>NC_087216.1:3042873-3225373 GCF_015104395.2 Macrobrachium nipponense
CATTGCAGTACTCGACTCGCTGTGTCTAATTCATGCTGCAAATAAAAACAGCTGACCAGCTTCATCGAGTCACATGGCTCTTTTTTTTTACGTGTGAACTTTCCCTGTCTTTTTGAACATGTAGCATATATGCCTAGCGTGTCTTCACATCAGAGGTGATCGGATTTGCTTCTTAATGCGGTCTCCATAATCACGGACAGACATAAATACCTATATATATATATATATATATATATATAAATTTAATATATAATATATAATATAATATCATATATATTATATATATATATATATATATATATATATATATATATATATATAATAATAAATATATATGCATATGTATATATATATATATATATATATATATATATATATATATTGTTACGAAGTGCCAAGTATCTGGTTACCATGCATCAAATATTACCTCACCAAAAGCCAGACACTTGAACCCTCATAACACGTTTAAACGACTGAATACTCTAAAGGCAACAGTGATCCCTTAACACTTACCAGTATTGCAGAAAATCAGACTAAGTTCATCAAAACAAGTGTGAGGTAATCTTGTAAGTAATTAAATTAATCAAAGGGCATCACTCCATCAACAACCTTAAAACTCTAAGTATTTCCCTGATTTCAGAAGTCTAAGTACTTCCCTGGTTCTAAGTCATTTCAAATAAATTGAAGGAAAGCAAATCAATTACCACTCTATGTGTCTACCTAACATAATCATAATTAAATATACTGGTATAAATGAAAATACTTATAAGAATTTTAAATACAAAAATTTATTATTAAATTCAAAATTTATAAGTGAAATTCACAATATCAGGGCAAATTACTGTTACTTGAAAACAAAGTAAAGTTTAATTAATTCTTGAATAAAATTTAGTATAATTAAATCAAAATTAATTTATCACAAAATTCAAGAAAATTAATTCAATCAAAATTCAAAAGTGTTAGGCAATAATTGAAAATGTGAAATTAATTCACAAGTGCTAAACAACAACAAAACTTGAAAAAAATTCTAAGTAAATGCAAATTAATTCACAAATGTTAAATCTAATTAAACGTGCAATGATAAAACAATGAAAATAACTAAGTCAATTAAATTGTGAATGCAAATGAAAATATAAAATAAAAAGACACACTTCAATAAGAAAATGAAATAGTGCACAAACAATGGAACAAACACAAACACAAAAAATCAGCAATGTGTAAAAGTGTAAATCTTTTCACTCAAAACACTAACCAACAGTTTCTACCAAACCTTCACAACCATATGTTATTAGTTAACCACACTCCCTATCCATTATTAATTATTGGTTGTTACCTAACCATTATTAGTTATTAGTTATTAGTTGCAACTAATAAAAATATAACACACTTTACCTTTTTGGTATACCAACTTCTTTCTTTCTCTTTTGCTGCAGCTTGTATATCACACTTTCACAAAAACCAGGTGCCGTTACGAAATAATGTCTGTTCAGATTCCACAAAAAAACTAAATAACACTAAACAAACTCTAAGAAATATCAAATATGAAATTCTCACAAGTTACGAGTGACCAATTTACGTTACGTTAATATAATCTCAATGTCGAGAGAGAGAGAGAGATGTTAATGCCTCGAGGTTCTATGATAGAGTGGAATTTTCTTCCTTTACGGAAATTCGACAGGGCAGATGACCCAAAACGTTCTTGTCACGAATGCTTCCAGTAGCTTGGAAATCTGACGCAATCTTCATAAAGAAATGTGTAACATGCACGTGGGACTTGATAAAGATATACGCGTACAAGACGAGTCTCTTAAAAAAGAAAGACACGTACCCGATCGAAACGGAGGCTGAGCGACAATTAAGATTGACATGTTTTGATAACAACGCAAGACTCAATTCTCTCGCTATCACATGCGTTGACAGATTTAGGAAAGCAAACGGATCTCGCAGATCCTCTAATCTTAAAGTGTCGACATAAAAGTTAAACATTCGTAGTTTCGAAAAGACAAAGTAAAAATCTCTCTCTTTTTACATTATATATATATATATATATATATATATATATATATATATATATATATATATATATATTCTTTTACAACATGTAATGCGAAATCTGAACACACATTTTAAAACATCCTATTCTAAGCTATCTAGGAATCTGAAAAATGTTGCACAATCTTACATGACATTTCAAAGAGGGGAAACATGCATTTTGAAAGTAGCAATATATAATAATAATATATATATATATATATATATATATATATATATATATATATGTATGTTCAATAGCGACAATGATCTTTAAATTTCCAACTTCTCTTAATTATGGCTACGGTTGCCACTGCTTACCACTACATCCTCTGGATCCGATTGGGGAAGAACTGAAGAGCCTTTACTAACTGGAGACGATCTAAGATATATGAGGTTACAGAGAGGCTGCAGTAATGCGCCATGCTAAAAAGATGAATATAAAAAACTCATGTATGTAATCGGATTCAAAATGTATTGAGAAAGTCGAGTTTAAGAAATGGTCATAGATATAGAAAGTACAAATGTATTTAATAACACTGGCAATAAATTGTGTAAATTGCAGCGTTAGAATTTACCTTACTTATGACCTAATACAGACTTGTGTCATTCTCCCGTACTAGGGCATGAAAGTGAAGCGTCCCTGTTGATAAATTTGAGGCCTTTATTTTATATACAGAATATATACACACCCAATATACAGCATGAATAACTGAATCATGAAAGTTTGGAACGTGATACAGCTTATATATGTATATTTACACATATGTACATATATTTTTTATATTTTTATTTATATATTATATATGCATATATATATATTTACTTATCTATATTGTTGTATGTAATAATATCATATATATATAATATCATATATATATATATATTATATATAATTTAATCTATATATATAATATTATATGTATATTGTATATACTATATACATATATATATATATATATATATATATATATATATATTTACTTTATTTATATATTGTGTATGTATATATATAGTATCATATACCTATGTGTATATACTATATACATATATATATATACCGTGTATAAAATAAGGGCTTCAGATCAGTTACTATATTCATAACCATCAATTCTGCTCCTCTAAAGACTAATCCTGTCGTCTACCATTGGCCAGCAGAGAGCCCGAAGGACGAGAAGCTGATCCTCCCGATCTAAAGGTGAGCTCCTAAGATAAGACTTGAAATACAACTTGACGAAACTGGCCCTTCAGTGCAGGAGAGAGGCCGAAGGTGCGGCGAAGGGAGGCGGGTCTCTATGATGAATGTTCGTATTGAGAAGCTCCTTATTACACAACCATTAGTGGTACTTAATGATCCAATTGACTAATGGATAATCATGACTAGCAATAGCTCCATGGCTGGAAAACGAACCGAATTGAAAAATGTGCCGATGGTTGATTTGGAAGTGTTCCTGCAAGGCAAAGGTGATAAATGGAGAGGCTATCTCTTTTAAATGTTCCGAAAAAGAGTTGCATTTTCACTGGCTGGGATGTTTAGGTAAAAATTTGATTTTATATGTTCATTTGAAATTTATTTTGAATGCATTCCACAATAAGGAAAGGATAATTGTATCGTTTTAAACCTTATTTTAGAACGTTACCTGTATCTTTATATATTTATGATGTAAAATTCCTGTTTCTTAGAGCTACAGGCCTAGATATGTGCGTCAATATTCTTAGCAGTCTTGAAACAACATTGCAGTTCAATGAATTTCTGTTCCCCATAAGAAACAGCACAAGAAATCAACAGCGATTGCGAGTGGTCGGTCTTGGGGATTATTCATAAAAGTCGTTTGTCAAAAGTCTGGCGTTGGATGATAAACAAACAGACGCTCATTAGAATAAGCTCATGCCTTCCGCTTTCCAAATGCTACAGATGGTGTTATATCATTTACCAAATTAGAAAGAAAATTTATTGCTCCCTAGACCAGAGGGAAGAGTAGTTTGGAACCATAGTCAGCGGTAAAATATTGTAGGTCATCCTTTTTGACGGAGTTTGTAAAAGGACGGAAATTGTGATCGGTAAGTTTCAATCTTTATCGTAATTCTTATTCAGAAATGGTGAGGCTGATAAAAAACGTATTTTTACTTGCTTTGGTAATTAGAGGATTGCCTACAGTTGAGCGCTGGATGTTTTGAAACATCTAATTAAACTCTTAGCCTGTGGTAACTGAAGAGACCAAAAAAAAATGTATATCAATCAGTGAATAGGAAAGTTTTTCCTACCATGGCAGGCACATTCTAAACAACTGAGCTTTTCATTTATTTTTTATTTTATTTTATTCTGTCACTATACCATTAACATAAAGTCTGGACTCGAGGTACGTTTCGGGTGCCATGCCCGAGCGAGCAAAAGCCATTGGTCATTATGACATGTCTATGTTTTCGAAGATGGCCAGCTCCTAAGAGAAAAAGTGGGCACAATAATATCCATAAAAACTCATTTTTCGTCTGCCCTGTGTGTATAAATTAACGATGAAGCGAAGACCATCATTTTGATGTTGAAACCAGCAATTATGATCATCAATATGGATGGTATCTGGGTACGTCATCCATCAGCTGGATGACGCATCTGGATGGCTCCTCGGTTAACTCATAACAACCTATATTACTCATATACAGATTTGACGAACCACTATATCAGGGTCGGGTTGGGTTCGTAGCAATTAATGGTGATTGGAATGCCTCTCGATTACCCAACCTGTATTTAAGTTTGATGCCATTATTCTCTTATTGGATGTGGACGAAAATCTTTATTTTTTTTCTTTAGATTTTTAGTGATATATGATGTTTTGACGCAAGCTGTGTGTTTAATAGGCACTATACGACAATGTGATATGACGAGTACTCAGTTACGTCGTTGTGTCCATGTAATCTGTTAATTCATACGGTGACCCATGAGGTATTAGTGGTCGTTATTCAAAATCATCCCATATATCAACATGAAGTGCTAAATCCGCATAATTTTATCGTAGAGCCCTTTTTAGTATGAGGAATAAACACAAAATAATCAATTTAGCATAAAATGCAGTGGGGAACCATCTTCGAAGTACAGTCGTAAGTGAAACTGAGTGTGTAAGTCCAATGGCTTGGCAACCCATTGTCCTTATCTATCCCAGGCTGGAAGGAACAAGGAAAACGAAGGTTAAAAAAAGATAGGGCAAGAGCTCATAAAGTGCAAATTATTGCATATTTATAAGCCCAACCCACCAAGATGATTTTCAGTCTTTTATTAAGCTTTTATCGCTCCTCTATCTGAGACTTAGAGTTGACTTTTCAGTAGTTATTAAAACTTAGTTACTGAAATGAACATTTGAATGGTATGTGTAAAATGAGTTTTAATATTATGATTGGGTATGCGTGACTTTCAATTTTCTTGTATCCATGTATGTATGTATATAAATATGTACGTATATTTTATATATAGTTGTGTTCTCATAAAGGCATGTACATTTTAGTGAGTAAACAGGTTCTATGTATTATCCAACTTTTTTTTTGCTATTTATCCAGTATTTTTTATTCGTGTCACAATTCAATAAGCGTCAGATTTTTTTTTCATAAAAGTTTAAATATGAACTTGATCAAAAGTATGGTGCCTTTTAGATTTGAAAAGTAGGGAGATCGTTCCTTTTCAAGAGATAGTTAATCTGGTAATATTCCTTATGCTCTTTATCAAAAATACTGCATTTAAAAATCATAAGTGACTAAATTTTTAATGGAAGCTTCAATTCGTTCGGAAGCTAGTTAGAATTTTAAAAAAAGAAATTCTGGGGGGGGGGGGGGGAAAACCAAAGGGGCCTATGGATTGAAGCGCATGTTCTATGTTTTGTACTTTGGAAAGAACACTGTTAAGCTAGTCCAGAGATTGTCCAGATCCCATTGGTGCTTTCCAGAAAAACCCGAATGACCTTTACTAAAATGGGTCTACTGGCTGGCTTAATTGTGGAGGCCAGGTGCCCTTTATCCAAGGGTACCTGCTCACTCCCTCCCTTTTGAAGCCTGAAGGCGACAGGGTGTTCCTTTTTGGCGAATGTACCTTCTATCCATGCAAAGAGGGTATTTGAAGGATAAACTTTAGATTTTGTGTACATGTCATTTGGTGTTGCTTGTTCTAATATTTTTTTTGCATGTATTTAGGTTATTTTGAATTATACAATTAAAAAAAAATTATTGTGATTTCAGTTACTAGGCATCATTGGATTCTAGGCACAAAATCATAAGTCAACTACGAATATGCACAGCAGATTCGAAACTCAGCTTTATACCTTTATTGCTGAGAGGATTTAAAAAAAGAAAAAAAGAAGTCCAGCTGCCCTCAGAAACAAAATTTACCCAATTCTTGGCCCGATGGCCTTCGCAAGCTTGGATTCGAACGATTTTGGCATTGCAGGAAGTCCAGTTTCGTTCCCACAAGCCAATTTTGAAGTGGGACACAATTTCGGCGTTTCAGTAATAAGATTATTTAGAAAAATGTAAACACGTGCAAAAAAATTTATATTTTGAAGGAAAGGGAATGCCAAATAACATGCATACACGAATAATAGACAATTACCCTATTTGAAATAGGTGCAAGGCACACTAGGCAGGGGCATCCTGCTGCCTCTTCCTGGCTCCTACAAGAAGGACGTGAATAGGTCCCATAACCTGGGTCCCTTGGCTCCACAGTTAAGTTCGCAAAGAGCCTGAATTTATAAAACAGGGTCTTCCTTTGGGCTTCTCTGGAAAGCACCATAGGGTTCTCAGACACAGTTCCTGATTTCTAAAGCTCCTTGAAGACTGGTTCCATCCAGAACCAGCTTCAAGTGTCCAAAACGATGGATAAAGAGCTTTTGGAATCGGGAACGGTGTTGTGTGTCCTTTCCCAAAATTAAATCAAATCAGATAATTCTCAAATCATGATGATTCTCACGTAGGAATAAAATTGCTTCTTTTCTAATAGACCTCCCTGATTGTCGCTTCCACTGATGTAACTTTTTCCTTTACCAATCAGGTATTGTCCATAAAACGTCATTTTCATTTCTGTTTTGTTTATAACGCGTTAAAGGTGTTATTGCATTTCTCCTTTCTTTTATTATTCATGTAAGAGGTCAAACAATTCAGAAAAGAACGAGTGAAAGTGGCTTCATGATGATTTTATTTATTCGACTTTTTAATTCTCGAAACCTTCAAATATTACTATATTCCTTTTATTAATAAATGCACGGCTCAAGTAAGAACGTCAAAGATTTTATTTTTTGATTCATCATCTGATTAAACCGAAGCTGAATAATAATTGACTCCTCATTTTAAAATGCAATTTCATGGTCGTCTTCCACATATGATGAAGGAAAAATGTTCTTTTGATGATATTCGTGATTATTTTCCCATCCAGTGGACGTCGCGATATTTTTCGCATTAAAGATCCATCATAATAATGTTCGACGATCTTCATCTCTACTGAAATCAGCAGTGGCGAAGCCACAGATATGCCATTTGTATTTTTTATGATCAAGCGAATTCACGTACTTGCCACAGGACTCGGTATCCTTACATGTTTTTTTGGGTGAATGTCTCTCAGATTTTCTAACCACTGCCACGACGTCTCTTCAACTCAAGGAAAATATAGTAATCTGGTGTATTTATCCATATCAGGAACTTAATCTCACCTGAGGAATTATTGGTTATTCATATTCTTTGTAACTGGCTGTCTTCTTTGAAGATGCTGGTTTTTTATGCTGATGTTTTTTCACCTCTTCCAGGTATAGTTGCGCGAAGTAACATGAAATCTTAATAAAAACGAACAGTAAAACCTTGTTGGATAAATTACTTTTGGGGCTTGTCTTTACTCCCATTGTGGTTTTTTAAGTGGCTAGTGCTTCTTATTTAGAATATTTTATAAATTCATCTTTATTTGGAGGTTATGACTTCCCCCTTGCATTATATTTTTATTATGATGTTTGTTTCATTTTTGCTGCGGAGCTTTGTTGTTTAAATACCCTAGATATATAAAAACTTTCTCGGGTTCTCTACGAAAGTTTGTTTTTCGTTGAGTTCATGGCTTAAAAATTTTTTTCCCCACATTTTTTGTATATGGCAGTCAGCACTATGTTGTTTAGGTATGGTTTCACATTTTGTAATCTTCCCTGTCAAGTGAGAAGTTATGAGAATATTTCTGACCTATGGCTGGGACTTTGTAAATAAATGGGATGTAGTCCTGTAAATTTTTTTTTCCTCGGAAATATTAAGTCTCTCGTTCTCATAATTTTAAATCCGGTTAGCCATCGTTACGTATCAATTTCATTAATATATCAACATCAGTCTTTAATAACTTAAGTGAGATGGTTAAGCAATCGGACATCTAGCATTATACGTAGTTTCAAGGCATATTCATGGCGCAGGAATATTTTCAATGCGTTTTGTTTGTATGCATTATATATATTATATATCTATATATATATATATGTATATATATATATATATATATATATATATATAGTATATATATATATATATATATATATATATATATATATATATATATATATATATATATATATATATATGACTGGTAAAAATGTTGTTACAACAGAATTCCATCTAATAAAAAGAGCCCATAAAAACCCCACCAAATAGAGAGAAAAATACTATATTTCAGAGACTGCTGTCTCCCTCTTCAGGTAGATGAATGAGAAAAGTTTACAGAGAAGGTGGTATATATACCAAGATATATATATATATATATATATATATATATATATATATATATATATATATATATATATATATATATATATATATATGCTCCCAACATTGTGTGGCCTTGACAGTCGGTTTCCCGTTAATATGGAATCATCTCGATAATTTTTCAGGTAGACTTTACCAGAGCTGTTGAGCCTGAACAGTTTTCTATCGTCTGTTTATTTATTTATTTTTTTTTTCACATAAAACAGAACAGGTCCAAGAATTATTCAGATATCGTTTACTACGGTCTGTCTGCATAAATCATATTTCCCTTCTAAGTGTAACTTGTCCTCTTCCAGACATTCACATAAACACACGGTGATTTCATACATAAACAAACAAAAATAGATTTAAATGATCTGTACTACTGTGGAGTCTATGCCCTTGAAATGCAAACAGACACTTCAACATTTTAATAAGATACTCAAATCATCTTTATTCGAAACAGGGCGAACGTAAAGTTTCTATGGGTTATGCACATCTGTCCTCTTGAGAAGCGTTCGAGGCAGCTGCAACGTGAAAACCATAACTTTCTTCCCTTGAAGAGACCGGAAAATAACAGATATTCGAGCTGTGCATTTTACCAAATTGACTGATTTCGGTTTCCGCTCCGTGTTTACCTGACCAAAATACACCAAATTCGATTGCTTGTATGTCGCCAATACTCTAGGAGAGAATGAATACCTCTGCCGTATACTAGTCCCGTCATTATTTACTCCCCATCCCCACTCAATTCCCCAAATTGATCCACAATTATGGTTTACTTTGGCGATATTGAGTTTTATAGGCGTCCATCCGGACGAGCTGCAATTAAAGTAAGGCAACACCCTTGCTGTGCGTATGATACTTTTGTACATGTTTCTGTCCAGTTGAATCTAGGAATGACAATTTTCTATCTGGAAATAGGTTTTTTTTTTAAGGAAAGGGGCATCGCATGCGAATAATATGCCCATTTTTTTTTTTTCCTGTACATTGTTCATGTTACATGGGAAGTGGTTCTTTGCCACGGTTATTTTCCAGTATTTGTCTGAAGGACTTATTCTTGTATGTACGAAATCATTTTGATAAGTACATTCACTGATTCACAGTAGAATAATTCATTCTGTGATCAATAGGAGCCTTTCGTAACTACATGTACGTGGTGCCTCATTGTACATGAAAATGTTGAGTGCGAATGTAAAAAAAAAAAAAAAATCGTTAAGGTTGTTAGGTCAAATATTTGCGTCGTAAGAGGAATTGAAAGGGTGAGAAATGAAGAGATACGTATCTGCGGTCGAAATGTTAGTACAGGTGAAGGATGGAGCAATGTGTTTGGAGATGGCATGGCCTTTTGGAGAAAGAATGAACGGCGGAAATCGACAAAACAACGGTATGATTGGGATCCTTAAGAGGAAAAAGGATAGATGGCATAAGATACTCTCTCTCTCTCTCTCTCTCTCTCTCTCTCTCTCTCTCTATATATATATATATATATATATATATATATATATATATATATATATATATATATGTTATAAATATATATGTGTGTGTGTGTGTGTAAACTTTATTTACATATACAATTCGGATGGAAGGATGAAATAGCAAATGGCATGCAAGAGAAAGGTTAAAAAAACGCTCAAATCGGCTAGCATGGTTGAGGGGGTTTCATATCGATTCTAATTACGAAAACACCGAGATCGACGGTGATTTGTAGTGGTCAGAATCGATATATACTTATAGCATCTCTGCTGGCCGACTTGATAGCGTCACTGTCCGTTTCTGATTTCGTTTCCCGTCCACTGGACGGTGGTTTCGTTCCCAGGGGGGGGACGAAATTATTATCAACTAAAAATTCCCTTTCGCTACATATATGATATATCAGTTCCGAGGTAGAACAAATTAGATATTAAAGGACATTTGTAGCTCGAATGATTTTATATGAATCATGGTGATGTGATAAGTATTCATACCAAGGCTACGTTGGTCAAACGTTTGAATCGGCTAGCATGTGTGAGGATGTTTCATATCGATTCTAATTATGACAACACCGAGATCGAGTTGATTTGTAATGGTCAGAATCAACATAAACTTATAGCATCTCTGCTGGCCGACTCGATAGCATTGCTGTCCATTTCTGATTTCGTTTCCTGTCCACTGGATGGTGGTTCGATCCCATGGGGGGACAAAAATTAAATTATCAACTAAAAATTTCCCCTTCGGTACTTATAGAAAATATATCAATTCCGAGGTAGAGCGAATTAGATATTAAAGGACATTTGTAGCTTGAATGATTTATATGAATCACGGTGATGTGATAAGTATTCATAACAAGGCTACGTTGGTCAAACGTTTGAATCGGCTAGCATGGTTGAGGGGCAGGGGTTTCATATCGATTCTAATTACGACAACATCGAGATCGACGATGATTTGTAATGGTCAGAATCGACATAAACTTATAGCCTCTCTGCTGGCCGACTCGATAGCCGTCACTGTCCGTTTCTGATTTGTTTCCCGTCCTCTGGATGGTGGTTTGATCCCATGGGGGGGTGGGGGGAACAAAATTATTACCAACTAAAAATTCCCCTTCGGTACTATATATGAAAATATATCAATTCCGAGGTAGAGCGAATAGATATTAAGGACATTTGTAGCTCGAATGATATATATATATATATATATTTATATATATATATATATATATGCATACATACGTATACATATAAGCGTATTTCATGATATACTTCAGTTTTGTACTTACTTATTCACCCAACAAGAATGACGTACTTTCTTTTAATAACAATGTTTAAATTTACTGTTTTAACTTTTGTACATGCAGAAGGGTCTAAAATATGTTTAGTTGTTAGGCAACTATGTAACTACTGTTAAATGCTTGGTTGAGAGTTTCGAAAACGATATAAATATGAAATTGACAGATAGAAGTCTAAAAATTTATTACAGTTTTATGTAAGTTGTCAAATATTTTCCTATTTTCTGTGGTGAACCATAGTGGTAAATTATTGTTTCCGTACTGTGTAGTTTTTTTTATTTTTCCTTTTTTCATTTTTTGTGATTCTGTAAGAGGGACGGACCCTTCCTGCCATTACTATACAATCAGACTAGACCATATTGCGTTATACTCAGGCTCTTGATCATAGTCATCGACTGCGAGCTATTTGTATTTTACGGATTTTAAGCGCAATCATTTACACCCAATAGTAGCCGGTGGTGGGAAGTGATTGGCTGTAGGCGTCGCCGTTCGTTGTTTATTAAAGGAAATCGGTTGTTAGCTTGTTGTCATGCAGAGTATAAGCCCTCTACAACGGAAGAGAATTACAGACTACTGCTAAGTAATAGTCGCAGCGGAATCATTCTCGCCGAAATGACTCTTTCCTGCCGAGGGAAATCAAATTATTGAAACTTTATCTCTGATATTGGGTGCGCACACCGTATCGAGTTACAAATATGTCCTCATCCAAATAAACAAATGTATTGACACGCTTGGTATGGTCACACACTACCATGGAGGAAATAACATATTTGGGTCCTGGTTGTGATATTCACTAATAAAAGCAGGACGTGGTTTGGTTTCTCATTCTATTTTTGTAGTAAGAAAAGAAGATGATTGCTCCTACTACTAGTAGTAGTAGTATTAGTATTACTGCTATGTAAAGAGAGGTCTGGAAGGGGTTAGGTGAGCTTGATGGGTTTTGTAAGGTTGCGTAGCAGGAGAAAGGACATTGGTCTTGAGGTCAATGGAACACTGGCCGAAGTAGTACCTACAGAACCAAAATGGGAAAGCCGCGTCATGGCAGAGGGGGGAAAGAGGATCGAGAGAAGAGGTACGAATAGGGTCACTGCACGGATTCCATCTCCATCATCGACCTGAAGCACCGCACAACTGGTGTATTCATGCTCGTACACTTGCCTTCAATAATGACTCCTTCAGAGGGGCGTCATAACAAAGAGGGTTGATCCATATGGTTACGTGACCAAGATCGGTCCCGAAAAATATAGGGCCACTTGTCACGGAAAATTACCCGCCGTATTTCGCTAATCATATCTGTATCATATTCTCAAATTTACACTTGTCTACCGACGTCTCGTAAAAGGTTATATATTGCATGCAGCTAACGATCCACGTAATAGCTCGAGTTGCATGGTCATGTCCTGGTTACAGAAATTCCCCACAACCCACTCACTTCCAGTGCTCTCTCTCTCTCTCTCTCTCTCTCTCTCTCTCTCTCTCTCTCTCTCTCAATACTTTTTTCCTCAGACCCTAATCCGACCTCAACTTAAAATTACGCTTGAACGAATCTTATGTGAGATAAGGAACCTTTACTCAGAAACTTTAAAAATAGGAACAATGGGTTTGCAAGCGATAGGCTACCATATACCAGAAGAACCCAGAAATGATATAAAGAAAATACTGAAGATCTTAAGAGGCGATGACTGAAAACAGAAGAACTCAAAAATGGAACTTGAAAACAAAGATGAGCTCAAAAACTGCAGTGGAATAACAGAATGCTAAAGAATTATTAAAAAAAGATGTTGCATAGGTCATACGTGTCCAACGAGCTCGACTGGACTTTGCTTCAGATAATTTTTGCTAATCTCAATCTGTCTCTCAGTCTACGAGACCAGTGCCAATGATCTTGCCAATTGCAAATCCCCGGTGTTGATATTTAACCATTCAATGGATTTCTGAGCCTTGCCTTTGATTTCCGAAACGTCTTCATAAGTTTCATGAAAATCGTTAGCATATATGTTACAATAATCAAGCAGGAAGGAAAGCCAATATGTTTAATGTTTGTTTATTTATCTCCTATTTGCATGAAAGAAAGGAAGGAATTGATTATTCTAAATGAGATAAAATTGATTCCAGTATATAAAGTTTTGTTTCACCCCCCTTTCTTTGCTTATTGACCTTTAAGTTTTCTTTTGCCCAATTCAGTTCTAGAAGCACAAATTTACGGCTCTTCGTGTTGTTATCAGATTCCAGATTATTATTTACGTTTTTATCATGTTCATATATATATATATATATATATATATATATATATATATATATATATATATATATATATATATATATATATATCGAAGACACGAGAGATGTCCAGCGGAATTTATCACTATGCTGCTTCATTACCACCGGAGTGTTGGCAACCCCCTGCGGTCTCCACCCTGTAAAATGTGGTAAAACACGAATTGAAAAATACATTATCGTATAAATGGTGATTTTAGCAAAGTAATGTGTTGGCAACTAGAGCTTTCATTGGCACTGCACAAAAACCTTCCCGAATCCCGGAAGCTGAAAGGGCATTATCGAATCCAAACACGGTATTTACATGAGCTTCGAACAACCGACGACCTGTCATTGGCTCGCCTCAGAATAACAAGTTTACTGTAATGATGTGCTATACATATCCCAGCACGGGATGGTCCAAAAACACCGCAATTTAGTCATTTAGGATAATCAGGGTTATAAGCGGACGTGATTTGACTGTTTGGCAAGAAGCACGTACATAGCTGCAGGTCCCTTCTGTGCTTTGCTTTTGTGTGTGCCCATGATCGCGTTATCCATTGTTTATGTGTTTATATATTAGCGCTAATTATGTTCCGATTGTTTCACTGATTTCCTTATACCTCTGAAGGGCTGGAGGTTTTGTTCAACCATGAGTTTAACGCCGTGGTGCGCCTGTCAGTTTACACGAGTGCACGCTTAGTTTGTGCTTATTCATGTATCAGTATGTGACAATTTGTATTTCAAGTGGCTTGGTTAATTTGGTGTTTCAAAAGTTTTTGTTATCTTTACAGCTTTAAGTCTTTAGATTTGTTATTTTGAAAGAACTGCGAAATTCTCCGGGCTTATAATAGTATTTATGGGCCCCTATAGAGTTGTTGACAATGACGGATTTTAATGCTTGGCCCTGGGCTAGACGACGGCAAGTCTAAAAGTAGAGTTTATCACCCGTAGAGGGCCGATGTTGCGTACACGGAAATAGATTACTACTATCTATATTACTTAATGTCGAGTATTGTAGCCATTTTATTACCTAAAAAAACACAACACTCACAGTTACCAAGAAGATATTCCTGAAATTGTTTCGATTTATTTTTCTTTCCTATCTGTTTCGTCGTGTGTGTTTTTTTTTTTTTTTATAGCTTATGAGCTTAACCATTCTATTTTTGGTACGTGCTCCACCAATCTTTCTTTCTTATGTGATTTTCGCATGCATATTTTTTTTTATTTGCTTTAATAAACTGACTACCTCTTATACTTACCCCATTTTGCTTCATTTTGCTCTTTACCTTTCTTGCTATCCCATATACTTTACACAACTCTCTCTGATGTTTAGTGTCCATCTTTACTCCTTTATTTCTTAAAAATCTTACGTTCTTTATTTAGAAAAAGTTTTGAAAACTGTCTTAAGTATGCCCTTTATCCATCTTGTTACCTCATATAATATGCCCGTCTTTCTTTGGTCATCTCTTACTTCCACCCACCCCCCCCCCCTACCCCCACCCTCTTTCCCTGTCTTTCTACTTCGTAGGCGTTATTCCCTTCTGGGCATTGGGTATGGCCGATTCCTTTTTATAACATAATATGACGCTTTATTTGGCCTCATTTTTGTAATTCTAATTCGCGTTTGAACGGAGGATCTGCTATCTATCAAGAAGTATCTGGGAGAATCTTTATGTGCGATCGCCATTATAGCTTTTATACCCTAGATCGAGTGCTGATATTTGTGTTTGAGAAAGAAATGTTTCTTATTCTCATATCCCAGGCGTCACGTTTACATATAATATATATGAAGAATTCGAGAAGTTAAGAGGGCAGTGTGGCTATCACAATTACACACACACACACACACACACACACACTCACACACATCAAACGATGTGAAGCGTCGGCCTTTGAATAAATTCAATGTGAATAGAACGCCTTTGCATGAATACCTGTGATGTATATAAAATTGATATATATATATATACATTACATAAACGAGTCTGTTTCTTATGAGCAGGGTAGGGAAAATTAAGTATGGAGAGAAAATTTATTTACTCTTCATTGAGGTCTTTTTGCTACGCGAAATATGTTCATTATTTTAAAAAAAATTAATGTCCAAGTATCAGTTAATAGACTTTAAAAAACCTATACAATTTAAAGCTACAAACAAAATAGGCCAGGTAGCCCAGATTTGACATTGGCTTTCCTTACAGTTGTATAAACAAGTTAATTTTTCGGCGCTGAAATTTAAAAGCCAAGATAAAAACTTGTTTTTATTATTAATTTATGTAATAAATGCTAATTCATAAATACGCCTTGACATTGAATTTTCCGATACAAACAGATTAAGGCTGTTCCGTATGAGTTTGTAGAGTTTAAGACTAATACAGTGATAATAATGCCTTAAATTTAGTAAAATCTGTTGAGAGATCTCTACTTGGAAGTTTTCTTATGTATTGAAAATGAAAGTTATGCTCCATTTTATCAAAACTGCGCGCCTTCACAATGTCCTGTATGAAAGCACAATTTGTCTAGATTGGGAGAAACAGGACTGTATGTGATGGCATATTTTCATGCCTCGCATGCAGCTCAGGGATACTATAAGCAAATGTACCAGTCGAAAGTGTCCGTCAGATGGGCACATAAATGTCCTTCCTATCGTAAAATATTTCGGTAAACACATTTATGTATTTGACCTGGGTGATGACTCGCCCTAGGTAGGATCATTAACCCCCATTAGTACAACCGAATTTCTTCTCGTGTTTTTGGCGAATCACATGCCTTTGTTATTGACTCTGTCGTGTCTGCGAAAGGTGATTTATAAAGGCCATTATTGTTGTTAGTATTCCTTTTGACGCGTGACATGTGTTTTATTAGGTTAATTCTCTTGTTTGATATTTTGATTAGCAGACGCCATGAAGGCTTGGGCACTGGATTTTTATGTAAAGAACGGGATTTAGTTAATAAAATTGTAAAGTATTTCTGTTAACAAAATTATTTCAGATTTTCCCTACGAAATGTGATCGAATGACAGTTTATTTTAGCGATATTCCTAACGATTAAATATATTCTATTTGAGCCCATGCGCAGCGCACATTTACTGTTCATGCATCTTTATCCGTACTTTTTATATATTTTTCAACAATAATGCTTTTATCCTCTAAAGGGGAAATTTGGGGAAAGGAAGACGGGAGGCCCTGCAAATCTTGCTCTACCGTCTAAATCAAAGATGAGGTGTATGATTCAAAGATATATGTCTCTTCATACAAGTGCACAGAAAGCCCATCAACACAACATTGATTCTCACACTTGCTTTTGATTTCTTGATTCGTGTCATGAAGTCTCTTTTGACGTAACACTTATTCATCCTCCCCATCTACAAAGCTCTAGCAAATTATTATATATATATTTTTTTTACTGAAGTGCTTCGTTTAATTTGCTCTACATGACCAAACCGACCCCAAGAAGAGTTGGTTTAGGTACATTGTTGAGTGTCATTTAACAAGCGGTAACCTTATCGCCATATTGCTCCTCCGAAAATCTTACAATATCATCGAATCTACGTTTCTGGTCACTTTAGACCATCTTGTTAAAACGTAGCATTTCCATAGAATTCATATGAAGGGCGTTTAAATTTTTATTTTCATTCTCGTATACATGAAGTTTCAACAGCCACAAACATTATATTGGCCTGAATGGCATCATAGTACTTTTCTGCTAGTGTTAAAGTGTGCAATATTCACTGCCTTTCGTGTGTGTGTGTTTATATATATATATATATATATATATATATATATATATATATATATATATATATATATATATATATATATATGGTCTTTCAAGTGAGAGTCCAGGTCGTTTATCAATTCGCCCGCACAAGTTATAAAAGAAGTTGAAACCTAAGTACTCTATACCAGAGATCATTCCCAGGCAGGTGCCAGCGCCTAACATACCAGCGATGTTTACCCAACTTCCTAACCTTGAATGGGTGTAAGAGTCACATAATTTACCGAGCAACAACAGTCGAGGATTTCGTTTGGTTTAGAATTCCTCATATGAACATCGAATTGCTTACAATTACAACTGCTCATGATTAGCGAAGAACATAATTGAAGTTAACGAGAGAGAGAGAGAGAGAGAGAGAGAGAGAGAGAGAGAGAGAGAGAGAGAGCAGTCTTGTCAATTGACCTTAGCATCATCCCATTAGTCCTTTAGAAAGTTTTCGTATAATAATGACGGATACGCCTCCATTGATATTTTTGGATATTTTCATGTTGCTGTGATATGTGATATCAAGGACCCAATTTTCTCTGTTGTGGGTGAATAACAGAGCAGTTGTGATTAGATTACTGATGATTATGATAAATTCTTTGGGCGTCTTGTTATTCTTCATCATCATCATGATTGAAGATGAAAATGTCTTGTTTCAATCTTGAAGGACTGATAACAGAAGGAGAATTAGTTGTTGAGTACTTTCTGTATGTGAGTATAATTGTGAATGTATATATATATATATATATATATATATATATACATATATATATATATATATATACATATATATATATATATATATATATATTTATATATATATATATATATATATATATATATATATATATATATCTATATATATATATATATATATATATATATATATATATATGTATATATATATATATGTATATATATATATATATATATATATATATATATATATATATATATATATATATATATATATATATATATATAGTCCATGAAAGCTTGTAACATTTCTTGAATAAATATCTCCGCCAGATACCATCCAGTTTTATATGAGGTCCTCTTATTAGATATATATATATATATATATATATATATATATATATATATATATATATATATATATCGAGCTACAATGTCCTTTAATATCTAATTCGCTCTACCTCGGAATTAATATATTTTCCTATATGCTTAACCGAAGGGGAATTTTTTCTCGATAATAGACTTGCCTTGACCGGGGCGCGAACCCACGGAGCCTTTCAAATCCAGGAACATCAGTGAAGCTACCTACCTACTACACCACCGCAAGAGGTAAAAGCTTCACTGACGTTCCTGGATTTGAAAGGCTCCGTGGGTTCGCGCCCCGGTCCAGGCAAGTCTATTATCGAAAAAAAAAAATTCCCCTTCGGTTAAGCACATATGAAAATATATTAATTCCGAGGTAGAGCGAATTAGATATTAAAGGACATTGTAGCTCAATATATGTATATGAATCACGGAAATGTGATATGACTTATATATATATATATATATATATATATATATATATATATATATATAGTATATATATATATATATATATATAGATAGATAGATATATGTTATATATATATATATATATATATTATATATATATATATATATATATATATATATGTGTGTGTGTGTGTGTGTGTGTGTGTGTGTGTGTGTATAAGAGAGCTAGAATTTCAATGTGTAGTAAGGAATGGATGCTGTACTGTCACTTCAATGCATCAAATATACAGAATGATTTTGAATATTGTATATAACATTTAATCACATTTCATCAAATTGCCGTTACAAGTCAGCGCATTTAATCGTCTTTCCTTCAAAGAATGCTATTAACCGAAATGCTCTAGTAAATCCCACACATTCTTCGAGAGCACCCACGAAGAATATATCCGTAAACCCATCAAGTTGCCTCTCATTTCATTCTTAATAAAGAATGGACCTAATAATCCGCATGCAAATTCTTTCGAGTCATTCTAATGGAGAATTCGTTTAATGTTCTTCGTGTACATTCTCACGAGAAAAAAGAGCGAGAGAGAAAAAAAGAGCAGGGAAATGAACGACCCCAGAATGCCTAGATATTGGGTTCAAATAGAGAGTGGCAGCGCTCTCTTCCTCTTTTCCCTTGTAATGCTAATGAAACGAGTGTTAGTTTTAATTGAACGACGAAATCAGAACATTCAATATTAGCAAAAATGCTTTTAATTATCCCCGCGGAAGCTAATAAAGCCATTTTTACAAGGCTAAATAATGATAAAGATATTAAGCAGACATTTTAATCCCTCTAATACACTACACCTGGTTCGGAAACACGGCGGGGAGTCCTTATTTAGGGGAATGGAATTGGGGCTGTTTTTCTTATTTGATGAGAAAACTTCACATTTTGTTAGGACGACCCCTTCTCCCTACTTTAAAGTTCATTGATGTATAATCCATTCGTTTGTAATTTATCCCACCCCGATTAAATTATTGCGGCGAAGATTAGCAGTTAATTATCACGGAGAGAGGACTTTTTTTTTCCTTCGTTGTAATGGATGACGTTCGCTATTAATAGATTTTGAAGGTGCAGTGGCTAAATATTGTGTCTTGTATGATTTGACAAGCTTTACTGTTTGAAGATTTTACTTTTATGTGTGTATATGTTTGTATGCGAACGTGAGCTGTCTGCTTGCGCATCATCTGTATGAAATATATTCTTTTTTAATCATAAGTAACTGAAAAGATTTTCGAGGCCCCCTGACGATTTGGTCCGCCAGGGTGATTTTGTGTAAGATTCTTTATATGTATGTAGTACAGAGCTTAGGCCAAAGACCAAGCACTGGGACCTACGAGGTCATTCAGCGCTGGAAAGGAAATCTAGAATAAGTAGGTTTGAAAGATGTGTAAAGGAGAAAACCTCGAAGCTGCACTATGAAATAATTGTTTAGAGAGGGCGGAGAGCGAGATGGAAGAAAGATAATACGAATGGAGACACAGTAAAAAAGAATGAAAGGGGTTGCAGCTAGGGGTCGAAAGGAGGCTGCAAAGAACCTTAAATAATGCCTACAGTGCAGCCCGTGCCGTGCTCTGGCGGCACTATACCTCCCCTACATGGAAGTGTTTGCGAACATTTCTTTGCTTTTACATCCATCTATGGATTTTTGTGAGTCATTTTCTAATTACGTGCGTGACAATGTTTTTAGCAACTGGTAGGGTGAGCGGTATGGATGCAAGATGTGAAGTCACAAAATCTCTCTCTCTCTCTCTCTCTCTCTCTCTCTCTCTCTCTCTCTCTCTCTCTCTCTTTCTTCCCGCCAAAAGACCATGCATTGCTCTCCTTGCAAGAAGGAAGTTTTCAGCAGCTTTTCGAAGTCTCGGAAGTTTTAATAACTGTTGAACGTGACGGAACAGTGCCAAGACTCCGGACTCTGATGCAGTTTGCTTTCGTAAACACACTCTCTCTCTCTCTCTCTCTCTCTGTCTGTCTCACGCTTTCGCTGTGCAAATAAAATATGATTATTACTCTCAATTTTGTTGTCCATTATTATAGGAAGCTGAATATCTGCCTTTAGGATGGTTTATAAATTTACTATTAAAATGAATAATAAATTTCTCTTGTATTAAGGATCTTACATTACTTATTGACGTTTTGTTGGACATTGCCATGTTAACGAAGCTGATCGTACTGTTTCATATATTCGTCACTAAACGCTAGTCCGTGTGACCCAAAGCCACCGGTGCAACTCTTGCATTTTCGTCTTTCTTGAGCTTTTTCTTCCATAAATCTCCACTCATCTGGGCCTTCCAGTGCTTCTGGAGCCTACGGGATTCCAGCGGACATCATCCCATACTATTCTCCCTGGGGTGACGCGAAGTAATAATTTGTTTATCGTTCATTCCTATACTAAGATCAGTTTTTATAATGAATTGCTGAATGGTCAGCGAAAATGAGGAACAGAAGCATAGAGCACGCAGTAAGAAAATCAAATTCAGACACTCTCCATCTCTCTCTTCTCTTCTCTTCTCTTAAGATATAGTTGCGTTGTCATATTCTCCTGTTTTTTCCCCCAAGTATCTCTCTCTTTCTCTCTTGTTTTTCCCCATCCTTCATCACCAATTTTCTTACCCCCCACTGAAATATCTCCCTCTTCCCTCTTCTTCTATTTCGCGCTCTTCCCTGCTTCGTAACTCTGCCCTTTTCTCTCTCCCCAGTTCTCCGGTTCTCCCCTTCCTGTGCCATTCACCCCTTCTACAGCTACTACTGTATAGTTATGGGCCATATAATTTTAGGGCAGTGTTGACTATAACATATACACTAATGTTACCACTTGCTTCTCTCCCTCGCCCCAGTCTCCCTTTTTCCAAACAGTGCCTAGCATCTTTGTTGCTTATTGATTTTCCTGGTTCCACTTTATTCGTTATTGCTTTCCTTTTCATTCGTTCCATGTCCAGTAGGGATTGTGTGCTAATTATTTTGGCTTTACTTCCATGTTTTCATATTTAATTGGTTTTCGAAACCTTTCATGCTCGTGCTGTTTTGCATATTATTCTGTGGTACTGATTTGTAATTTTGTAAACTTCCAAATTATTGCATTATGTTTTATCTTCCAATCATCGGTATTAGTTTTGTTTATCCGCCGCCAGTAGTCGTATTTTATGGTTGGTTATCCATTCTCTATATTTCTGACTTATGCTAAACATAATGCTTGAAATGCCTGAAAATCCAGCTTGCCGCTCTTCAAAAAATTGCAGTTCACTATCTTGTCTGCCCAAAAGATTGGGGTTAAAATGTTGTTATTCTTGGAAAATCCGTAACAGAAACCTGGTTATTTGTGTTGCAAAAGCAATAAAAGTACTGTAAGGTTGTGGCATCCACATTTGATCCCTGATCCCCTTTTCCTGCCGAGAGTGACCAGATTTGCTGAACACCAGCACCAGTATGCAATAAATGTGCCTCGTTGTTGAACTTCTCAGTTCCAGAGGTCCTTCATCTCTCACACTGTTGGACTGTGGAACAGTTTCCCTGAGGATGTTGTGGAATGGGAACCTCAAAAGTTCAAACGAAGATGCAATTCGTCACTTCCCTAAAGCAATTCTTCGCGGATAATTTACTTATATTTTTATACATTTATTTATTAATTTGTTTTTTCTTTTCTAATAACTGATCTCTTCATTGACTCCCTGAAGACCACTGTACCTGATGAAGTCATAGGCAGCCTATTTACCAAGTTCTCAGTAATTTTGAATGATTTCTCACAGAGGAGAAGGTTTTGGGCAAATTACAGTGGTTATGGGATCACCTCTTTTGCCAGCATATTCATGGCAGCTGTAGAAGACAGAACATTCATTAGGTAACAGAAGACAAAACGCAAACCATATTTGTGGATGACATCACCATCACCATTGAAACAGGCAATAAAACAAAGAGGATTGCAGACACCTTAAAAAGTAAGTGCTCCAATTCAAAATCAAAGCCAGGGAGAATGAGGTTGTCTCTTTCGTAATGTCCTCGTTAAGAAAAAGCAAACCCCGTACATCATGTCAGTCTTCATAAAATCTACAAAAGTTTGGCACTGCATTTACTCAAGGATAAAGTTCCCAAACTTTCACAAGAGGTCCATTATCAGTTTCTACTGCAGGATGGCCTTCTCTCACTGCAGTACTTAGGAAACTACCAGAGTAGAATTGGATTATGTAAAACATACATTGACAAACACCCCAACAAAATCGTAGAAGACATGATAAAGATGACAGGCCGAAACACTTAAAAAAATTATTATCTACCAGAAAGTCAACTATGGCACAACATGTAGACTATACTCTGTTTTTTTCCATCTGTTCATCCGCCTGTGGTGGTCGCGCATGGTAACACTGCGTCCCGGGCTATAGATAGTTACGCTATGTGTAAGTTTTAGGTAAATAAAAGGATATCTGGGTGTACATTTGCAACTGGAAAGTGTTTTTATAATTTACTATATGCGAATTACACCGTTAATATTCGAAATAGGATATTGTTATTATTGTTGAATGTAAGCTAAATGTAACTATCTAAAGCCCGGGATGCAGTGTTACCATACGCAAACACCACAGGCGGGTGGACAGATGGAAAAAAACCGAGTATAGAAGCAGATGTCCTTCAGAGAATCATCACCTGCAGAGTAACAATGAGGGTTCCATATTTGAAAGTATTGCTGAAAGGCTTCAGCTGACCCAACTGGTACCCAAAGAGTTACAGACCAGCTTGGTTTGCATGTTTAAATGTTTCCGAAGAAGCATGCAGGTCCTTTTAGTCAAGAGGTGACTACAAGATCTTTGCAATACCGGGGATATAGTTCACTACTAAAAGCAACCTTTGGAAAACCTTGGTAAGAGCTGAGTTTGTTCACTGTTGTTACTATTATTATATTTCAGTAGATGAAACCTATTCACGTAGAACAAGTACACAGGGGCCATTGATTTGAAATTCAAGCTTCCAGAGAATGTTGGTTTCAACCTCCCACCGCAGATCTCACAATGCAGCAGTAACTGATCATAATACAGAGGCAGTGATTTTTCATCGCCATGTGGAGACGCGAACCTGCGACATCGGAGTCGCATTCACGACACTAACCACTACCAGTGGACCAGCATAAAACTATAGGTGACTGCTGAAGCAGTAAGCATTACATTGCACCCTCGGATTGAATGTATGATAGATCCCTATTATAATTTCACCCAATATGAATTGGAATTCAAATAATTTTAACAGAAAAGTAATATGAATACCATGTTTATTAAACAAATGAATATATGTGGCATTTAAAAGGAATAATATTGGGTTGTTTTAATGAGTGATGAAGTTGCACGAATGTAATGCCAGACTATGGTTACCCGCCGGCAGCCGCTAGTGTGTGTATATAGTATATACTATCTAATTATATATATATATATATAATATATATATATATATATATATATATGTGTGTGTGTGTGTGTGTGTGTGTGTGTGTGTACGTATGAATGTATGATATTATGTATATATATATATATATATATATATATATATATATATATATATATATATGATATAGATATATATCATATATATAGATAGTATATATATATATCTATATATATAGATAGATAGATAGATATATATATAGATATATATAAAATATATCTATATATTTAGATATATATATATATATGTATATATATATATATTATATTCTTCGACAAGTTTATTCATCTTGCGAGTAACTGAGCGTACTTTCTATTGCTAACTGCGCTCTGGAATATTTTACTGACTGGTCCTATTACGATTATTTTCTTTCGATATTTCATTTACATGACTTAACTGCGTGATCGGGTTAAAAGAAAAAAAAAGAAGATTGAGAGAAAATTATACTAATTCCTCAGAGCGTTAGGAGCGTTCATTTGCTAAAATGAAGTGCAACAGCCGTAACGGAAAACCGAATTGTTTTGACATAATCTTTAGTTCTGGGCAGCCAACGAGCGCCTGTACCGGCAAGAAGATTATAGCAGATCAAAACGGCGAACTATTTCAGAATAGCGCCAAAGGGATGTCTTCCTCACAATCATGTCTCTTTTTTTATTGTTTTTTCCTTTGTCTGCGTGAGAGTACGAATGACACCGCAGAATGTTGTTATCTAGAACTTTTGATCATTATAAATGAGGTGAAATTGTAAACAACCAAAATATTTGGACGTTTCTCCGTCATCTGGTGAGAGATGTTAGGGAGACAGGACTTCTTGGTGACTGAATTAAAATCGCCCCCGTCCCTTTGCTCAACCTGTAAATCCCAAAGGGTTTATTACTCTCTCTCTCTCTCTCTCTCTCTCTCTCTCTCTCTCTCTCTCTCTCTCTCTCCCTAATGCGCTCTAGAGGAAATATAAATGCTCTGCCATCGCAGACTTCAAAGAGACAGTCCCACCTAATGATCTCCGTTGGAATCTTCAACAATTTATTTCAGAATATCCCTAAGCAAAGACCGAACGTCCAATCTGAACCATTAGTATTAACTATAACGTTTTTAATGGATTTCGGCTCATTGGCACACCGTTGTCACAGTCGTCTTTCCTCACTTACGAAGACTCTCCGTATGGATGCCACACCACAGTCACCGTCTTGTAAATATGGAAGGGGGGGAAAAGCCATATATGCCTTGGGAGGAGGTAAATTACAGTTTCCTATTTCTGTTCGAGTTTTTGTTCGTTTATTTTCCTTCGAGTTTAGTGACAACTACATTCCATTCCTTTGTGAATAATGATCAGAAACCTCCCCGTGAAAATTAACTTGAGATAAATTGTAAACGAAAGACTGTGGGATCGCCAGAAGGGAGAAAGGTTTTATCAGGCGTTTTCTTGCGAAAGGTAAAATTAATTATTATATTAGTGCAAGTTCGTTTTTTGTAATCCAGATATGCTACACCGTTTAATGCTTCATCTTTTGCAATACAATTCCAGTTAATGTTATTGCACTTTGTAAGTGAAGATTTGTCATGAGTCATAAAATGATTTGATTATTTCTCAGAACGTGAAGTCGCCGTTTCAGTCTTGATACCAAACGTGATTAATCAGCGTTTTCGCTCAGCCTTTCGGGATTGACGTTCATATTTCTTCGGAAATGATGCGCACAGTACTTGACAGAGATGCACTCGCCATCTGACAGTAAAACAAAGTGAACGGTTCGTATTAGTCTTCTTCAAAGTGATTTAGGAGGCCATGTAATAGACTGTACGACATTCCGTTATTGATTTTGCAAGAGATGGACCAAACCCCATGACCAAATTCTTGCTTATTTTGTAATTCAGAATTGCTAGAAATTTCAAAGATATTTGATGAGAAATAAAACCATAACGAGACTATTTACATAACCAAGTACGAAGAGCAACAGTATTGGTAGACAGAGCACCATATGCTCATATAAGAAAGACTAATGAATAGAATTTTTTATCATTTTCATTTTCGTAATTTCCAAAAATAGTTACCATCTGAGAAAAAAATATTGATTGCTATTGCAATAATCATTACCTTTTTAACGAGGGTCTCCGGATGAGAGACGCCCAGGCAACTCTGACAGTTGTATATTCCATCAGATCTCTGAGATATGGGCAAGTCTTTATTAGATTGTCTACATTACGTGCAAATTACCCTTCATATACTGATATTTTTCAAGAAATCATACGTTTGAGATCAAGTTCTGCTGTAGTAACAGACAGAAAAATCAGTGAAGATTAGTATGATTTGAAACACAAGATCGGGAAAATTATTATGTTCCTGAAATGTATCGACGAACATCACGAGTTGCTAGATTTTGAAACATATGACTTAAAGATAATGATATCGATACCGTTGAGACACTATAGTTCTAATATGCTAACAGTAAAATCTAGAGAAACAGTGCTCCAAATTTGGTGGTTAGAACATCCATTTAGAAATGCTATATTTAGACCATAAACTAGTATATAGTTGGAGAAAATTATTTTATTACTTGAAAAAATTATTTCTCGGGAAATTGAACATAAAAGCCTCTCTTTTTTGTAAGATTGTTCCTTAACCTTTGAATAGGCTATTGGAAAGATGTACATGTTGATAAGAATTAAAGAAATTTTGTTTCGCCGGAAAATTTTGTTCTTTGAAAAATTTCATGATTTAGTTCTTAGATTTAAAAAAAGAAGAAAAAAGTTCTTTTGGGAGTCATTTCCTGCTAAATGGCTCTTGAGATGGTAACCTGGGAATGGCTCCTGAAAAAGTAATTTTCACTTAAAAAAAAAAAAAACCTGAAATGAAAGGATTTTTTTTATATACTGAACAAATACAAAATATAATATTTTTAGATATTGCATTAGGTTATTCTTTAATTGGAAAGTGCATCCAAACCATGACCTTGTTAGTTTCTTTGGATTAAAATGATCTCTTCAGTGATATTATGAAATCTATAGAGAACTTTCGTTATTTGTATTGATTATTAAGGTAGTATGAACCAAAAGAAAATGATTTTATCTACGATATAATCATGTGCCAGAATCGAATGGAAAGTGATTTGCCTGCATGTGGCAATATATCGTCGAAATGACATACTGTTAAACAACATTTTGGGTCTTAGCGTGCATATAGAAATACAATATTTATATCAAAGAGGTAAAGGAATTTTTTTTTCACTCCCACGTAAACATCAGTCATATATTTCTACCCATTTCAGCCACTGTAACTTGAAAAGAAATATGAAACACTGAATAAAAGTCCCCGTGTGTATTGCATTCTGTAAATAGTGAAGTAAGAGAAGTACAAAAAATTCCACATCATTAAGTCATTTATAATCATAGCAGCTGAAAGAAGCTTAGGTGGAGGCTTAATTAAAGTAAATGATCAGTTTGATTAAAGTTAGCTTTTCTCGGCAGAGAGCACATAAGAAAAACATTAACAAAATCATTAATCATTCTGACAGAGAGAGAGAGAGAGAGAGAGAGAGAGAGAGAGAGAGCGATATCCCTGCGTGGAATTGAGTTCACTTCAAAGAATGTGTATTTTTAGTCATATGTCTTTTGAAGAAGAAAGGCATCGGGCCTTTCCTCGTTTCAGAATTATTAATCACGGATTTAAGAAGAGCTGAAGAAGTAACGCAGTTAAGGATCATTAATTACGGAATTGAGGAGTGATGAAGAGAGGGTTTACCTCGGCAATTATCAGAAATGAAATTGAGAGTAGCAGAACAGTAGGCGTATTTCTAGTTATATAAATGAAGTTGAGAATTTTGACGTTTGGAATCTAGAACAGCAGAAAGGTTGACACTCTCCAGCGTTATAAATTTATGATTTAAGGATGCCCTAAGAGAGAGAGAGAGAGAAAGAGAGAGCAGTTTAAGGCTTGTTATAAAAGGTTGTCTATTAGAGGTACTTAGGAGCTCCTATTGATTGCAGAGCTGAGAATTCACAAGAATATTCATGCTGTGGCACTGAGAGATACTGTTGAAGTTAAGCATGTAGACTGCATAGCTCTGTACATTAGGCCGATATGAGAGCGTAGAAATTTGGAGGCATTAAAAGACAGTGAATTAACGGAATATGAAGACTTTCAATATTTATTTGGATTAATTATTTGTTACCAAGACTAGACGTATGTTCGTTTCCTTTTTTAGTATTTTTATCTTTGCATAAATATATATATGTATATATATATATATATATATAATATATATATATATATATATATATATATATATATATATATATAATATGAGATTTTTGGAAATTACCAGAAATAAGTCTTGTTAAAATACCTTTTAGTCGGGATGATCTGATAAATTTGAACATCTTTTTAACGCCATCAAATCTCAGAGTCTGGGTTTCGTCAATCTGGAGTTGCGTCCTCTATTGATACCCATCCCATTTGTTGAAATTCTCATTTTTTATAATAAGAATCAATTAACAGGTCATTCTTAACTTTTCTCTAAAAACAGCCGGTCGCTTTGCCAGGATCTTTCAGTTAACTTAAGAAGAGTCTAAAATTTCACATCGAACCCAAGACCATCTTTTTGTTCCTCACTTGGCCCTCTGTCTTTTTTTTTCTGTTCTACTTTGAAATTCAAGTAGGGAAGGGATAGCGGAAGCCTTTGTAGATTATCTTCTTATTACGTTAGACAAGATCACCATGGATTTGTATACAAGACACGGTAGGGTAAAACAAATCCGAATTTGTGCCAGACGCATGGGATGATAGAGCAAGTAATGGGCTTTATTTATTATTTATGCAGTATAATGACGTTCGTGAGCGAGTTCACGAGCACAGTCGCCCAGTGTATATATAGAAAGATGGATCTGTGAAAGCGGACGCCTCTGAACGAGTATATTTGCGAAGCTTTGTTCAGAGGAGGGTCGCAAGAGCATTCTGATATGAAACGGCTCCCAGTCAAATGTTTTTCCTCTCTCCCTCAATGTTTGCAATGGCCAAAGAATAATATATCCTGAGTTTTACACATATTGCTTTAACTGCAACAGATTCACGACTAAAATACACGTGGAAGCATTTCAGTTTTTTATTTACAGCATTTGCAAAATCTGAAACAATAACGTTGCAGTAAATTGCAAAGTGTTTCGGTGAGTGACTTGGCTTCGTGTGCATTAGTCAGGCGCCTGTGTGCATTGAAGTGTTTTCATGTTTTTATCTAACATATAGTTTTTTGTTAAGCGACCCCTTTTGAGAGGAAGGCATAACACGGGTATTTTTAACAACCTGGCATTCAGATTTTGGTTTGTTTATGATTCACATTCTGATGCCATACTCAGTCACACATGGCATATGGCCACCCTTTACCCTGATAATGATTATACTTATAGCCTTTGCTGACCTGTACAAAGGTTATTGCTCTTACCAGATAGTTACTCTTTCAGGCCTTATTTCCTCATGATGGTCGGCTGAGCATCTCCATAACGTCTCTTTTGAGTGGTTCTCTCTCAGCAGTCGCCTTTTTTTTCTTTTTTTTTTTTCTTTTTTTTTTAGTTTCTTTTTTGAAGTTTTATCAATGAAGTACCCATAATATCTTTGCTAGATGTTTAGTCGTGAATCGGTTTACTTCCTTAAAAATGTGTGTTCATATAAGTATTTATATAATGTAATATATATATATATATATATATATATATATATATATATATAGATATATATATACTATATACATATATAATATATATATAATATATATATATATATATATATATAATATATATATATATATATATATATATATATATGTATATAGTATATATATATCTATATATATATATATATATATATATATATATATATGATAATATCATATCGAATAATATATATATATATATATATATATATATAATATATATATATATATATATATATATATATATATAGAGAGAGAGAGAGAGAGAGAGAGCATGTGTTATATTTAAGATGGTTTTATTAATTTCTGGTGAATTTCTAGATTTTTTGCTGAAATTCAGTACCAATTATGGCCTAGGTTTTTTTTTTACTGCCTAGAACAGGATATTCAAAGGTCTGTCAGCGTAACATGATGACTCTTTGAAACTAATTACGAGACAGTGTTATTATATTTATCAAAAGAAAGATGCCTGCAACTGAATAATTATGAAAAATAAGAAAATCAATAAATGGAAATAAGTGAATAAATACAGAACAGGAAATATATTATTTCTTATTGACTCCTTGGTTAATACCAAATTTTCGATTTCATGTTTATGACAATTAGCTTTAGGTGCAGGGGCTCAAGAACCTGAAGTCAGTAATATATATATATATATATATATATATATATATATATATATATATATATATATATATATATATTGATTTGACTTCAGGCTCATGGCCTCCCCTGGATTACCTCTGCGGACCCCAGGTTGAGAACCACTGACCTAGAATATTATATTTATAATATAAAACATAATTTTCAATATCAAGGTCTAGTTCATTGATATATACTTCAAAGACTTATGCCTTTCTTTTTTTTTATTGACGTTGAACGCCTTCTCTGCATCAAGGTAGCAGGCCAATCTAATTCTGAATTTGTTCAATCTACAAACGCACTGGTACTTGCAGCAGCGTATTCTGAAGTAGACTTTGATTTAAATGTTGCAAAATTTATAGATAGACAAATAGGAAGAGAGAGAGAGAGAGAGAGAGGGAACTAGGTTTAGTTTTTTTTTTTAGTTCAGCCTGCGAGAGTGAGCGAATGTGTTGGACCATGTCAAATATTAATGGTCCCAAGCGAAAGGGGGCGTGTCTTTCCCTCTCACGAACTCAATGGTTTGTTTCCACCTTAATTGGGGGGTGTGCGTTCATTTGCTGCAGTTGCAATTCTTGCAGGGTTGTGCCTTCATGAAGCGTGCACGATGCTTTGATTGCTCCCCCCCCCCTCCCTCTCTTTACTTTGCCCCTTCCTGTTATTGTCTCGTGTGTTTGCACGGACGACTTCTTTATTTGGCCTCCGTCTAATTGTTGCGATTTTTCTCATTGTCATTATGAACTGCTGTCATGTTGAGCAATTGCACCAAGTCAGATTGTCCTCTTGCTAAGCGTGATGTGTGTTTCCACGCTTGCCTCTCAATATGAGCCATTGTTTAGCTATCACCATATTTATTAAGAATTTTATTCTGTTTTAATGTGAATACCTACCATGAACGAACTATAACCTTGCATTACTTAAAATTCGTTGTCAGAATCCAAAAAGGTAATGTTATCAAATTATTTAACTGTGTTTAGGGTAATATATTTTTTAAGCACAGTATGCTCAGTCTATTGGTTTCTTTATTCTTTTTAGATCAGTAAACCTACAATCATACTCATTTCTTTTATTAATATTTTTGTCAGGTCACATAACCAATCAAGGTGGTAAGCCCTGGTGCTGATGGAAAACAAATCAACATCTTAACTACGTGGAAACTGAAATATCATTGTCCGTCGTTTTATACTTGGTAAGAAAATGGACAGCGATGTCCAGACAGTTTGAATGATGATCCAGTGATGATTGTATGCTTTTCTGTAGCAATTACGAATCGTCTACACACACACATACACACACACACACACAACACACACATATATATATATGTATATATATATATATATATATATATATATATATATATATATATATATATATATATATGTATGCATGTATACATATTTATCTGCTTTTGTCTTTCAAGCGATTTTCCGATGAAAGAGCCTTATGTTTTGCGTGAGTCGAAGCTTTTCAGGAAGTGTTCGTCCAGCTGTGTGCATATAACATATAGTGTGTGTGTGTGTGTGTGTGTGTGTATGTATGTATATATATATATATATATATATATATATATATATATATATATATATATATATATATAAATATACGAGGTATATATGTATATATATATATATTCTTTCATGCTATTCAAATTAAAACAGAATAAAATTCTTATATAATATATATATATATATATATATATATATATATATATATATATATATATATATATATATATATAACCGTGAAAAATTTATAATCAAGTAAAGGGTTTATATGTTGAATATTTTTTTGTCATACGTGCACACAGTAACCCACTGCATATATATGTTTGCGCATATACATATCTGTGCCTAATTAAGTCCTTAATTGAGTATGAATCAAAATTAGTTACTGCAGTTGCCCAGTCATTTCCTTCGTGACTGCGGACCCTTGTTCTGCTCTTTTATGTCAATAATTATAAAACTTTACAACGTCCATTTATTTCACTGTTCGCCAGGTTCCCTTGTGGCGACGGTGTCTCTGTAGTTTGATCTGAAGTTCGAACTGTTTATCTCCCTTCTTTGCTTCATCTTGACCAAAATGGAAATAAACTGTTGGCGATGTGTAGAAACATCGTCGTTAGTTTGTCCTTTCGAGAAACTTCATTGCTTGAAAGCGTTTCCCTCACGTGCAAAGGGATGTTTTCTGGCTCAGATATTTGGGTCAAAGTTACTCAATCCAAAAAGAAAAGCAGTTCAGTTGACAGTGGACATTTGAGGACTCCTTAGATTTAGTGAATCCTTTAAACGCTACTTATTTTCAGTTATTGAATATAAGAACTGTATACGAGATGGTGATGCTTACATCAAAACGTGCTTGAAATTAGTTAAGCTTCTTTCTTGATTTCTAGTGACAGTTGGTATGAAAGACAAATTTTCACAGATTGCTGTTGAGTGGTATATCTATTAGGTCACAGCAAACATCTTATAGTTTGTAGGCTTGTAATCGAAAAGTCCTTTTGTTCATAAGCTTCCAATGTTATTATTTGTTGAGGCGTACATTGAAGTTTGAAACACGACTTTATACTAAAAACAAGAGATGAATATTTAGTTGAACCCAGGCATAAATGTCTTCGAGGAAGGTTTCTGGAAAATAGTTTATAATCTGCCTGAATAAGTCACGTGAAAATGCGGCAAATGAATGAACATGATTGTACGGATTCTGTAACTTCAGCTGTATAAGTATACTGATACTAAACAGTTTTTAGGTAAATTGCTGTAAATCATAGTCAGAAGACCTGCTAATATAATATTTATAACTGCCCCAGGTTTCAGACCATTTACTGTAAAATTACATAGTTAAATAATGAATGTGAAATCATACAAATCTATTTTTTTTAAATCTTGCAATGAATGGTCTGTGAGATTTTGGTAAGTTGTACCGACGATTAAGTGAAATTAACCGTTTAGTGTTGAATGTGTGTGTAGGTAATTTACTGTTTGGAATATCTCGAATCCAGAATGAGAGTCATTATCCTAGAAACAATAAATTGATTTAATTTTTGTTATCGTGTATATCTAAAGATTGGTATATAATTAGAAAAAGTTTTGACATATATGAATGGGAAGTTCAGATCAATTTACTGTTTCTTTCAGCTATAAAATGAGCAATAGTTTTGTAGCCGAAATAAAAAATGTACATATAAGGTATGTCTCTTTCATATATACTTTTTTTGTTACAATATTCAAGTCCAGTGTAGATTCCAGAATCCTTGTGGGATGTCACCTTATTTTGGAATATTTATCACCTTGTTTGTTATTAATCAGACGAGAGTTTAGTTGTCTGTCATCCGCAACTGCAAGTTGTACTACTTTAATCATCACATTTCCAATGGATTTTCTTTTCGAAATAATTCGAAGTCAGCTTATTTCTGGAGGAAATTTTCGATACGAGAGAATCCTCCCATGTGAAAAATGGCTGGAAGGGAGCGTTATTAATTCCTAGAGAATTTTCTTTCAAAGATACGTTCTAGTGAATCCTTCCGGGAAAGATATGTAACATTTTTTAGTTGCGGAGTTTAATTTTCCTCCGCCTTGTATGAGGTCCTGCTAATAATCAGTTTGAAATGTCACAAGCTAGGAGAGGGGAAAGGATGGAAAATTAATTAATCCAGCTTTCGTCTCTCTCGTCATTCAGCCCTTTGGGAATGTAAAGGCGCAACGTTAGAAAAATAGAAAAGTCATTACAAGGACGAAAGAAAATGAATGCTCCTCTCAACGGAACAGAGCTAAAACTTATCAGTCATATCAACTCGACTCCGGACCTCGATCTTTTTTTTTTTTTATATCAAGAGACTCATGAAGTATTGACCGAAACATCATTAATTCGAGCTGCATATTCATATCAGCAAAGCCTTTAATAATTCCCAGGAACTGAAAATCGTGCAACGAAAACATATTCTGCTATGCTGAATTAATTAGTCTTTGATAAAATAAGACATTCATATTTTTCAAAAAACTGGGGATTTTTACATGATTACAGCTTGTTTACTGATACCGGTAATAATGATAGCATGAAGGTGATGTAAGTCTTCATTATCATCATCTTCAAATAGTCAGCACTACTGTTACTTTTATCGTGGAAATCCTAGTAGTATTAGTGAGGATGATTGTTCCGCGAGTATTAGAAAATAAGTGTGACTCATGAATGAAAATGAAAGGAGATAGTTGGAAGTTGTAGAGAACGTGCAACAACGATGACTAGTGAGAGACGTCGGAAAAGGACAGAAGTGTCAGCACAGGTGGAAGGAGGATCAAAGTGTTTTGAAGTGTTTCGGTCGCTTTTAAGAAAATGGAAGCTCACACTTTGGTGAAGGAGTGATAGAGATAGACCTAGAATCAACAGAATTAAAATGTAGCAGATATATTGCTTCGAGAGCCCGCGGTAATCGTTTTAGAAGTTATTTGTGAATGAGGCAGTATGTGTAAAGGGTTGAATTATACTAAAGTGCTCCTAGTTAATTGTTGGTTTATGCAACTACTCTGAGGCTGTTGAATTTTTTTCTCTTCATATCATTTTCAAATGTATACACATGCATACAGTCATGTGTGTATATATATATATATATATATATATATATATATATATATATATATATATATATATATATATATATTTACACATATATATGTGTGTGTGTTTGTATACCATATTGCAGATAAATAACGCCCGAATTTGGTTGAAGCCATAAAAGGCTTTCTTAGAAAATTTTTTTATGGATGAGGTTGCTAGCCCCACTACTCATTCTTAGCTTCATCTGCTGCTGCTGCTGATACCCAGCTCGACTGGTGACGAACCAAGGACCTTCCAAATGCAACAAATGCAACCACAGCGTTCTGATTTTAAAATACGCAAACTCCTACTCCTCATCCTCCTCCACCCCTACCTCTCCACACTCACACACACACACGTGTCTGTGTATATATGTATACATATATAATGATGCAATAATAGGGTTGTGTCAAAACAAACAAAGCCTGCAGGAAATTCCTTAGGGTATCAACGGCACTTGATGATTCAGCTCTGACAGCCAAACTCGACAAAACTTCTTTGGTAGGGAACAATCCCCATAGCCAATTAACATTCTTCCAATCAGGGACATCTCTTTTTCCACCGTCCTTGCCAGCACTGGGAGTCACAAGACGCGCGTGGAGTTGGCAACTATGTAGAGAGAGAGAGAGAGAGAGAGAGAGAGAGAGAGAGAGAGAGAGAGAGAGAGAGGCTATTTTTTGTGAGAGGTTGGTTTGATTAATTAACACCTTGCTATACCGCAAGAGGGAAGGGAGAAAAGGTAAAGAATCAGAGAAGAAAAGAAAGGGAACGAGAGAGAGCAAGGTTGGAGATGTACGTAAATTAGATTGTTTGAGAGATGAAGTGAGATAAGATGAACGAGGACGATACGCTAGAATCGAAGAATGGCAAATAAAGTAGTGGTTAATTGGTGTTAGATTTTATCGTTTGTCAATAGGAAAGTTTAAGGTAATGAGACATTTCGAAGAGGAGCTTTCATTGATATCCTTTCTGATAAAGATAAAAGACACGAAGACAAAATGAATGCTTTGTAAAGTGAGAGGAGTTGGAAGTCAATGAAGTCATTTTGGTTTTAACCTTTAAATATTCACGTTTTTTTTTATCTGGGGAAATGATTAAACAAGGATGAAAAATATATTTGAACAATAGAAGAACGTAATTATGTAGTTTGCTGTTCATTTTGTATCATCCAGAAAAATAGTAGAGATTATTTAAGGATCTGTTATTTCAAAACGAGAGCCGAGATTGTAAAACTTCACATAAATTATAAAAACGTTGGTGACAATAAGTGACGATATTAAAATTCCCAGAGGTCACAGCTTACAGAACAAAGAACATGACAACATAAAATGATTGAAGTCAACCACTGTTATATATTTCTTTATTTTAGAATCGAAGTAGAGTACTTAAGATTAGGATTTAGTACGATTAACACGATGAAAAATTTGATAAGTCATGAAAGCAGGTAAGCCAAGCACTGCTTAATGGATAGGTAAGAATTGAGAACCAGAGGGAAAGGGAAGAAATACAATTAATCAATATGTAATTTCAAATCACTCATATTCATACGAACAATACAGCATAATTAAAAATCGACATGCAGTATCGCTGTATACGGACGGACATGCAATTAGACTTCTGGTCGATAACGCCCTGCAACGTTTAGCTATTATTTCCATTTCACGGAAATCAGAGATCTAACAATTACTGCAGGCAATAAATCGTATTAGTCGTCGCTTAGTGTCCGATTTTCTTTGATGGTGTGGAAAAAGATGCTTTCTCAGTATTGACCAATCCCTTTCTCCATAGGCGTGAAGAAAAGAGCTTACGAAAATGCTCACTTAATTCATGAAATATCGACTTTAATGACGTTTATTTCTTGGTGATCTGCGTGAAGTGCTGCTAGGAGTTTATGAGTTTCTCGGCATTTAGGATACATTTTGATAGAAAACGAATGTGTTTGAATATATTTTTGTCACCAGTGATGTGTTCCAATTCTTATTCAGAACGAATAGTGAATACTCACCGTATTGCAACATTGCCAGGATCTTTCCTTTCTTCCTTAAATAGGACTTGTGCAATGATGGAATCATGTATATCGACAAAATCCTGTATCAGAAACCTTACTGTCTGGAGCAGTACTTTAATATCTTCTAAGATTCATATGGGTACATTCTGATTCAAAATACTCCAATAGTAGCATATACAGATACATAAAAAAAGGCTCCTCAATTGAGCCTTTCACTTTTGCGATGTTGCTGTTGTAAAATGCATAAAACCTACTACTAATTATTTATTTACTAATAAAATTTGTTCAGTGCCGGAGCACGATTTGAGTTATAGTAACAGTTCCGCACGTTCAGGCAAATCACGGTTAGAACTTTTTTAATGTTATCCAAGAGCCTTCATGCGTCTAGGTATCCTAATTAGAGGTGTTTGATCTTGTATCATATATCTGGGTATTATTAATGTTTAGGCATGATAATGCACGATTCTGTCTTGCTCCATGTTGACTTTATTAATGATTAGTCTCTCTCTCTCTCTCTCTCTCTCTCTCTCTCTCTCTCTGATGTCGAGAGTTGTGGTGTTCAGCACTGTTCTAGAGTTTTACTTGAAATAAGTAGTATGTTAGGGAGGATTGACTGTCATTTTAGAAAAAGGCCTGAAAACGTTCTCTCTCTCTCTCTCTCTCTCTCTCTCTCTCTCTCTCTCTCTCTGTGTGTGTGTGTGTGTGTTACTTTGTTTTATTGCTCTGATAAACGAAGCCTCGTTCTTAGTGTGGCTTACTGCACTCATTTCATTATTTTCTTGTATGTATTTTATATCTCATAAAATTTTAGGTGATTTCCACTTATTAAGGAGGTTTGGAATATACTTTAGCACTTTCTTTTCTTCAGTTAGAAATAATAGGAAGAATTGAACATGTCATTAGTTGAAACAAGCATCTTAGGATAGCCCTTCGTTAATATTATTCATGAGACCTATTGTTTACACACATTCGACTATATTGTAGCTATATAAAGTTAACCATAAACAATTCTCATGAAATTCATTTCTCTTCTTGACATCTTGAATTAATTCATGGCGTGTTTGATGTTTTTGTGATAAATATCATGATTGACAAATTAGTGACCTTTGATCATCGTCATTTAGTCATTAAAGTTAATACAACATCGCCAAAGATATTCAATTCCTGATGTTCGATATGACAGATATCAGATAAGAGGACAAGCGATTTACCGTTACTGTCGTCGTAAGAATGGAAGGAAAATGGAAAACTACTTTTTTTCATAGAAAATAAACCGAAATTATTAAGCATATTTTACTTCATAATGTAACATTATCACGGTTTATATTTTTTTCATTACAATCATTTGAATGCGACATACCGGATTTTTGTTTCAGGCTTTCCAAAGAGATTATCTGCACAGGTTACATGTTACTGGAATTAACAGTAATTAAAAAGTGAGAAAAATGAAAAGAAAGACGAGGAAGAAAAGCAAGGAATTCCTAGAGCACAATTGCCTTCACATCGATCACCCTGTCGGGGTTCTTTGAGCGGTCCTTCGTCCCGCCATGCAAATTATTTTTACCGCATTCATGTGTCAGGCCTTCAATTATTTATGGGCTTAATTTGATGATTCGATATATAGGTGCATGATTGTTTCTTATCGCGGATGGCGGACCACACGCGGCGATAATCGTCGCTGAAGGAATCGGAGAGTTTCCCCTGGAGGAGAGAGAGAGAGAGAGAGAGAGAGAGAGAGAGGAGGGGGAAGGGTAGAGTAGCAATGGGTAAGGAGGGAAGGTTAGAACAGAAGATATGTGGTAGATGGGACGGATGGAAAAGAGGAGGACAAGGAGGAGGTCCTATCCTTGGGGTATATAGGATGCGATAAAGAGGTGGGGTGGGATTAAAAACTCCTTATCCCTTTCGGACCTTGTAAATGAGGCTCGTCTTCAGGGTATAAATTCCTCTTTATTCTTTCGTGAATGGGATCTCGTAGGTCACTGTCGATGTCTGTTTCTGAAATGAGATTCTCTCGTTCTCTGTTTTCCGTCATTGCGTCGCTTCAATTTATGTGGGATTGGTCGTTTCTCCTGATGTCGTAAAACGTTTCGGTTTCAATCTCGTGTTTTTACATCAGGAGAATTTTACCTCTTTTGAATCCACATATTTAGGAGTTACACAGCAAGGGCCGATTATCTATACTGAACTTTAGCAAGGCAGTTAAATTTTATATATATAAATATATATATATATATATAGTATTATATATATATATAAACATATATATATATATATGTGTGTGTATGTATATATATATTATATATATTATATATATATATATATATATATATATATATATTATATGATGCCACCCTCCAGCATAATAACCTACCCCTAATTATATTTTCCGTCCATTTCTGTCAATAAATAACATAGTAAAATAATTTTTGCTTCATAAATCACCACCATGTGTTGGTGGTAACACTAACAGTGAAATAGCATTATGTTATAGATGTTCATGTTTTCATTTAGTATTGCTCTTATAGTGACAAAATATTAATTATAAATTTAAGCTAGGTAGAAACACGAGAGCAGGATTTGTAATGGCCAAGAAGAGGACAGACAACAGGACTCCACTTTAGATATCCTAATGATCAGGCAGAGCTTGCAGAAATCCCCAAAGCATAGGCAACAGGGCAGATTATTTGCTGAGAGACCTGGAATATGGTGAAATTCATGGGTAACTATTTGGGCCCCCGAATTTTACGATATCCCGGCAGGTAGGTCATACCCCACTGATCTGCATCATCAGTCCGACCATGACAGCACTTTGGCGTGAAGCAGTCGTCAGAAGGGAACTCCAAAGGCTGCAATAACCGACCTAGCAAGGATGAGGATCAGTATAATCCTAACTTTAAGGAGAGGATTAACGAGAGGGTGGGAGAGATGCCACCACTTCGATCATATCTCTGCCAGATGTCTATCTGTGGCGACCGTAACACCCCCTAGGCAACTCTGCCATCATCAACTCTATGATGACAAGTTTTCCTGAGATTATTTAGTTTAGTTATTATTTCTGTTGTTATCAGGCTTTAGAACTCTCTTTCCAACTCCGATTTATCATAGCTTTCCTGATTTCTTCAGGTTCCATCCTTCAAGAGGCAAGTCAGTAGCGTCGTTCTAGGTAAAAAAAATCTCATCTTTTTCGTTCCTGTTTATTCTTGTTCTCCTTAGGCATCGTCCAGATAAAGTCATCCTTGTCATTTAAAGGAAATATCCATATTTCTGAATATATATATATACACACTATATAGTATAGTATATTATATATACTGTTAACTTGCTGATGTTCAGCTAGTATTTGGGATTGAGATTGCGTGTTTCATTATTTCTCTTCGCGCTAGTTGTAACCAACTGTGATCGGCTAACTCCTAGGTACAGACTTTACTGTTTAGATCCTCAGAGGTCTATAAAATTATGCACATACACGTGTGCGTTCAAACAATATATATTTGTACATTTATTTTTTTGCAATAGCAACAATACCTTCTTGAGATACAACTCATGGCCAAGTGGTGAATATTAACCTCAGTCTAAGAAATTGAGTGGGGATTCGACTCTTGCCACGGAATTCAGAATTTCGTCATTTGGATCTTCATTTGAATCATAGGCTTTGTAGTGACAATCGTACCCAAAAAATAGTAAAGGCATCGAGGAGTTAAGAGGTACTGTGGCTGTTGGAAGGACATCATATACTATATATGGTAAAAAGTTCCCAGTAGGCCTTGTACGTGTGTGTGTGTATTATAGCATATAATCATATATATATATATATATATATATATATATATATATATATATATATATATATATATACTGACCTACTGTGTGTGAGTGTGTGTGTGTGTGAGAGAGAGAGAGAGAGAGAGAGAGAGAGAGAGAGAGAGAGAGAGAGAGAGAGAGTTCCTGTATTCATGAAAATAGGGTTATTTTTATGGTCAGATGCAAAACTCGGCCGACATTCACTCTCTTATTTGAACCGAGTGCACTCTATCTACATGGTGAATTCTTAGCCTTTGATTTTGACTGTGTACAGATTAACGACAATCTTGGTATTTTGTGGAAACCTGGAGAAACCTAGTCGCCTCGAAACTTGTATTGATCTAGTTGATTATTAAAAAAAGATGTCAGTGACTATGTCCTTTTAATTAGATACAATAGGGACTAATTATAGATTGGGTAATTATTTAATTGTCTAAGTAAGAGTGAAAACTCCAGATTCTGTAGGAGACCAGGAGTAATTTGATCGCAATTATTGGCTTTATTTTGTCTTTGTTATGTTTGCAAAGGCTTGTATGTCTGCATGGTGTGGTTATACATACAAACTCAAGGGACAATTCTTGCGCTTGTTTGCATATCACTATCCAGTTGCTGTTATTAGATAGTTGAAGTTAGAAAAAACTTCTGTAATTAATTATGGCCATCCCAGGTATATTGTGTCAGACGTCTCTTAATGAAGTTCCTTATCTTAATTATCATCTGTTATTGAGCGCCCTGCGGTATTAATAATCATCAATAACATTGATGTCTTTGATATTAAAGAATATGATTATTTATTGGGCAGCAGCATGATAAAGTGTCTCATCTTTAAAATATTATAGTTCTTCCACGTTTTTATTTTCAGTTTGTTAGTATCTTTTCAAGTTCCTCGTGGTGTAAGAGTAACATTGGCACATTTTTATGACACAAGGTATAAGAGACAGAGAAGGACCAAAAGAGAAAGAGAAATGTCTGTTCACTCACCTTGGCCTTCTAGCCGTTCGTGATAATAAATTTACTTCTCCCAAAGTGGAAAGACGTTGAAATTATGAAAGGGGAAAGAGAATTGCTTCATGAGGATTTTCTTATGAAGATAGAACGATATTTTTCTCTCATATATTGACGTTAAACAAAATTAAGACTTCGCTTGATTTATATTGCAATAAAGATTCATAAATGGTTTTTTATATTTTCTTTGTTTATATAATCGTTTGACTATCCTGCACACATTTAAATGCATCGATTTCCATTGTTTTTAGGTGTGTTAAACCGTTCATAGTAGTTCCCACGGCTTTAATATGTCGTTCCAGTAGCCTCGTGCATTGATGATGTTTTATTTATAACCACCAAGTATCATAACCATGTACGCATTCCACAACCGAAATCCCTTTTTTATGCGCGTCTATATTTTTCGTTATAGTTTTGTGCAATGTACTTGCATTGGCTCTTGACTCCACAGTGCGTTGTTCTGCTTGCAGTCTGCTGCACGGGAAACTATTCGTGACCACTTGGCAGGACTGCCATATCATCCCGTTATATATTATTATATTATTCTAAACTCCTAATTCGGTATTGGAGCAGGAACATCGTAGTAACTGGGGAATATAGGTCGGAGTTATATTCCGTAGAACAGAGAAATGAAGCAATCACAAATGATATCGAAACCTGTGATTTCAAGGAAGTTCAGAATTTCCGTTCGGTGTTTAAATATACATACTTGAATCTGACAGAAATGTTCATCCTTGACTGCTGCTGTGATATAAGATCACCTGCAAAAAATGCTACACATTTAACACTCTTACCTCTTACCGTGCGTTGAAGAATATAACGTGAATATTCAGTTTGTCCTGCGTAACGAAGAAATATAAACTGAGAAAGAACAACGAGAATTGCGGATTATGCATGATTTAAAGAAAAGCAATTACATTCAATTCCGTCCCTGTACTTTAAAAAGCCCACTATTGTAAAGTCAGTAGCAGGAACCTAATGCAAATTCTCCAGGGATCGGAGTTTCTCATTTAAACTCTCCGAATTGCTAATTGCACGCTTCTATCAAGCAATTGCCAGCCAATCTATCCTTGGATTAAAGTGCCTCTCTTTTTGGGGGTTGGGTGTGTGTTTGACCCTTGTGCTCTTGGCATTTATTTCATTGCATCTAAGACTACCAAGACAATAAAAAGACGTTTAATTCGTCCTTATGCTTAATGAGATTTTATTATTTTAACTCTTTTTCTTTAATTTTATTTAACGCAAAGAAGGATTTGAGATATGTCTTAAAAGTACCTTGCATATCGACTGCATATATCAAATAATTTTTATTGAATAAACATAAGTTTTTTTTACTAAGATTTTTAAAGTTTTGTCTGAATATTTAGATTTGAGACGTCGTTTCTGCTTGCCATTTATGCAGTGTATGCTGTACATGGGCTGGAAGATAAATACCTATAAGCCATGCTTCTGATTTAACATTGTTTATGCATTTTAGCAGTCTCTCCTCATTAAGCTCAAGACCATGAATCAAAAAGTTGTTGAACATGAATAAGAAAAGTGATGTTTCACGCAGATCGAAACAAGCCGTAAGCAAATATCAATGATTGATTGTGTAACGCAACACTTTTGGCTTGCAAATCTAGCCGCAAATTCATCCTTCTGATCCATAAATACGTCAGGAGGTTATACAAATCGTCTATAATTATGTCAGGGCTTTATTTATCGCCTATTCTTATCACACTAACGGCCCTTCTCGCAAGCCCTTTCACCTCCAACTCGTTCACCTCCTGGCGGAGAACATCAACACAAACCATAGACAAACAACTTGCTTCTTGTCTCTTTCTTTATTTGGTTACATTTTCATTTACGTATTTATTTACCTGCTTACTTATTGTTGTACTCATGTGCTTCCTCGTTTGCTTCTGTGACTATCACATGATATGGTTTTATAGAACTAGGCTTAGACTCGGGGTAAATCACTAGGTCCCTGGTTGAATGAACCTCTGCCCCAAGAATATGAAAAAGCTCAGCACAGTTGAGAACATACTGCATTTATTTACCTGTTTACTTGTTGAGGAAAAGTTTCAGTACAAATGTAATTTTGCACACTTTCTGGGTTTTATTTTGGTGCCTATCTCTTTCACTTTAATGAAGGTTATATATATATTTTTAATCTAAGTAAGATATATCATAACCAACAATTAGCTCGACTTGTTTTGCATTGAAATATGAATGATTATTATTGTATGAAAATTGCATTGTGAAGAATCAACATTGACGACATCATATAAAAACCCTCTTGCAGCTGCGAAGGGCATTACCCAATGAAAAGCCAACGCTCGTACAGTACAGGCAGACATTATATAGTTCCTTCACCATCCTTCCTGGCTGGTTGATGGTGGGGGTCCCTCGCACCACCACCTGTCAAGCTCCTCTTCATCAGTCAATGTCTCTGTTTCTCTCAGTTGCCCTGTCCCCATCCTTTTCCCCGTACCGGGTCACGACAGCCGGTTGATATGATCCATAATCGATTCGGATGCTAAGATGGCTTGAAAGCTGCGAAGATAAGAGCTGCCATTGTTCCAAATGGTGGCATGTGTTCACCCCGTTAGTGTTGCCAACAGCTGTTGTTGGGGACGTGTCGCTGCGTCTCTGTTATTGGGTGGCGGGGGCTGTGGACGAAATTGGCAACACTGAGTCAGGTTGGTATTGTCTTCCTGCATCTGTTGCTGCATATATGTATGCTTTATCGCAGGTATGTATATATGGCTTGGATCCTTTCGGCGTCCGATTCGCACTTTATGAAAGTCGGGCGTTCGGTAATCCAAGCTTGTGGGTGGTTGCAAGTTTGTGATGATGAAGCAGGGGAAGAGAGAGAGAGAGAGAGAGAGAGAGAGATGGGCGTTCGCTTGTGGGATTTGGCATCACTGTGTGTCTCCTATGATGTGATTTATGCTTAATTAACTGATAACCTCAAAGATGTTAAATGAGACTAGATGAGGCGTAAGAGGAGGGGGGGGGGGGGGGGCAGCTTTTTGGGCTCTCATCAACGTACATATTGTTATTGAGGAGGCTCTAAACGAGACTGATGCCGATGACGTAAAGCACACCAACGATTTTGTTGGACTGCTTAGTTTTTGTAGTTCCTTTTCTCATTCAAATACTTTCATATTATTTTGGGATTCCAGTTTCTTTGACTTATGTTATCTTCATTTGTGATTTTTTTTAAAGAATCAACTGCGGCTGAGGATTGCAAGTTTGTTTATTCATTTTATTCATTAATTCTTCATTCCCTATTTTGAAACCTGTAATTTTAAGGTTTGATTACTTCGGACCTTAAAAGTCTTCTCTCTCTCTCTCTCTCTCTCTCTCTCTCTCTCTCTCTGTCAGTCATACTTCATAATAAAAAGAAAAGTGGGTTTGGTTGACTGTGCCATACCAAATTCCAAATGATTTCCTTACTTTTTTTAACGCATAACAAAACGGTCAAAAGAACAAATCTTACTCGATGGGGGTTTGGTGGGGGAATTCAAATGACAATACTATCTTTGCCACCTTGATGATGTAAAAATTCACTTCCAGCATAGAGCTTTTTGTAACTTCTAGTTTTCAACTGTTTCTCATTTTCATACCATTTTTGAAGGTATATATTTGAATCGCTGAATTAGACGAAGAGGGTTCATATCTTTTCTATATGGCTTGTTAGGGAGCTGAACGCAAGCCGAACAGTAGTTGATAAAGAATTCAGAGACAAGGTCAGAGTACGTGATGAACGATTGTGAGGATCTCATCAAGTAGATAGAATAGCTTATTAAAATGTGTAAAAGTTAAAGGGATGTAGAACACAGATGGTTGTGGTGATAATGATTTGTAAGACTTACACCTGTTATAGGACAGGAAACAAACTTCTTAACTCTTTGTCATTTTACGTAAGCATATTAACCGTTACTAAGTGTTTAGTTCTATCAGTGATGGTATTTAATGACATTACTGAATGTACCGTTTTCAATATTCAACACGGTTATTTTTATTTTTAACAGTGCTTAGTTTACAAAACATTAGTTGGAATGTCTGGTAAATGTTTCAAAAAGTAATCCTTTCATGAAAGAAGAAAATGTAGTTATTTATGTATGAATGGAGTTGTATTGTTATTTGAAATAAAAGTTATTTTTTCCTACGGAAATCCGTAAAAATGTTCCACAAAGAGTTTCAAATACTTTCTGAAGAATAATATCTACAACATCGAAGAAGCGATAAGGATTTAGGCCTTTTTTTTGTAATCTTATAAAGATTTAGTATCAAGTATTTCTTTTCTAGTAATGAAATTCCAACAATTACTGAAGATTAAATGGAGCAGAAGAACGTGATGAGTTTTAAGTACATAAATGAATTGGTAGTCCGTAAATAATATCAAGTACATTTTTTTTATATTTAACATTTACTAAAATTTCCCGACAATAGTCTCTCTACCCTTTTAGTTTTTTCTTTCAATGCCATCACGGCCTCGATGGCCGAAGTTTATGTGACGCCAGTCTATATGAATCGGTTAATAATAATTCCCCGCCGTAATACTTATTTTCACAATGGAATGTTTGTTTCTCTGAAAGTGTTACAAAAGACTAATTTATTAGATATAGATTTTAATTATGAGAGATAGTAGGCATCAAATCCCAGATCTAGCTCAATACTGCACTTTTGCAAAGCGACAGAGAGAGAGAGAGAGAGAGAGAGAGAGAGAGAGAGAGAGAGAGAGAGGGAATTGTACTTATGCATGTTACGTTCTGAGCAGTTGGAGCAAGCGTCTTGGGCAGCGGACGAAGCCAACTGACCCCAAGCAGAGAGATGCAGGCCAGATGGAGGTTGCTAACAGAAGTAATTACACATTTATGACTTCTAAATTCATTACCCAGCCTTGAATATAAATTGATGTTTTTCTTAAAGGTTTATACAGCGAGTTATTAAACTGTTTCGTGAAAGTAAATAAAAAAAATCACATATGGATTCTTCATCATTTCTTGCACGTAACATTCATGTTGATCTTTTATGTCTTAAATCCTGATCATTATTTTGCGAATGTGCAAAGCTAACCAATGATATGAAGCAACGGCATAACTGGACTACTGAAGGCTGCTAATGAAGAAATGGATGTCGAGTATAACGCTCTTATCTTTCTTTCAGAAACGATGGATTTGCAATATACATAGATTAAGGAAAAACAAAACAACCGTGAAGCTAATGATAATGATAATGATAATTGAATAAGCAATGAATAATGGGAGGAACGATGCAAGAAATGAGTATGTTTGGGTAACAAATAACGAGACACGAAAGGATCGAGCTAAAGAGGTGGGATGCGAACGAGGACTGATGAAGAGAGAGAAAGGGCCCCCGATAGACAGGAGTAATTGTAAAACTTACCAGACCCGCAAAAACCCAGAGAATGTCGCATCCTCAGTCCTATTTCCTCTCCTAATCTCTCTCTCTCTCTCTCTCTCTCTGTCTCTCTCTCTCTCTCTCTCTCTCTCTCTCTCTCTCTCTCTCTCCCCCCCCATTTCTCTATCGGGTCCAAAAGCGAATTTTCGGTGCCTAATCTTCGGTGGATCATCTGCTGAACGGACAATAAAAATGGATCAATGGTTTTTTATGGCTTTTCAGAGGCGGGAACCCGGTTTGAAATGGAAATGGCCCAAATATTTGCCTCATGACTGAACTGGTGCGACATATTTTTTTTTTTTTTTTTTTTATAGGATTTACCTCCAATTCTGTTTTATTCATTTTGAATAGATGTTTTACATTTATATTGCACCCTCACATTTTATGTGCAATTTTGATGCATATTTCGGCGTGGAGCGATTCTGCCGCGCATTTTGTGTTTTTGAGAGCGGGCGCTGCTTGCCAATATGGATAATGTTATTTTCAATAAGTCGGCAATGGGGGAAGGTGGTGGAGAGGAGGGGGGGCGAGGAGGGAATATCACTGGTGGTACGTTTTGGGGGATGGGTTGGGCAAGGATGGTGGGGGGGGTGGGGGTGAGGGGCGGGGGGAAAGTGTTCCATGTTATTTTCCACTCACCCCTTTGGCGTAAAAGGCTTTGGATGTAGCGATAATCGCTCGCGATTTATCACACCCGAATTTTTAGTAAGAGTGGCACTAATAGTCGCTTATCAAATTATATTGTCACATTCAAGGGCAGGATTTTTTTATAGGTCTATTTAGATTGTAAATTCCAATTTCTGACTTGAATTTCGCTGGCTGTTATTTTGTTTGGATGCTTTCAAGCCCTCCGTCTCTTTCGATTTACTGCAAATTACGATGAAAAATGGCTGACGGAATCTGACGCTTTCGTGTTAGATCGTGTTATTATGATGAGTTTTTTCTTTCGTTTTTTCGCTTTATTTTCTCCGGCGGGATCACTTAGCGGATTATTGCCGACGCGTGATTTTGGGAGAAATGAAAATGACGAATTATTGTTGCCTTCTTTTTTCGTTTGTTCCTTCCATGAAACAATCAGTAATGTTAAAAGCCAAAATTTGCGCGTTGTCACGCCAGCGTCCAAATGGCTCTATTTTTGTCATTTATTCGTTGTTGGGAATCATTGGCGTTTGGATATGAAAGCGACGGTCGGGATGCTCCGCGAATTTCTGCATTTATGTGCGTGTGTATGTGTGTGTGTGTGTGAGTACAATTTATGCGCATGGAGTTGCTTGTATATATATTTTTCAAATTCTCTCTTCTCTCTCTCGTCTCTCTCTTCTCTCTCTCTCTCATGCTGTGTTGTGTGTTGTGTCTCATCCGTATTTACATGTATACTGTACATCCTGTCCGTCTGTGTGTGTATGTATGTATGTATTTATGTATATATATATATGTATGTGTATACGTACACCAATGGAGTAAGAGTGACAGGGCAGGACGGAGAGTGGGAGGGAGAGATAGCTGAGCGTGAAAGGAAGGGATCGGTATGCTAAAAAGGACAGTATGAAATGGGAGATGGGGTAAAATGATGTAGTAAGTATACTGGAGGAATGTCGAGATGACATTTTGTGAAATGCGCTATTTAATGGAGGGAGAGAGAGAGAGAGAGAGAGAGAGAGAGAGAGAGAGAGACCTGATAAGTGTAAGGGAAATTGGAAAAGCCTTTGCACCGAAAGGTGGAGAGAACAGAGGATGATGATTTAGTGAGATGCAGAGATAAAAGAAGACGCCGGATACTGATGGAAAGGAAGAGCGGATGGGATTTCCATGGAGTGTAGAAAAATGAAAGAAAAGGAATCATACAAATAACGAGCTCTAAAGGGAAAAGATGAAAACGAAAATTTCATATACTAAGGAAACAGGTTTAGTTTGTGTAAATTAATATTTTTTTGAATAATTAATTTTATAGACTGGCGTAACATATTCACAAAAGAAGTTAAAAGTAGATGAAATGAGAAAGTGGAGATGAAATGCGCGCTCTCAAGGTTAGGTTGACAAGGGAGGGTAGATAAATACATAGAATTTTAGAGTGAGAGAGAAAACGAAATTAGCGAGTAATGACTAATAAGATTCGTTGCGGCAAGAAGAGCTTTAAAAAAGTTATAAGGAAACATAACCAAATCAATAAAATCAAATTACTTGATATAAGAAATTCTTAATGGAGCGTTAGAAAAAATGTTCATAGGAATAGGTCCTGTAGCTTCTTCCTTGCAGTAAATTCTTCTAACAGGTGATGGAAGACTCAACCAGTTTACTGTCCCCTTTTTTATTGTTTAATTTTTCTCCATGTGATATTTTAGCTCTTAAATGGAAGCTGTGAGTGACAATGTTCTTCAGGTAGAGAAAAGCCCTTACACAGAATATACGATGAATGAATTACATAAGTACAGACTACAAACACATTTACAATCAAACAAAAAAGTATGTTTTAAATGTACGAATATTTATATATATATATATATATATAATATATATATATATATATATATATATATAAAATATATATAAATATATATATATATTATATATATATATATATATATTTATTATATATTATATATATATATATATATATACCACACACTACATATATATATATATATATATATAAATACACATACATATACAAAGTTAGTTGTGTTAAGAAATTTAAACGCAAAATTAGATGACTGTGGAAGGTTTGGTGTTCTGGTATAAATAAGAATGGAGAGAGGCCTTTTGAAATGTGTTTGGAATGATATATATATATATATATATATATATATATATATATATATATATATATATATATATATATATATATATATATAGTTTCTAAAGGATACTCAGGAGAATTCTAGAGAATCAGAGAAATATTTAGGAAACAATTATATAATGGTTAGGAGTGTCTGAAGGTATATAGGATCATTCTTGGTTGAAGCTGAAGCTAGGGAGATACAGCTTTCTATTAGGACAAGAGAGTGTGATGACTAGGAATACGGAGAAAATATAAGGAGAAAATAGATTTTAAAAATATTAAAAAAAAAATTAAAAACTAAATTAAGGGCTTCGAAAATCCATGAAGCGATAATCGGGTTGTTAGCAAGTTTTTGTTTGGGTGGGTGGGGGCGGGTGGGGGCGGTGGGGGCGGTCGGGAGGGGGGTTGGAAAGTAGGAGCACTAAACGGTTGTATGAGGAAGTGAAAAGTTTATAAAAATAAGAAATAAATCAAGTGCAATTGCACAACAAAAGAGAAGATGCTGTACAGGTGTAGAGACGTACGGACAGCTATACTCTGTTTTTTTTCATCTGTCCATCCGCCTGTGGTGTTTTTGTATGGTAACACTGCGTCCCGGGCTTTAGATAGTTACATTCGGCTTACATTCAACGATTATAATAATATCCTATTTCGAATATTAACGGTGTAAAATGCATTCAGAATTATTAAAACACTTTTCAGTTGCAAATGTACACCCAGATATCCTTTTATTTAATTTCCTAACACTTACACACAGCGTAACTATTTACCGGGACGCAGTGTTACCATACACAAACACCATTGGCGGATGGACAGATGAAAAAAAACGGAGTATAGTTCAAAAGAAAGTGTGAGAGAAATGATAGAAAGGCAGTAAACAGAGGGGAGAAGGAGAGTAACGACTAAGTAAAAATAAGAAGTTATACAACAGGAGTAATCGCAGAGATGAAGGGTGTTGAACTAGTTGATCTTCTTGGAATAAAAGTCTCGGCCAGTGAAGTTAGTATTTTTAAGGTTTACTTTAGAATGTGAGGAATAGAAGAATCAGAGGTGAATGATGCATGACTGGAAAGCTTTTGGAAGTGGCTGATAATGATATAAGGCAGGCAGTTAAAAGGTTAAATATTGGAAAGGTAAAAGAAGTTGATGGAATTAGAAGTGAGATGCTCTGACAAAGTGGTGGAAGTTAGATTTATTGGCAGAGCAACTTGTGTAAGGTTTGTTTTAATGAGAAAACAATTCCGGAGGAATGAATAAGAGAAATAATAGTGCTATTGTGTAAATGCAACGACGAGAAAAGAAAATCTTAGTATTAAATGAGAAACACATTACTTAGTATATCAGGAAAGGTGATGATATAATTTTCACCGAGACAGTAATAGATTTGACAGAAAGATTGAATGATGAAGAACAGCGTGGGTTTATAGAAGTTACAGAAAAGAAGTTAAGTAAGTTGTAGGGTAAAGAAATCGGTTATGAATGCTGTGGCGAATAGTTGATGCTTTTGGTGATATGGTACTGATTGGGGATATTAAGGAAAAACTGCCGAAACTAGTGAAAGAGTCTGAAAATATTTGCAAGAGGATGAAATTGAGAGTAAATGTGAAGAGGAGTAAGTCTATGCTGGAAAATGGAAACGAGAAGATGAAACATTCAATATTAAAACGCATGCTTGATTTTATTTTAAATAATTTAGCGAATGTAGTTTGGATTTCCTTTGATGTTGTTTCAATTAAAAGCAACTCGTATCTTAGCTCTCTCTCTCTCTCTCTCTCTCTCTCTCTCTCTCTCTCTCTCTCTAATTCGTCCAAGGTCTATTTTCCAACCTGAGGTGAACTGCCAGGTACTCAACGTCAGTGATGAGAGAAATCGCTGATGTTGTGTGAAACTGTTGCACTCGAAACAACAAAACATTCCGGAGAAGAACAATAGATTCGTTACGGAATCAAAGAGGAAGTCGTGGATCGTCGCTCAGAGCAGATTACTTGTAATAAAACATTCCATTGAAACTAATTCATAAGAGGTGTAAATTTAAGATTGAAAGAAATAAGTACTACCACAATGAGAAGTTTAGAGTTCCATTGATAAACAAACATTTATTTTTGCGATTCATGGGGCATTATTGCGATGCTTTGGGGCAAATCCATTTGATTATAAACTGTCAGATGTACTGCAATTTGTATTTTCAAGAACCAGTAAGTGAAAAATATTGGCCTCTAGGTTACCACATTGATTGAAATGGCCCTTTCAGTGGATAACGGAATAAATGACGTTTTGTAAATCGCTCATATGGTACTCTAACCGTAACTGTATTAAATATACATATAAAGTTGTTATTGTCGGTGTTGCAAGTGATCGAGTTTAGTACTGATTATAATTATAGATTTCTTTTGGAATAGAGATTATTGATTTCTTTTGGAATAGAGAATCCCATGTAAAACTGGTTCTGTAAATTTTAACGACCTTTCTTTGGGGTTTTGTTCGGCTAATTTTTATCTATTTAGTTAATTACACATGATATCACATGTTCACAACGTTTACATAAGTGCGATGCAGTTGTTGATCATTTGACGCATGTGGAATTCCAAGTAACAAATGAGGAATTTTGAATTGATCAGCTAACTCACGAATGGTATGTTGTAGGAATGGAGTATGTCTGTAATGATTTCCTTGCCTCATATGTTATGTATGTTGAATATTGAGTGTTGCAATTTAGAAAATTGGGGAAAGAGAGTTATATTTAATTGCAGAAATTGGGATATTAGCAGTTCAAGAAAGTATTCTATTTTCATATTTAACTTAGTATCCAGTAATTAGAGACTGAGATTATTGATGATGTTGCTACCCAATGCATGAGCTGGTTGACCAGTTAAGAAATTGAAGGCGCAGAAGACTGTTTATTAGGGAGAAAATGACAAAGCAAAACTATATATACAACAAAAAGCTCTCTGTGTGCAAAAATGAGACTACAGCCAGTATGTTCATTTTAAAAATTAATGATTTCAAAAATATTTCAGCTTCTTTATTTTATGGTCCTTCGGCGAAGCATTAGGATTGTATCAATAGAACGATCTGTGTCATGAAAGATTTTACAAAATTCAAAATAACTTCCTTGGTGCAAGCAATGCAGTGTGCATAGAAGTAATTTTCCGTAGATAATGTACAAGTGTCTTTCCTATTCACTTTTCTGTACTTGATGCTGTTAAAGAAGATTTTATAGATATCAGTCGTTCTGTAAATATCTTACAGTTAGTTCGATTCGGAAACCTTTTTTCGTGTACATTTTTACTTCACCGTTAACGTATCAGGAATTCACCTAAAAAATGACTACATGCCTATAAAAGAAAACAAGATTCTTTTATATCTTTATTCTGGGTCTTTTTGAAAGGTAAAATTCCGTAATTTTCTTTATTGACTTCTTTGATATTTTCCCCACAAACTCCTTTTCCTCCTGGTGCATCTCGGAATAGCTTGTCTGGAATTCATATTCCACTGCTTGGAAAAAGCATTTCTTTTTTATTCTTGATCACAGTATGAAAGCTCTCTCTCTCTCTCTCTCTCTCTCTCTCTCTCTCTCTCTCTCTCTCTCTCTCTCTCTCTCTCAAAGAAATTGAACCTGAAGACTACCTTTGAAACATACCCCAGGTACTTTTCCAATCTGTTCGTTGAAATTTATAAAATGGGAACTACCTGGTTGATCCAGTGGCTGACTTTACGATAAATAATAATCCTACAGCATTAAGGACACTTTTGACCAGCTGTTAGTAATACATCTTCCTCCAACATTACGTTTTGGTAGATACTTATTGTTCGTGCGCCGTTTAGACATAACGGGTTTTGAATTTATACATAGCGTAATCGAGTGTTGAGTTTACTTCAGTTTCATACAGGTAGGAAAGTTCTTCTGCAAGCATTACTTTTGGAAAATAATTTTTCATCTAAGTTTCTATGTTATTATAAACTCTAAGTGCTCTGTGAACAAGTCTGTTGTGAATGTAAATTTTTTTTTTACTATATTTGTCGTTGTATTTTATAGTAACATTTCTATTTACGCACAGACACTGGCACAGGCACACACACACACACACACATATATATATAGATAGATAGATAGATAGATAGATAGATATTTGTTTGTGTGTGTGTGTGTGTGTGTGTATAATGTGTGTCTGTAAGCGTACTCACGCGCGCTTTTTTTAAAGAGAAAGTTTTGCAAATAATGGAAGAAGCAGAGTTCATGCAGGATGAAAATAGTCATTAAGAGAGTAATGAACCGGTGTTCTTTGTCATGATTTGTTTTTAAATCTAAGGAAAAGAAAACATAGTCAATGGTTGTGTTGTGAATTAAAAAGGAATCGTTAGAAGGCATCCATATGATGCCATATAAGGAATGTATGCCTAGTGTAGATTTACCTTGAATCTTTTTTAAAGTAGATTTTATTAAATTCATTACATCTTGAAAGAAATTTTATAAGCATGTTAAAAGAATTACCTTCAGGAAAACAAGGCCAGCCGATGTTTGGAAGAGGATCTTACTCTTCTTCAGTAACTATTTTTCAAAATATCACCTGAACAAAAGAGTCTTAGTACTGATTTAGATAAACATTCCGTTACTCTTCCTTAGTATCCTATTTAGATTTACACTGGGAACAGAAAGTTTTTTCTCGGTTTTTGTCTCATTGTTTAAAAAGCTTTAGTACTCCTATTTAGTATCCTATTTTTAAAATATCACGTGACAAAAATCCCAGCACTGATTTTGATGAGCATCCTTTTCCTCTTCACCGTCGTCCTCACTTCGAGGCAAGGCCCCGTTATACCTTTGCCTTTCTTCCTGTACCCCGGGCCCCTTTACCCCTCAGTCCCTTCTCCCCCGCTCCTGGAACGGAAAGGATGAACCTGCCTTTTATTTTATTCTCTGTCTTTTTGTTGTACCTGCAGCTGCGGAGATTGGTATAAATTTGCCTCAAGAACAGGTTGGAATCTTGCAAATTGCATTTAAATTGTTAATACTGGATAGGTGGAGAATTGCTGTCGCGGGCTATTTTGCTTGGCGGGTGATTCTTCCCGCGCTTTTTACCATTTATATTGCCATTTCGTCCCCCCTCCCCCTCTGGGTCTTTGGCATTAACTGGGGAAGCATCTGTCCCAGTGAATGCTGTGAAATTGACCATCTTTTTCCTCTTTCCCTTTCATTGAACCGGCGACGACGCATTGTTTTAAGATCATTTGGATGGAAGGATTACCACACAGGGAACCAGCTGTCTAGCTACATTTCTTGACTGTCATAGATGTCCTCCATCATTTTTATTAATTCATGTTTACAGTTTTTTTTTTCTTTTATAAATCATTGAAGCTGTCGTGCCTTCTTTGGAAGGGTAGGTATGTTCCTCGCATCTGTGTGTTCTGTGATTTTCTGATTTTCTGTTAAGTTTTAAGTGCTTAGTCTTCATATATTTCATGGGCATAATTTCGAGTAAGTAAGAGTAAGTGCATAAGGTTACGTCTCACATTTATGAGAAGTAGGACGATGTATTGGAATTGATTACGCTTTCTAATGTTATGACCATCTTTATTTCCTCATATAAGTTTAATTTCCTGTTGGCTATATGTAAGTGTTTTCAGTTTGCCTAAATACGTTAACTTAATATTACATTAGACTTCTGTCTCTGAAATGCATGCCTTCGTCGTATATATTATTTTCGTAAATCAGTCTCTATACCATAACAATATAGTGATCCGACGGAATTAGGGATGGATATGCTTAGCAAACTTGAACTCCAATTAACGCTTCACCATTGTCATCATCATCATCTCCATCATTAATCTTGTTTATATCTGGAAGCATTCCTTTCGACCCTCACCCAGAGGGCCCTATTTATTTGTCAGTATCATTATATAGTTTTCTTTAGTACGTTGCTCTTGGACAGGAAGTCTTTAGTATTATCCTCAAATGTGTCCTATTTCACTCACCTTGTTATTCATGGGGCAATATACTGAATAATCTGGATGCCGTGTATTCAGAGGCTCTGTTTCCTAGTTTTTGTAGCTTCTTGCCTCCATTATTCTGTATTTGTCATTGCTCTTATGTGTATATAGATGCTTTCTGTAGTAGTCTTTAACCTATTTCTTTTTCTATTTTGCACAGCCATATACATCAAAAAGCATTTTATTATTTGGATTCTTGCTATAATTATAGACAATGAACCTCACATCCGGATTGAGCTTCATTTGGAGATTTATTCATTAGTAATTCGGGTGGCATTTAAATGAAACGCGGTAACTCATCTACTAAATGATATGATGGACCATTATAAAAACTGTCGGAGTTGTCTAGTTTTGTGATTATATCCTTTAGTACAAGCATTTTGAAGTATTTCCTTCAAAATAGTGCACTAACCCGTTGGTCATGACCTTGGTTATTCCCTCCCTTGAGGAAATTGGCGATTGTTGCGAATAGATTTTCCGAATTTTGAGGAAATTGACAGGGAAGCAAAGCACTGACAGGGTCATTTTCTAAGCGAGAAGGGAATACGTGCCGATCGTTATGAAGGGAAGCGCGGAAACTATTGGATCTATAATATGCGGAAGACGGTGGTTTGCTTTAAGAAGTTGCCTTTGATTGGCTTTAGGCAAAACGTACCATTTGCACGGAGGGATTAGAGCAGTGATTTGATAGTGTTGTGCTTTCAGCGTCCGTTTTTTTTTTTATTCTCAATGTAAGTTTTCTTGTAATGATGTTTATATAAGGAAAGTCTTCGCTCGTTTTTACACATACTTACACGAAATACATGTATATTATATATATATATATATATATATAATATATATATATATTTGTGTGTGTTATGTATGTGTGTATGTATGTATGTAGTATGTATGTATACTATATATAGTATATCAATAATATATATATATATATATATATATATGTATGTATGTATGCATGTGTGTGTTTGGTATGTGGAAATCAGTGCTATTTATGTATACAAATGTATACAAGCTAAATATGCACATTTTAGCAAAAATACGGAATAACTCGTTATATTGCTTTACTTTACAAAGGTACTAACTCACATCTAGAGGGGAATACATAATATGATAACCGGGATGTGAATCTCTGCCTTGTTGAATTGGTATGTGGATAACAGCGACATTATTCACTCGGCTAGATGGGCTTAGGCTATATATACACCCTTTGGATGTAAGTTATTCTTAAGGAAATATAGTGAATCAATAATAACGAGTTATTTGTGACATAAACGATGTCATTTTTTAAACACAAATCTTATATATACATATATATATATATATATATATATATATATATATATATATATATCATGTTCTCTCAGTTTTCCTTGCACAAACGTAAAGATTAATCTGGATGTCACAATTTCATGCACCGAAAACCCCATGTGCAAAATCCCTACGTGTTGGAGGTTTTATATTTGAAAATAGGAAAAAAGATAAATATAGTCTGGTACATAGAGAATATACATTCATGTATAGTTGTCTCCCCTTCACCCCGGATAGCTGTGCAATGTTGTAATTCAGAACCTGTCCTTCATTCACTCTCTTTCTCTCTATTTAGCTGTCTCGCGCCCGCTCTCTCTCTCTCTCTCTCACTTTTCTCTATTCATAACCGATATACGTTCCCTTTCATACAGAGTCCGCAATCTACCGTCAAACTCTCCCTTGTAGCTTGTCCGGGCCATCGATCATTTTGTGCCACAATCAGGCAATCAATCTCGACTCAGAGTATTAGTAATCAAGCGACGGTGAAGCTGGGCTCACTTGATAGACAGCCTTTCTTCGCGTTTTCGATTTTAGTTTCCCCTTCATCCCCTCTTTCCCCGTTTTCTATTGGAGGTGCTTGCTTTCGCTTTGCTATTTGGCGATAGGTATCTTTTCCCAGAATTATTTTGATTTTGGATACCTGTGCGGTTTTAAGTGTCTCTCTTATTTGATTTTTCTTTCAGTTCTAGACAGTTGCAGTTCTTTAACAGTCCATTGTTTAATTTCAGCTTAAAGATGCTTTAGTTCCTTGTGATCCATCTTCCACTTCTGATTTCCAGAGACTCCTGTTATTTCTGAATTCTAAAGTCTGACTCTTCCGTTCCATCAGCAAGGCATGGAAGAAAGCAATGAAAAAATGAAAGTCTCTGGGATCATTAGTTTAAGCAGATGGACTGTAAGAAATTAGATGTAAGGGAATAGGCAGAGGTGAAGACTTAGTTCAACTCGTTTGTTAGTCGTTCGTATCTTTAAATTCATCTGTTCGCTCATAGTCGTAAAACTGTCGAGAATATCGAAATTAAACTTGTATTGCTAGAGGTAAACGTTTTTATCTCTCGAAATTCAAAAGTTCTGTCGGTTGAAATCTTTTCTGTTCTCTCATTATGCCTGTTACCATTGGCAGTCGGCCTATTCCTCTGTCTTTGGCTCACATAATCATTCATTTGGCTCACATAATCATTCATTGTCGAAGGCAGAGGATTTAAAACGTATTTTGTCCTTACTTACTTTCATAAGAAACGCAAACAATTACGATATAAAAAAAAAAAAGTCTGGCTGCCCTAACGATCAGGCTAGTAGACCTGTATGTCCGGGACAGATCTGTCATTATTTCCTAAATTATGCCCTTGCAGTTTTCTACATTATGATTTCTAGATTTTCATTATTGCTTAAATTTAAGTGACATGTTACTTTAATGACAACACAAAGCAGCTTGGAAATATATAGATCGGTAGTTTCCAGATGATCATTATTAACAGAAATATGTGACATAATAAAAGGAAAATGGTCTCAGTAGTATTCACCGCTACATGGACGTCATATTGGCAAAATACTCAAATATATTTAATCCGTCTGCATTGCATTACAAAATTAAATCCAGCCCTTACTAATAATAGGACAACTTATACTTTAAATAAAATATACTTTCAGTACAAATCGTTTTTTAGTTCATGCTGAGTGCAGATGCATTCGGAGTCATTACTTGTTTTCACTTTATTACGATCTCGACTCTCGAGATCGACAGGTTCTTAAAAATAATAAACAATTGGGCTGTAATGACTGACGACAGGTGACAAACAAAGGAGAGAGGAGCATAACAAAGTCAAAAAGTTACCTTAAAATTAATTTATTTACATAATGTACAGCGAGTCAAGGTTCTGGGTGGCAAAAATACAAAAAAATTACAAACTAACAATAATAATTAATATTTAAAACCAGTCTAAGAAACCATAAAATCCACCCTTCAATAACAAAGCCATGAAAAATCCCAATCTAAACAATAAAAAGAATAATCACAAAATAGGCTGTATAAGGGCAATAACAATCTTTAAATATAATAAATAGAAATAGGCAGCGTAATACATAACTAAAATTGACACTGAAGCAGCATAATGATACTAAGAGCAAAACGGGAACACTTCCTCAAACAATGAGGACAACAGTCCAATGCCGGACGATCAAGACAGAGCCGATACGACAACCACCTCGTCCTTGGAGACAATATGGACATCCTCCTCGAATGCTGGACGATCAAGACAGAGTTGATGCAACAACCATCTCGTCCTCAGATGCAGTATGGAAGTCCTCCTCGACCACTGGACGAAAACACGTCACTGCTGCTGCCCAGTGAGGTCGCACTCGACACGTCGTCCTCTTGACGACGAAAACACAATAATGCTGGCCAAAGGCTGCTGACCTCCAACTCGAAGACATACTCCATACGAAGACTGCAATTAAATACCCTGGTATCCAGTACCTGACGCTGCCTCATGCTGGTCCACAGGTAATTAAATTATACCTGACTGCCTCTGACTGACTGACTGACTGGTCGTTCTGCCCTCCAGAACCTGACTGGTTGTTCTGCCCTCCAGAACCTGACTGACGAAGTTTGACGCCATCCACCAGACGTCAACTCGCCTGCAATTAAAAAACAAAAGAGGCAACAATCCACCAAGGGAACAATCGGCAAACGATTGTTCCTAACACACTTTTAAATTGCACTTGTACAATTTGAGATGCCTGCAATAAATTCTTTAATATCTAGCAATTCGCGTACATTGCTGAAGAAAATTTTCAAACAGTTTCTTACATGCAATGAAATTACGAGTGGTGTTTTCGTTCCGAGTGTGGTGATGTGGTTATAATAAACTAATAGTCCACAACACCTCTGTGTTAAGCACTTAATTCACTGAATGCCTTGATCTTGACGAATACCCTCACGAACATTTTTTTGGGGCGTAACCAAATGTTTGTGGGCCTCAGACCTATAACCAAATTTACTGCAGTTTGCAACCTCTTTGGTGCAAAGGGATATTTTGCGGTTTCTTATTTTTTCTCGGTGCTCTTTACACTTTATATAATACGTGCTCAGTACCATAGACGTCGATGAGTGATTCGATATCCTAAACACAAGAAATGTCGCCGGAAGAAGAATAAAAGATGATTAATCAAAGTGGGTTTTACAAATCACAATACATATTATGGCCTCCTGCCAAACTCTGCAGTTCCTTTGTAGCCTAGGATGTTTTGATCATGTAACTGTAAGCAAAAACTTTAAACCATAGTTTATTAAACCTTGATTTCAAGGCTTGGTAATGATAGAACACGATCCACACGTGATTAAATCATTTATATTTTAATGAAAAACACTTTGAGTTAGGCATATATTGTTAAGAACTTCACAGTTTCGTGAAAACAAATTGTTCAAAAATATCCACAATTATATATTAAAAATATATTTCTCTGTAAAAAATATATAGCAAAGACTTTCGAACACCTGAGGAACACCGTTCAGGTGCTCGAAAGTCTTTGTTATATATTTTTACATAGAAATATATTAAAAATATATAATTGTGGATATTTTTAACAAGTCATATTTTTTTCTTTATGTAGATTTATACGTATATAATATATATATATATATATATATATATATATATATATATATATGTGTGTGTGTTGTGTGTGTGTGTGTATATATATAATATATATATATATATATATATATATATATATATTATATATATATATATATATATATATGCAGAAGCCAGTACTATGTCGTACCTCTAAGTAAATGGGGATACAATCCACAATGAAGTAAAATCCTCTTGTACAAGAAGAATATATATTTTAATCTACAAGAGGATTTTACTTCATTGTGGATTGTATCCCCATATATATATATATATATATATATATATATATATATATATATATATATATATATATATATATGTGTGTGTGTGTGTGTGTGTGTGTGTGTGTGTGTGTGTGTGTGTATGTAATCTTAAAAATACCACGTGGTTATGATATGTTTATGTTCTCCTTCATCTCCCACCCCATATGTTTACATGTTTTTTTCCTCTATCATTACTTTCACATGGATATCCAAAATATATTATTGGCTTTTTTTTTTTGCATCTTATAACTTCACGGTCCATTTTGATGGCTCTTGCAGCATAAAGCATATTAAACTTTGCATCGTCTAAGGGAAAAATCATTGTTATTATGAAGAAGTAAATTAAATAAAACCCTTATTGCTTAAGGATAGACATACGCTTGTATTTAAACGAGGTTTGAGTTACTGTAAACACAGTCTTGATTAACTTGTCTCTCTCGAACCAACTTTTACGTGATAAATTAAAATGAAAATAATAAGATTAACATTATAGAAACGGCACCATTGCTTCTATAATTACGAAGTCCTTCCAAGGGGTGAGAGGGATCTCAATTAAGCTAATTCGTCTATATTCAATTCACGGGTAGGAATCAGGTTTATTGAACTACAACGCATCGGATACATAGATTTATATACAACCATTAAACACAATCGTTCCGTGAAGGACTCATTAACTGTAATTGAATAGCCACTCTTGAATTTGTTATGAAATACAGTTTTCTTTTGGTGTATTGTGTTTTGTTATGAAATACAGTTTTCTTTTGTTGTATTGTGTTTTCGGTTAAATGACTGAGTTTTGAGATGTAAAGGAAAAGCTATAATGATGCCATATCATAGATTTCCTATTTAATCAGTCAGTGGCAAGAGAACATTATCATGGTTCTTGTCAGTGTTTCTGTTAACATTTTACGTTAAAGTAAGTTTGAAACAAGACTAAGATTATTGTGAATTCTTATATAGTTGTAACATGCATGTTAGAACTATGTTAGAATTACATATGGGTAATTTAGTTATGAATAAATTATTTTACTTTTAGTGAGAGAGGATTGTCATTTTGCTGATGTTCAGTAATCATTTCTCAAGACATTCCTCTAATTTTTCTTTTACAAATGCATGTTTTTTTTTCACAGAACATAAAGATGACCATGAGTACGAAGCGCTGTGAATCTGGACTTTTGGTAAAAAAAAAAAAAAGATGAAAAAAATGCATGATATACCTGCAGTTGTTCACTCATTCGATTAGTATTATTATTATTACTACGAATACTTGACTTTGAGATATTGGAATGGAAGCTCTTAACTCGTTTGGTACCTAATAACGTCCTCCTCGAATTAAAGGTAAGACTGGTGTTGATTTTTAAATGTGTCGCCTTAGTCAGCCAACTAGGGTTTTCGTCTGTATGTAGAACTTGAAGCATAGGAAAGAATGCTCTGTATGCCATACGTCTAAATCAAAGAGGCAGATATTACCTCAACGACATTCGGACAAACGAAGTCCTTGTAATATAGAAATGAGTAAATAATAAAAAAAATCATTGAGGATTTTTTTTCTTGAGTAGGTAACATAGAAGTCAGACTATTGCGTTCCCATTCAAGTGAGATTACTTGCAAGATACGAATAAGTAGATACGAACCCACTAAGGAAACCCTCCTAGTATATGAAATGAGAGATCGCCTCATTCTCATTCAGACAAACAGACTGCTTGGAAGGCACGACTAAGTCAATATAGAAAATCACCGAGAAGCAGAAAAGTCCAGTTAAAGACCCAGAGCAGAACGAACGAAAGCGGGACTCCTCTTTGAGCGAAGGATCTGAAACCCTTTAGCTACTGCTGCTCCTGCCGCTGCTGTCCTCTTAAATCCTTGCATATCACTAGAGATTGCTCGCGCATCCTTTTATTAATGTCAGTGTCTTCTGTAACAGTGCCTCTGCAAAAGCGATTTTTCCCTCCCGCTCCCCATTCTCGTGTTTCCTTCCTTCTCCCGCATTTTTTCCCTTCATTTTCCCCGACATGCATTTAATCTTGGCGACGTCTGCATTTTCAATACCAATGAACGTTTGAATGTTTATCTTTCACTCACCCTTCTCTTTATCGTCCCCTCTTATCTTTTGCCTGGGCCCCTTTCTCCCCCCTTTTTTATTGGAGGATTTTCCCATTTCCCTTCTCTCTCTCTCTCTCTCTCTCTCTCTCTCTCTCTCTCTCTCTCTCGTATACACCACATACTCCTTTACCCGCCCTCGTTTTTCTTCTCTCTCATGTCCTTTCTCCCCCTCTGGTGAGTCTCTCTCTCTCTCTCTCTCTCTCTCTCTCTCTGTATTTGTTTTTCTCTTATTGCCTCATGCAGGTCTCCCAGTCGTGATTTTCTTGAGCCTTCTGTTTTATGTACCCTGTCTTTTTTTCTTTTTTTTTTTTTTTAACTTCCTGCATCAATTTCATTGTCTTCATTAGTTTCAGTGTATTACATTGTGTAGCGTTGGTGTTATTTGCCATTCAACGAAACTTTTATGGCTACTTTGTATTCCTTGTTATCTTAGAGTTTTTTTTTTTAGTTAACCATCACTTGGAATACTTTTCATTTTCACTCGTAACGAGATATTTGTTGTGTTTTTGTTTTAACCCTGGGTAATTTGTTTTCATCGGGGTTTCACGTTATTCAAAATCTAATGGTATTTTAATAATCCGAAAAATGACATTATTTGTTTATGTTACTCTTCTGTTAGATTCATTCATTTCCTTTTCAATTATGTCATGAAAGATGGTAAGTTTAAAGGAAACTATAATTTCAAGCTTAAGTTAGTTTTTTTGTCCAAATCTCATGTCGACACTTTTTAACGACTTAAAATTGCTAAATTACATTTCCTCTGTTTACTTAATTTTGTACCTACACTTCTTTACGCGTCATGTTTTTCAGTAACCTTGACTTGGTAGGTAATGACGTTGCTCTCTCTGCCTTGTATACTGGATGTTTGTTTTCACTACTAAATTGAGAATTAAGAAGAAGCAGGTATTTTTTATCTTATTGATATTAATAATTCATAAATCGTCTTAGGTATAAAATCCTGTATAACTGACCATCGTCCTTTACTAGAAACTTCTTTCTGCTGAGATTAGAAACGTTTTAAACAATAATATATATATATATATATATATATATATATATATATATATATATATATATATATATATATTATACATTTTATTGTTTTAAACGTTTCGAATCTCAGCAGAAAAGTTTCTAGTAAAGAACGATGGTCAGTTATACAGGATTTTATACCTTAAACGATTTATGAATTATTTATATCAATAAGATAATAAATACCTGCTTCATCTTAATCTCATTATATATATATATATATATATATATATATATATATATATATATATATATCTTGTAAATCATAATTGTACCGCTAGCGTTTTGATAAACAATTTTTATACGCTTGTCAAGTCTGTACTTACAGTAATTAAATTATCAGGACATCACTGTTTAAGATCACAAAAGCTTCCACGCTCTACATAATCGCTTGTAGTCTCTCTGTAGCAATAAATAATTGGGTATATCAATATCCTTTTCTGGTACACGTAAGATTTCGTGGCTGGAGGCAAAGTTGGAGGGGGGGGGGGGGGGCAAAGGGAAAAGGGAACCGGATGGAAGGGAGGGTAGGGGGGGGGAGAGCGAGGGGTTGTGTGAAGGGGTGGGGGAGTTCTGCCCTGCCATCTGTTTTAACATGAGTTAAATGTTTGATAAATCGTTTGGCGGCGTTCGTACATTTCGACAATTAAGTTAGTGAAGTAAAGCAGAGTCGAATCGAAGAAACAAGCCGAAAAGAGCCTTACAGCGTGAGTGATAGAAGTGAAAATCGAATAAGACTTTGTAGCTGGTCCTCCATATACCTCGCTTATTAGTTTATAAATATTCAAGAGTGCATATCTGACTACACTTTATGAACTAATATTTCGGGGCTTTTAGAGAAAGAGGAGTTTCACTTATTCTTTCTCATATAGGGACGTTTCGCTACATTTCTTGATATTAGGTTGTGATGACTTACATCCAGTCGCTTTTCTGATGCGCACTCCTGAAATTTCTGAAATTCGCCTTTAGCTGAATTCTCACCTGAGGAGGGGAAGGGGAGGGGTGGGAGGGGAGGGGAGGAGGAGAGGGAGGAGCCCTCGCCAAACCTGGGCGAGTGGGAGGAGTTTGCACGTTTGTGCTTAAGTGCTCTTCTTGAATAGATCAATCGGACACAACACCGAAATCAGCTTAGCAGCTGAATATTGATAAAAAAAATCTTGTCGTAAATATCCTAAAAAGAAACAGCAACCTTGTCAGTTTTCAAAACATTTTTTGCTACTTTTTTACTAATTGGTCTTTTAGCGGGTTTTTACTTGCAAAAACACGAGACGATTAATACATCTGCCTTCGCATTACCTTATTGAAATATATTGGACAATTGATTTTATTCAGAGTGCTTTCCTTTGAAGCTCATTTTTTTTTTTTTTTTTTTTTTTTTTTTGCTCAAGTCATGTTTGAAATCTTATAAAACCATTCCAGTTTGTTTTAGTTATGTTCCGTCGGAAATCAGAGGCTAATCAAACAGTATATATTCTGTAAGGAATAATGCCACTGTCTTCATGTACCCAAAATATGCATTTTTTTTTTTCAAGGGCTGGGAATGTATTGTCAGTATATTTTCAATCTTAAGCGATCGTTTTGCAGTTAAACCATTAAAAAAATTGCTAAATGTTGTTTCTCTTGCCGAATAATTAAAGTTTCTTAAATATAATTATGAATTTCACTTTTGTCTAACCTTCACCTTATATTGTGCTTAATTGTATGTCAGACCACCAATACGACTACCCTGTGAATGAATTGAGCGCTAATAGTTATAAAACCAATTGGATAAGTGTTAGCACTCGGTGTATCAGTCACTCATATGTCGTAGCCATTTTGATTTGTCTGATGTCACAAAAAAAGAAACGTAGATATTTCCACATTTTTTTATATGTCTTTTAAGTATCATGATATAAAGATCATTTGCAATTCAGTAATTTATCGCAGATTTTGAAACTCACTTGCTCTGTTACATTGACTCGCTTTCCCATAAGGGTTTTCTGTTTGACATAATAATACTCAACACGGGAATTGGAGTAATTTCTAAGAAATGTTATGCTTGGTACCTTTGTCAAAACAAATAAGAAAATTTCAGATTTTTTTTTTCAGTAGGAATTACATTAAAATATGCGGGTAATGGTGTAAAACTTACGGTTTAGGTTCAGAGGGTCATTTTTATGCACAGATTATTAGTGTAAAATATCTATATCTTTATCACCGACCCAAGTCTTGATTTACCTGTGTTAGTATGATGCATAATTGAATAACAAAAGGAGTTAGTAATTTGTTTTAGCTACATTTTGTATTTCCCGTGTAAGTGAATTTTATGTATCGTCATTCTTTCCCTAAATTTAACTCTCATCTTTACGTAACTGCTTCCATCAAATCTTATGCATCTTGCTTTATGCGGTAAATTCAGATGTTACTTCGTCTTGTTCTACTGCGACGCTGATAAAAAGCAAAAGAAAGGAACTTCCTCTTAATTTGTCCTGTTTAATCCCATGATTAACTTTAATAATGTGATTATGTCGCCTCATCTGTCTTGAGTGTGTTAATGTGCTGCAGCCATATCTTATTTCTTCTGCTGCATTGTGGGAGTTTTATCCTTAGCCTTTATTTGTGCAAGGCCAAAGGAGAGAGAGCTTTATGACCGACAGAGAAAAAGAAAGAAAATATTCTCACACACTGGCATATATATGTGTGTGTGTATAAGGTATATATAATCTATATATTATATATTATATTATATATAATATATATTTATATATATATTATATGTAATGTCTGTATATATATGTTTTTAAATAAATAATTAATTTAAAAGAAAATTTAAAAATCAATATATATATATACTATATATGTGTGTGTATATATATTATATATTATTATTATTATATATGTATTATGTATATGTATAATGTATATATATATATTATATATATATGGTAGAGTATTGCCTATATAATATATTTAAAATTTTTTTTAGTAAATATATATAATCTAATATATATGTAATATATATATATCTAATTATATATTATATATATATATTATATATTATTTACATATAAAAATTATAATATATCTATAATATATATACATATCTATATATATATATATTAAATATTATATTATATATATTATATATATATATTATATCTTTATATCTATAAGATATATATATATTATATATATAATATATATAGATATATGTATATGTATATGTATTATATGTATATATATATATATATAATATATGTATGGTATATATATATATAATATATATATAATATATATATATATGTAAATATAAATATATATTATTAATATGTAAATATATATATATATATAAATTATATATATATATATATATATATATATATATTTATGTATATACATATACAAATATATATATATATATATAAATATATGTAAATATATATATATATATATATATATATCTATATATATATATACATTTAATATAAATATATAATATATAATTTATATTATATATATATAATATCTACATCTATATATATATATATATATAATATATATGTATATATATATATATAATATATGAAAAATATAAATATAGGATATATATATGTTAAAAAATTTATTATATATATCATATATTATATATACTAGTATATATATAGTTATAGTGTATATATGAAATATATATATATATATATGTAATCTATATATAATATATTTATTATATATATAATGTGTGTATATAATAAGTTATATAATTATTAATGTATATATATTATATATATTTATATATATATAATATATATATATATTAATATATATAATATATAAATATGCATGCAAAGAGCAAGAGAAAGCAAACTCTTAGTATGGAAACAACATTGAAACCCGGATTAAAGCGATCTCACACGCAATATATTTCGTTAACTTTTATAAATGTAAAAAACACATGGAAACGCGGAAAGTCGAAGGCAACGCGAGTCGAATAAATAAATAAATAAATAAAAAAAGCACGAGAATTGAACGTAAAACGAGAATGAAAGATGAGAGAACGGTATTAAAGTTGAACAGAAAAGGTGAGACGATAATACAAAAGGAAATTATCATCCCGGAAAACAAGCACCGAAATCCTTTTTGTTATTTATTTTTCTTTCGCAGACAACAAGCAAACAGGACGACCTGTAAATCTCCCACCATAATCTGGCAACACAACACACGATGACATAAAAATCTTTAGCCTTCTCTTAATCCATAGCGCTTCGTTTTTTCCCTACTACCCATTCTTGTTTTGTAGCAGTCATAACTCTCTCTCTCTCTCGCTCGCTCTCTCTCTCTCTCTCTCTCTCTCTCTCTCTGTTATTCTTCCTCGTTTTCCTTTGTGATTTTGTTCGAGTGTGCAGCTGTGTTTTATATGATTTCATTGTGATGTCATTGCTGTTTGGCCACCCCCCTCCCTTCTCTCTCTCTCTCTCTCTCTCTCTCTCTCCACATAAACACACGTGTATATAAAACACACGCACACACACACACACATACACACACACACACACACACACACACACATATATATATATATATATATATATATATATATACACATACATACATACATACATACATACATACATACATACATACATAAATGTGTGTGCGCGTGTGTATTCACCAGATTAATCTTTCTGATTTATTATGGTATCCTCTATTTTTTTTCATGTATCTATACGATAATGAGCTCTCTAGAAATCGCTTGTATCGGGTGTTGCTTGCTTGATTAACTGGATTATCTGTGTGGATATCAATGACTGCTGATGTTTTATCTGATGCCCTGAATTTAGTTGCGTACTTTAGGTTTGAGTTGCTTGACTGGTGGGCACACTCAGATTATTTCGTTTTCCCTTGTTTGCTCTTATTATCTTTTCACTTCTTTGCGTTTCTGTATAGGACATTTCTTTTAAATAATGTAAGATTTTGTATTGAAATCTGTTTTTTCATATATTTAAATATATCTTTTCGTTCGTACTGACTTCTTTTTTCATTGCTGTATGTTCCATCAAAATAAAGGCTCATTATGAATAACAATAAAGATGAAAATAATTTTCTTCCTTGCCTCAACTCTCTCTCTCTCTCTCTCTCTCTCTCTCTCTCTCTCTCTCTCTCTCTCTCTCTCAATATGTATTTGGCTGCTCTCCAATGTTCCAGCTTTACTCCTCCATTCTTGGGTAACTTGAAAAACATCTGTCTTCTTTCTGTCTATGTATGTTTACTGCAGTTTTTTTAACATATATACATATATATATATATATATATATATATATCTATATATATATATATATATATATGATATACGTATATGTATACTATGTGTGTGCGTGTGTGCATAGCAAGCCTATTGTTTACTACCAACATTTGTAAATCGATTAGTTATGGTTCATGTACTATTTTTATCCTTATTCGCTCGCTCTTGTTGGGTCGTGAAGACCATATGTATTTTATTGGAAGGAACTGCTGTAGTTTCATAATGAAATGATAATTAGACATTTTTTTTTGAATAGTTGAATAGATCAGCTTGATGTTTATTAAAAGAGCCTAAAAAAAACTGAAATAGGTCTTGCTAGCTTTGGAATTGTTTCCCACTATATCATGGGACTTTTCAGTAATATAACTGGTCAAATATATATATATATATATATACTATATATATATATATATATATATATATATATATATATATATATATATATATATATATATATAATATATATATATATGACCAGTTATATCACTGAAAAGTCCCATGATATAGTGGGAAACAATTCCAAAGTTAGCAAGACCTATTTCAGTGTTTTTTTTACTCTTACTAAACACGCACGCGCGCGCACACACACACACACACACACACACACACACACACAACACACACATATATATATATATATATATATATATATATATATATATATATATATTTTCTTGATATCTTACATAGTTCATATCCTAAACAAACCTCTACTTCACACTTGACGTTCTATTTAAGAGATATATTTGAGAATGTTCGACATTCAAAGTGATAGTCAAGCAAAATATATTCATAACATTTCAGTCGATACGTACATACATTATATATAGAGAAATAGACAGACAGATAGATATACGGATAGTGTAACATCTCAACTTAGCGGACTTCCGCCTAAGTATCGGCTGAAATATTACGAATATATTTTGCATGATTTTGTCTTTATTTATATATTCATTATTTTCCATATTTTCGTGATTCAGTTTTGTACACGCACACACACACTATTAAAGAAAAAAATCCACGAAGGCCTTTCGACTTCTCGTCCTTTACTCAGTCTGCTAAGTAAATGGTAAGAAGTCGAAAGGCCTTGCCGACTCTGTCGTTTCTCTTTCCTACGTGGATTTCGTCTTTATATATATATATATATATATATATATATATATATATATATATATATATAGTATATATAAATACATACATACATATATATATGTATGTATGTATGTATATGCATATATATACATGTTTAAATATATTTAATTGACCCGGACCCGAAATGCTGATTGTGCTTCTTCTTCCCTGTGCTCTTTCATCTTCCCGTTCCCTGTGACACTGTCAGAACAAATCCTTTCATTACGTAATGTGAAATGAACGGAAGTCTGTGCTCTTAGCTGGAAACCGGTGCTTTTACACTGGGAAGCTCTTTTAGTCTATTAATCCTGGTTGTGACACTGGAGACGAAAGTGTGAACTGTTTATTTTGAGTTGCCATATCGCACGAAGTGCTCAGCTATAGTTGCAATAGTTATTGGTGAGGTGCCACTCTGTGTGAATGCCTCATTTTTTTTAATGAAAATTCGTTTTGTTGTTATTGTTTAATGGCAGTTGTCAGAAAATGGGAACTACTCCGTGTCTTTAGATATCAAAAGTGACTGAAGGTCAAGAAAGCTTTGATAATTCAATAGGAATTCAGTAGTAAGCTTACTTAATAATCATTTTCCAAGATAAGCTCCAGACAGATATACAGGTACAGTATGTAAAGCAGAACGAATAGTTTTTCGCGTAGTGGGATTCAGTACTGAATTATAGTTGTCTCAACAACTCTCGATTACTTTTCTGATTTGGACCAGAAAAGTTAACTATGACGGTGAATGATTCAGGGAATCACGATTAAAAAAGAATAAATAAATAAATAAAAAAGGCGGAATAATCCATAAGTGGGTCTTTCCGAAAGTTTTAAAAACAGTCTTCATTAAAATTCATTTGTTTCGACAAAATTACAGGTTGCTCGGAAAGTTGGCAAGTGTTGTTTTGTACCGTGAATCAAGTTCAGTTAGAAAAAAATATTTCCAGTAGTCACTCTAATAACAGTTCGTCTGTTGCATATTTATTAAGCAGGCTTTGCATAAGATTTTATTTTAATTTTATTTTTTTGAGGAAATGTGGAAATTAAATACAATTCCTTGATGCATCTGTCTCCTTGAGGATATCTTACATTTATTCGGGTTTGTTATCACTTAAGGAGTCTATTGATGCCGTTAGTTTCTCTCTCTCTCTCTCTCCTCTCTCTCTCTCTCTCTCTCTCTCTCTCTCTCTCAAGCCATGCCCGATTTTTGCTTTTACCAATATGGGTCTCCAAACTAGTAATGAAAACATAAAACTACATTTAAAGAAATATTGCAGTAAGTTGCTAGAGGAAAAGTGTCTTTCTGTTTATTCAAAATTTAATGAGGTTTCACACTTACTTCTTCTTGTTTAGATAAGTGCTGCCTATATAGTTACACAAATGTTGACTGTTAATTTGATGACACTGTTGTAACTGATAGACTGATTAATGTTGCTTTACTTGAGTTTAATGACAGAAAGATTTCTCTAAATAAATAGTGTGACCTACTTAAAAGATAGATGAATGTTGCATTGCTTGAGTTTAATGACATAAAGTTTTCTCTAAATAAATAGTGTGACGTACTTGAGAGATAGATGAATGTTGCATTGCTTGAGTTTAATTATATAAAGTTCTCTCTAAATAAATAGTGTGACGTACTTACAAGATAGATGAATGTTGCATTGCTTGAGTTTAATGACAGAAAGATTTCTCTAAATAAATAGTGTGACGCACTTAAAAGATAAATGAGTGTTGCATTGCTTGAGTTTAATGATATAAAGATTTCTCTAAATAAATAGTGTGACGTACTTACAAGATAATTTCAATTGTGTTAAATCAAAACAACAAGTGAGGTTACAAAGAAATCATTTCCACGGTGACAAGAGCAACAAGAGACTGTTGTCTCCTGATACCAGGAGCTTCACCCCTTCCCCGAGACTCTAGCACGAGGGGGGGAACTTTGTGGGGAGGGGGGGAAGGGTAGCGGGGGAACTTTAAAAGCGTGCAAAACTCGAAAGTGAAAATTGTACATTTTCTGAAATGTTGTTGAAGTTGAGTTTTCTCAGAAACGAGGTCTCCGCTGTTAGAGTCTGCTGTTGGCTCAGGGAGAAAAAAGTTCGGAAGCTGTCCGGGGGAAAGTGATCTCGTACACAAGGGATCCCGTCCTCAATTGATCTCATCGTCCTCTCTCGTGCTCGAGGTGACTTGAACTCATAGAATTCTCTGCTCAAGTGATCTCAGCCGGCGTCTCTCTCTCTCTCTCTCTCTCTCTCTCTCTATGTGTTTTTGTACATTTGTTACAATTAAGTTGGAGGCAAAAATACGATTGAATGCATACGTACACGTAAACGAATGAAGAAAATTGCCATGATAAATAATAAGGGAGAAATGAGAGCGTTATATATTGTGACTAGTGTTTCCACTTCACAATTTTAAACTGTCCTTTTCCCCTATATTTATACAGGCCTGCTTTCCCTTCATAGCACACTTCTTTATATATATATATATATATATATATATATATATATAGATATATATATATATATATATTATATATGTATATATATATATATATGTGTATATAGTATATATATATATATATATATATATATATATTTTGTATCTGTGTGTATGTATGTATGTGTGTGTGGCTATAACCGCGCGTATGCGTGTACGGCTGTGTATTTCTGTTTGTGCTGGTTGGCTTATACATATGTGGAATTGTATATATATTTTTGTTATTTAGAGCTGATTTTAGTTGGGCAGGTGTTGCATGACATGGGAAGGAAGTTGTGGTAAAAATTCGAGATAAATGAACAAAACCTTAATATGGCTTGTAATAATCGTGAAAGGTTTGAAAAGATACCCAGAAAATATTGTATAAATGACCGGTGTTTGTTAAAGTTCCAGATAAAAAAGATGAGTGTTTTGATATACAAGCTATGCATTTCATCATCTTTCCACTGTGTTCTTTGTAGTTTAACTCTTTTCACTGATAGGATGATGAGTGAAGTTGGGTATGTACGTCATTTAGAACATAAGAAAAGTGCCGGAGTTATGTTACTAAATGGCGATGAGGAATAACATCAGTGGAATAAAGGTATTTATGTGTTGGAAATAATTGACTTCCAGAACAGTATGGCAGCCAAGACAAAGTAAAAACGAGGTCAGCGTTCTAGACATGATAACATTCGCTTTCAAAGAATGTTTAAAGTGTTTTAAAATACATTTATGTAATACTCGGCTCGCTTAAGGAACGAAGAGTCTGATCCTGTAAAACGAGAACAGAATAAACTCCCAAAAAGCAGCCGTATTTTAAGAGAAGGAACTGTTTCTGTGCTTTTGGATTGTCCCTTGAGGAAATGTAATACGAAAGATAAGTTATTAGGATGAGTTACGGATTGTTCAAATGTGGAATTACGAAAGTGGATGTACTTGAAGGGGTAAATAAGGGATAGGATGTTCAAAGATGTCTTAGGTTTCATGTTTATAGAATTTTATTAAACTCGTACTGTGTTTGGGAACGAAGTTTAAGGAATAAATCCCTCGAGAAAATAGAGATTTTTTAAAAATGGAAATATGACAAATTTCCACCCTATTAATTGTAGGGGAGATAAATAATCGCTCGCTACAGTTGTAATGCCCAAAAATAGGTCTATGATGTCAAGAAAGGACAATCATGTAAGGAATCTGAAATGTAATTATCTTGAGTTTGGGTACTTCAGGAAGCAATGTCAAGGGAACCCTTTCACAAGTCAGAAAGCACAGAAAACAGAGTTTTCAAGGATCATGGATGAGGTCAGATTTCTAGTGTTTTTAAGGGTATGATGTAATGACATAGGAAAGGAGATAAGAAGCGTTCCCTTTTTATTTTTTGGCCACTGAATTGTAATTAACTACTGTAGTTCTTTCTATGTGCATTTATCCCTTTATCTGATTCTTTGCTGATATTATTTTGCTTGTACGCTTTCAGTCGTATCCTCAGATAAAAGTTGTATGCTCAGATCACAATCATTGTATCCCCCAAATGCCAACTGTATCATCAAATACCAAGTTTATTAATCTTTAGACATTTTTTGTATCTTAAGACGCCAGATATGTCCTAGGACGTCACTTGTGTCCTCAGACACGTATTATTTCTTCTCTAGTTGTATCCTCAAAGATTCAGCGATCACTGAATGGGTGAAGAAGATTCGATGAAAAGGAACCGAGCCCCAAAAAGAAGACGCCTAAAACCTTATCAGTTTTCCGAGATGAAAGACAGAATAAGGAAGGAAGATATTTATAGTCTCCTCTCTCTCTCTCTCTCTCTCTCTCTCTCTCTCTCTCTCTCTCTCTCTCTCTCTCTCTCTCAACTCGCTGTGAGACTGTGTGTGTGTGTGTGCGTGTGTAAATATCAACGTTGCTGTATCCGCTCGATATGTCTTAGGCAACGTGATCAGGCCGTCTCCTTTAAGAAAACGTCTCTCATTATCTCTCTCTCTCTCTCTCTCTCTCTCTCTTCTTCTTCTTCTTCTTCTTCTTCTTCTTCTTTCTTTTTCCTTCCTTTCGTAGGAAGGTTTTTTTTATGTTTGTTTTTAGCCTTTTCTGGTTAAAAGAGTATTGTTATTCCCATAGCATTAAAAGGCACGAATCCCTCTGTTCGGGACCGCAAAACATTCAGAGGTAATTCCATGTTTGCAACTGAAATTAAAATCACCATTTTTACCGTGCAACCTAATTCTAATCTCCCCTCCTGATAATGAGTAGCGAGTTGGGAGCTAATGAGACATTCTAATCTTTTATTTCAATTTCAATCTCAATTTACTTTATTTCCTCCCTTTTTTGCAGGCACATGTCTGATTTGGTTCCTGCAAATTCGTGATTTTTTTTTTATTTCATATAGATGTTCTTATATTTTTCCTTTGTCCTTATGTGATGGTCTTTAAACCGATAATGTATGTATGTATGTATGTATGTATGTATGTATGTATGTATGTATGTATGTATGTATGTATGTATGTATGTATGTATGTATGTATGTATGTATAAAGAGATTCAAGAAAAAACACAAAACTTTAGTATTGCCTTCGTACCTACTCTTTGCGTACCCTTTGTAGACTTAGGTAGGAAATTCCTGTTTACATATCCTGGTTCACAGGTTATGATTATTTATTTATTCCTTTCAGCCAAGTATTTATTTGTTTATTTATTTACTGGTATATTTCAATTATTTGCAAGTAAGGGTTTGCCTTATGTTTAAAGCACTGACACATTCTCAGAACTTATTTCTCTCTCGTAGTCTCTACCCTTTCCTCGTTCTGCCTAATTCCTATGTACGAAGTCCAACAGTCAAAGGACCCGTTAGGATGTTGTTTTCACCAGGTTATGTCACTTCGTACCTACTCTTTGCGTACCCTTTGTAGACTTAGGTAGGAAATTCCTGTTTACATATCCTGGTTCACAGGTTATGATTATTTATTTATTCCTTTCAGCCAAGTATTTATTTGTTTATTTATTTACTGGTATATTTCAATTATTTGCAAGTAAGGGTTTGCCTTATGTTTAAAGCACTGACACATTTATTTGATTTTCATTGCAAGACAACTCATATTTAACAAAATTTTGTTGTTGTTGTTTGTGAATAAGAGAAAGAGGCCTTAAGGGTTTTCATGAAATATAGTCTACAGTATATATATGTATATATATATATATATATATATGTGTGTGTGTGTGTGTGTGTGTGTGTGTGTGTGTGTGTGTGTGTGTGTATGTATCTTTGCATCGTGAACAGTGATACTATAATGTACAGAAGATATTTAATGGCTCTTTTTGTAAAGGATCCATTTTCCCTTACTTCCTTTGGGGCTATCATTCGAGCCTCCTAAGAATCGAGTCCCTGAGGGGTGTCCCATTCTCAGAACTTATTTCTCTCTCGTAGTCTCTACCCTTTCCTCGTTCTGCCTAATTCCTATGTACGAAGTCCAACAGTCAAAGGACCCGTTAGGATGTTGTTTTCACCAGGTTATGTCACTAGCTTAGAAAGACCAATACATTGACAGATACAGACATTCACCTTTTCTCGTATGTGTTGGGAAAGTTTACACAGGCCAAACAGACATAAAGGCTAAAAACATTGTAACAAACACAACAACAATTATAATGCACCAGAATTAATGGAACGAAAATAGTAATGTAGGTAAATTGGCTGATCCATCATGTTATCGTTGGCGTCACTGTAATTAAGATAATGTCGTCGATACCTATGAGAGTAATTGGAATAAGGATATATATTTTTAATGAATTACACTTCATCAAGTAATAGGAGATGATAAAGGCCGGAATTTCCTAATTCCGGCCTTTATCATTCAGGTGTAACGGAGTAAAACTTTATGCGTTCAGGTGTAACGGAGTAAAACTAGATCTTGGAATTCAATTGAGGAAGTGGTAGTGTCAGCTTTTGCTGTAAATTGTTGAAATGCGTTGTAAAGTGTAACTAGAATTCATATAGTTTTAACTGACTTCATGCAATGTTATCATCTTTGTAATTTAACTTTCTCAATTTGCATATAGCATATGTACCATAGGTACTCCCCATATGTTATATAATATATATATATATATATAAATAATATATATATATATATATCATATATATATATATATATATATCCCCCTTATATCCTTATGTTATATTATATCTATACATATATATATATATCCAATATATATATATATATCTATAATATATAATATATATTATATATATATATATAGATATTATATATAATTATAGATCTATATATATATATATATATCATATATATATATATATATATATATATATATATATATACTATGATATAGATATGGGTGGATGATTCTCCAGTAGGTAAGTCATAGGGTGGAGATTAGGTGTCTGGTGAGACAAAATCATCATCTTCAATCTCCTTCAGTGCTTTTTGTAGAAAAGGCAAAACAGCGTATAATCAACTTTCATTAAACTAACAAATGCAGAAAATCTCTCTCAAAGGTCGTGGAATTCCGGTGCCATCGACAACGTAGTATGCCTTCATCAAGCATTAAAGATTTCAAGAGATAATCCTGGGCCAGTCGTCACCTGTGACTCAACCCTTCTGGAAGATTTTTGAACTTTTTTTTTATTAACGCACACACACACATATATATACTGAATATATATACAGATAGATATATATATTATATAATATATATTTATATATATATATATATATAATATATCTGTATATATATAGATATATATATATTACATGTATATGTATGTATATGTATGTGTGTCCCTTCTTGAAGCTTGGGCAAAATCCCCCCTTCTGTTCTTATTTATGTGAGAGCCAGTGGCTCCATACTTGGACGACGGCTAGTCCAAACTTGGAGTTGATACCTATCTGTTATAGAAATACGAATAGTGAAAAACTGCTGGTAGAGAGTGCTTTTTATTTTGTGAGAAGGATTTCATCTCTATACGCTTTTCCCCTCGGAGGGGACGACTCCAGAAGGTGCTGCTCATCCAGTTTTCAGCTAGTTTAGGTTCCAGCTCTGACGCCCAGCACAGTTACTGTTCTGGTATTACCATCTAAAAGCGCAAGAAGCCACCTATCTGCAGGACGTTGGACTTGCAACCTCACCTTACTGAACACTCGAAGAGCAGAACTTTCTTGAGTCAACCCCCCCTCCCCCTCCAATGGGAAAAGTGTGGAGAGAAAATTTCCTCCTTATAATAGAATGCAGTGAGTATTAATTGTTTTTCTCTATGTGTAATTCTTTATAACAACAATACTTTGTAGGCATAAACTTCGCTGCTTTTTTTTCTTTATCTCACGTAATATGCGTCGGTGAGAGAATTACGTATTATGCCATCCATTTAAATACCATGAACCAGTTATGTAAAATGATTGATAGCTCAGCATACAAATCCAGGGGATCTTGAACTAGCAGAGAACTGTACCAGAGAGAGAGAGAGAGAGAGAGAGAGAGAGAGAGAGAGTAACGTTTTGTGAGACGTTCGAAAGATAGAGAGGGGTAGAGACGTATGACATCCCGTGAGAGAGAGAGAGAGAGAGAGAGAGAGAACTCAAGAGTCTTTGCAACAAGCACCTGAGGAATAGTTTGAATGAGCAATTGGAAGAGAATGGCGAAGCGAGAATAAATTACACCGAGAAAGAAGCTGCAAGATCCGGAGAGGAAGGCAGGGCGCAGAATGAGTAAAGAGCGAGATTGAGGTTTGATCACGTGTCGTGAATTGGTGAGAGTAGAAAGAGAGAGAGACACGAAAAGAACGAACAATTTTCCGAGTTGAGTTACGCTGTACGAGAGAGGGAGGTAGAGAAAAAAAAATTATTTGAACTATGCAAGCGACGAGAGAGGAGAGAGAGAGAGAGAGAGAGAGAGAGAGAGACTTGTAGAAAAAAATTACACTGAAAGAGAAGTGAAAGTGCGTGTGATTTTCAGCGAGTGCAACACAAGGGAAGTTAGCGTGGGGGAGAAAGAGGTAACGTTAATCACCTGAAGAGAGAGAGAGAGAGAGAGAGAGAGAGAGAGAGAGAGAGAGAGAGAGAGAAGGGGGGTTAGGGAGTGCAAAAGCAAGAGTAGACTTAGTGATACAAAATAAATTGAAGATTAGGTATCTGCATTAAGGACAACTAAATGGACAGAGAGAGAGAGAGAGAGAGAGAGAGAGAGAGAGAGAGAGAGAGAGAGAGAGAGAGAGAGAGAGATAGATTACCTACTGATGTTTACCACTGGCAAATCTATCATAACAAATGAATATACAGGCTTGAGTTTCCCAGATGCTTGCATGTTTGTGTGCAGGTTAGCATTTGTGGCCTTGTATATTTGTGTATTAGAGAGAGTCCACCCGGGGATGTTTTATTATTTGCAAATTATTTGTTTTTTGAAAAAGCAGTATTAATCATGTTTTAATAGTGGAAAGTAATGGAAGTTTCAAATGTTTGTGTTCTCGTTTGTATTAATTTTTTTTATGTGTGTGTGTTGTGTGTGTGAGAGAGAGAGAGAGAGAGAGAGAGAGAGAGAGAGAGAGAGAGAGAGAGAGAGTGAGTGTCTAATCTCCGTAGTATCGTTTGTTATTTTGAAGTACTGCCATTTGTTATTTACAAGTTTATAATTAATGCTAATATCTTAATTGTAAGCAGATAGGGGCGTCATTTATTTGTGCCTTTTTATGTGAACGTGTTTATGTAAGTAAGAGAATCGGTTACGCCACTAATAAACAGCCTCCGATATACAACTGAACAGACAGACTACAACACCGTAATTACATAATACTTATGGTTCAGCAAAAACACAAAAACCCTCTAAAGGTAAAAAGAGATTGAAAACACACACACACACACACACACACAAACCCAGGCATCCAAACTTGGGACTGGGAGAGCATCTTGTGCGTGAGTCTGGGAAGATGGATGACTGTCGGGCGATGCCTTCGGTATTGAATTTAGCTGAAGAGATTAAAGTGGGAGACGATCTTAGCGCAGCATTCTCTCCGGGATAAAGAATGCTGTATGTTTTGCTTAGTGCTTCTCAGTTACCCCGAAAAGTAGCAATAAATCAATCGGCGAATGTAAAAGGCTTTTAGTTAGATTAAGAGAGTGGCAGTATCAGTTCAGTACGGGATTTCTCTTCATTTCTTCGTTTATTTTGGTTGATTCCATGGTTTGTGAAAGTTGAGAGAATCTCCAGATGTTACGTTGTCTTACCAATGTTTCCATTGAAGCTGACTGACACTTTTTGATCTTTCTTTTGGTTAATCAAGTAAAATGTCTTAGTTACTGAATTTCTCAGAAAAAAGAATCGGAACCTCACGCCTGCTCTTGTCTTGCGAAGAGTAAAAATAGAGGAGCGTAAAGAGAGAAACAAGCAAAAGAAGAAAAAACAAGAGAGGAATTGCAGCCGAGCAAGTTCAGCCCCCAGTGTTGATAGCTAATAAAGTGCAACGAGCATCCTAGAAACGAGAGAGCGATGACATCGGAGCATAACTCCAGTACACCCTCATGAAAACTCTTTTTAACGAGCCTTCGCCAAAGTGCCTGCCGGAGAGAATTGTCTATAATATCTATATTCGCTCGACGGGCAATAGAACGATCGTAAAGTGGCGTAGGGGCGAAAACGGAATATGAATTTTTTATTTTTTTTTGCACCGAGGACTTGTAGAAGAAAGAAACAGCGAAGAAGAGAAGAAATGGGTGAGAGAGAGAGAGAGAGAGAGAGAGAGAGAGAGAGAGAGAGAGAGAGAGAGAGAGAGAGAGTCGTATAGAGAGCATATCAGATCCTATCCTTGAAAGAAAAATGGCAACCATGAAACGAGAGCGCACTGCCCTGTACGGAAGAATCTAGAAAACATGGTCAACTTTTCTCTCACATCGTCCACTCAGCCTCCCTGGCCTTGGTGGTGATTACGAGGCTTTTGGAGTGTACTGCTAATGACCCGAGTCTTGCTTGACCCAATGCAAGTCATCTCGCCATTCCTGGCGCTGCAGGGGAACTGAAATTCGAGGTAATTTGGCCAAATCAAAGTGAAAAGAAAAGGCAAAATTCTTCTAAGGTGGTCGCGATGCGTCAAGTAGAGAGGCGCCGGTCTGGTATTGATTCTTCTTATGGGGAGCGACGCCCCCCGATATTCCTCTCGGGCGCCTGATGCGATGCTTTCCAACACTTTTTTAACTCATCATTTTGGCTTTTCCACGGGTACTTTCCTTGCTTGGTGTGACTGTCATCATAGCCCGAAGAGTCTGTTGACCCACCGGAGGCCACCAAGTGTCCAGATTCCATAGAAAACGAAGGGAAATTTTAAATCTTGTGACGCAGGACAGTCGTCCAACTAACACCTCATTGCTCATGCACGCTGCCATCCAACCGTACGATTGGTCAGGTCTAAGAGCAATCCGCCACTCTCATTGGTCGATTGGCTCCGATACTACCGCCTGATTGGATGATTGGTTCCAATACCAGTCCCCGATTGGAAGATTGAGAGTCGATCATGATGGCTATTGGCCGATACGAAGTGATCGGGTCACTGATTGGCCAGTGAGAGGTTGCAGGCACGTTGCCAATGCATCGTCAGCAGCCTTCCTTTACCCAATAATAATACCCGGGCTTGCCAACTGAGAGGAATAACGGGGGTGGGGACCCCCTTAGAGTACGGGGGAGGGGTGAGGAATCGGCTTTAGGGGCTCGGACGAGGTTCGCTCTTGATGGATTCCCCGATTCCATAAAGATTTTATGTAAGACTAGACGGGGGTACGCCTTATCCCTCCAGGATTCTAACCCAAAAGAAGGATTTTCATTTCTCAAATCAGCTCTGGCAATGTGTATGTGCGCGCGTGTGTGTGTGTGTATGTTCAATTACAAGTTTGCTTGTACGTGTTAGCAGCACTCGAACAACCTCTCCTTACCTCAGTTTCTTAAATATATATGTTATAGAATATGAACCTGTGAATCATTCTAAACATGATATATTGGTTGTGATTTGAATTGTTAGAATACATTCACACAAAGAATCAATGAGTCTAGATTGAGATTTTCGAAATTCATGAACAGAAGCAATTTCTTGTTGACGCATGTATTGAATTTTACCAACCTTTGAAATTTTGTAAATAATAAAATAAAAAAGAATACAACTACACGTTTTTGCACATGCAATACGTTGAATATGTGATAGGTGGGGTTCAATGTTTATTTAAATACAGAGAGAGAGAGAGAGAGAGAGAGAGAGAGAGACGCAAGGAAGCTCACTCCTCGGCGTTATGTAAATACTGGCTCTTGCTTTTTGATTGCCACTAACCCCGTCAAACACAGCGAGAGTTAGGCCATGTTTTTTTGGGGGGTTGGGGTGATGTTTGGCGATTTATGCCGATGGTTGAATCAATGTTTGGATTGCCTTGGCTCCATTAGACATGTTTTCATCTTTTTCTGTCAAACGTATATTAAACTAGTTGTGATTAGGAGTATACATTTTGAAGCAAGACCTCCAAGAGATGGCCTTTTTGTTGCGTATTCAAATATTTCGTTTTAAATGAATGAAAAGGTTCACTATAAGCAAGAACGAATTGACGGGCGTAAGGAATAATCAAGAGTAATACCTGGTTAGTATACGTTGTATATACTACTGGTTGTATCTAGAAAGTAATCAGTGGACAGACCACGTCTTTTACGCGACTTAGAGAAATCCCTGATACACTGTTTTATATTTGTCACTGTCACAACCCTTCCATCTCATCTTGTCTAGTGCGCGTGTCTGCCACGAGAGTATTTAAGTACGAAGAACAACAAAGAAAGCGATAAAACCAAAAGTCGAGAAGGCAAGAGAAGATTGTCATCAACTTTGGTATTGAATTGTCGCCCCCACAATAAATGGAGTAAGTGTTATATCTCGTCCTATAATATCCGCGGTTGGCCTCTCTCTCTCTCTCTCTCTCTCTCTCTCTCTCTCTCTCTCTCCTAAACCACCACCACCACCACCGCAACCGCCGCCGCCGCTTCTGCTGCTGCCTCCAGGACTCCCTCCTCCACCATCTCAAAAACCTCCTCCACCAGATCCGAGCATCTTTTGCTGTGCCGCTACAGTACGCGCGAGTCTCCTACGCGGCGGCTTCTTTATGCCTCGCTTGATTTAAATGTTCTTCTTGCCTCGTGTGTGTACGTACATGCACACGTTGATACGCACATTCTCTTATATATATATATATATATAATATATATATATATATATATATATATCTTATAAATATATATATATATGTTATATACTATTATTTACAATATATCATCACTAGATATTGAGTTACATTGAGAATTCTCTCTCTCTCTCTCTCTCTCTCTCTCTCTCTTTCTCTCTTTCTCTCTCTCTCTCTCATATCGTTCTAATGACCTGCACTAATTCAGGTCCCAAATAATGTAGTCATGGAGTCCAACATGTCTTTGATAATAGCGGCATGCGAGAGGTGCAGCAAGGCTGCCCTTTCGATAATGTTATGCCCGAGAACTCGGCCTTAGAGCCTGGAGCTGCATAGCTCTCTCATGCCTCCCGGACCCAAGTTATTGCTTCCTCTCCCTTGTCATAATTAAGGCTGCTATTACAGCACTCTCCCTTGTCCTGAGATGTTAGCGCGCTTCTCAATATTCATCAAATAACGTCTGCCTTACCTGGAGCCACCGAATAATTGTTTCTTGGGCTAGAGACCGACGAATGAAGCCAGTTCAATTGATACTCCGCACCCACCACGGCCACTGCCTCCTCCTCTTCCTCCTCCACCATCTCCTCCTCCTCCTCCTACACCTCCATCTCCACCTCCATCCACGTCGCCGCCTCCGCCTGCCTCCGCCGCTCCTACTCCTGCCGCTGCTGCTTCTGCTACTGCTGATGCTGACGTTGCTGCTTAGTCCTTGTTGCTGCTCATTTACTTGTCATTATTATTCGCTTGTAGCTCTGTTGTTGTTGTTGGTAATTGTTTTACGGCGAAGTGTTTGCTTGCGTTCCTTGTTTCTGATTGAGAGGTTGGATGCCATCTTTTACTCTGCCATGCAGTGCTCTCTCTCTCTCTCTCTCTCTCTCTCTCTCTCTCTCTCTCTCTCGGATATATGGAAGAAAGGCTTGAGGTTTTGTTGCTGGTGGACATTACGCGTATTTGAATGGTTTTATACATTATTGAGTGGTCTACTCGTGTTTGTATGTTGGTATATAAATTGCCGTCTTGAAGTTGCGTAACCCCGTTAGCTGATTTATGATCCTGAACGTGCCCTCGCTCCAAGTCGAAATATTGTCCTGAAGTCACCCGTGAATTTATGTCCACATAAATTCGTTCTTCTTATTATATCTTCATCTTGCTTTCGATTATATAAAGTTCAGATTGTAATGAACGTACTCATATTGTCCTTTTGGATTGCATATGGTTCTGAACTCAAGTTTATGCTATAACATCTCATATTAAGATATATTTTTTATATATAATTCGTGCTGAATGATTCTTTCAAAGGCTTTTCACTGCCATGAACTCATCCTTCATATATTTTCTTTTATCCTATTCTTTATATTTCGTATATTGGTGGAGTCATTCAACTGCTAAATGTAATATCCATAGTCTTGATAGTTCTAAGATTGTTTTTTTTTTCTTTAATGGTAGATGGTGGTTATTCACTTATTTAAACCTCTAGATATATCAGTGTTTTATGGTGGTATATAGGTTGAACTTTCTTCTTTCTGTTAGAAAGTTGACTTCAGTCGTCACATTAAAAGAAACTGGTACGTACCTCCTACGGACTCGACGCGTTCTTAAGACAATTACGGTCCGTCCATAAGAATACTGTAATTGTTAATTATTAAGTTTCCTGAGAGGAGAGTGGTTCGTTCCTAAAAGAAAACCCTTCATTATCACGTCCGTAAGAAGCAGAAGAAAGGAGGATATTCCAAAGTGTTTGTTCTCCTCCTTCACCTGGCCCCCTCCCCCCGCCCCCCGGCCCCCGGCCCCCCACAAGCCCCACCCCGAGCGATATCTTCAGAACACCCGATGAAGGATAATCCTAAATAATAATTCACACAAAGATGATATTACGGTTTTATCATGGAAAAAAAAAAAGCCGTAAGCAAATGTTGGTCGACAATTAATTATGATACTTTGAGATCCAGCTAATGAAGATATCAGACTCACCGGGGCTTGAAAACTAATCTGACTAATGTACGTATATTTTTATACACAATAAACCTTCCTGGCATCTCCCGCCTGCATTAAATATTCAATCTCGGGACTCCAAACGAAATTCTTCCATCGTCAAATTTCCACTAGAAATAGACGTGATCTTGTTTGGCTTTTCTTATCCATTGTGTGTTTGTATACATTTAGTCATACACACACACATATGTATATATATATATAAATTAAATATATCATATATATATATATATATATATATATATATATATTATATATATATATATATATATAGAATTATGGATAGAGAGAGAGAGAGAGAGAGAGGAGATAGAGAGAGAGAGAGAAGAGAGCGAGAGAGAGAGAGAGAGAGAGAAGAGAGATTATATGGAGAGAGATTAGAGAGAGAGATAGAGAGAAAAGGAGAGAGAGAGAGAGAGAGAGAGAGAGAGAGAACTTGGGTTAGAATATGACTGGTATGTAAGTATTATTTGTAATGTATAAAATACTTCTACTAATCATATTCTAACCCAAATCAGTGATCACAAAACATACTCCTTTGTTTTGCTTTTTGTTTTTGGTTTTGTCTTGTAAATCCCCTCTCTAGTATTAATTTATGAAAAAATATGTTAAAAATATTTTAAAAAGCCATTGACACAAGGACATCAGTTTTATTCTACTTTGACTAGATAGCAAACCTTATTTCCTTGGCTACCTTTGGTACGTTATTGTAACTGATTGTCACTTGCACGAAGAACTATCGTTTCCTTAATGATAGCGTAGTTTGTCATGGTAAGTGTTTTATGCTAACACGCCCATGCTGATACTTAGAAGAGTTTGTCCTTCTCGAACAGGCATGTTTTTCGTTTTATTTAGTTTCTTTTGCAAAGTGTGTAAGGGAGAAATTAATATTTATTCCAATGATGCACTGGTACTTATAAAAGGACTCCCCACCTCTGCCTTTGAGTGTCTACCCTAAGATTTTGAACTGTTAGCCTTACGTTTTGTATAGTAATCGGCTTCTAAGCGAAATTGCCCAAATTAACTTTTATTCAGACATCAAGATATGCAAATGGAAGATAGTAAGATTGTTGTTAATTAAAATCTGAAAAATTTCCTGTATATAAGAAATGGTTGATCCATGATGAAAATACTTAAGTAATCTTTCAGTTGCATTATATATTATATTGCTCTGCATTTACTCATTAAAGATTTTCTGATATTTAAACTTGAAATTTATATCCCGTAGACTATTTGGGTTCAATAAAGTGAGCATGGATTGCTTTCTATGCCGTAGGATTCTTTTCAAACTCTCCAGTATCTTTAGAGTATTTCGGATCAATGATTTAGGTCCTCGTAAGCACATTTCAGAATAGATATTCTGAATTTTTCTTAAGAGAAAATCTCTTCTTTGCCTGATATTTGCTTTTCTTGGGAGTTTAAAGTGTTACTGAGGTTGTATGAAATCTAATGACCAGCTTATTCGAACGCCTTCTAATGTACAAGTGGTTGCCTACAAGATTTCGCTTACGCTTTAAAACAAGGACATTTTGGCAATTATACTACACACGCACACATACATTACCTAATATATATATATATTATATATACTGTATAATAATCTATATTATGTGTGTGTGTGTATGTATGTATATATGTGTGTGTGTATGTATGTATATATATGTGTGTGTGTGTCTATGCGAGTGAGAGAAAGTGGAAGAAAGAGAAAAGACCTTTTTCCCCTTTTAGATCAACTATACTACATGAGTTCTGGAATTTATCAATCTCATCTGAATGAAATATGAAAAGTGAGTGGTATTTTTCTTTTTCTATCCCATCACTCCTCCCTAACCCTAGGAATGCAAGCGTTAAAGAAAAGTTCGAACGGAGAAAGTTTAGCGCAACGGAACCCACAGTCTCCGATGGAGTGTGACATCACGCGATGCCTAATATCATCTTGTCATAAGGAACACAAACAAGTCGTAAACTTCACCTGAGTTGATGTTCCTAGGCCTTTTCAGCTTCGATAAATCCCAATTTTAAGTGGAATCTCAACAGACCATGAACCCCAAGCGAGCTTTTAGGGTGGGATAGGGGAGCGTGGGTAGAGGGGAGAGGTCTGGAACTGATCACATATATATACAGTGTAATATACACACACACACGAACACGGTCACAACTTCATAATACACACGCATTTTAGCCCCTAGGCTGTAGGAGTAGTCCAATTATACTTCATAAGAAATGTTTAAACACAGTGACTCGAGTCATTGTAGCCCAATTGGCTGTTGTTTGTCATAAAAATTCTCCCCTCGAGTACTCGACGGTTGGTGCTTGGACGACCAGTTGTAGATTCCGTTGCCTGGCTCTTGTCTAGGTGATATTGGCTTCCTTGCTTTGACCGCGAACGATTCTGTTTCCACATTTCAATATCTTTTATATGCAACGGTCTTATTGTTAAACCTAGGCTTTTTCGTATGCGTTGTTATTAAGAGAAAAATTCTTATTTATTCGTATGACATTTACAGTTTAAATCTGGGCCAATGTTGAAATGAACAAATTTAAACAATAAACTTTATCTGTGCAAGGAAATGTTCATACGTATATACTACATTTGACCTCGGAACGTTGTTTGTTATTCACTCTCCAAAGGAGGTCAGGATGAACAGATTGTTACGGTACAACAAGGGTAGTTTTCCTTAAGTGGTCATAAATTTCAAATGCCTTTGATAGTCCTAGGGAAGCGTTGTTTATAGCCGAATGGCTTGGCCTTTGATCATTATTATTATTTCTGCTGTCAAGTATGTGTTATATTATTGTTAATACTATTATCCAGCATGACGTTGTGTTCCTTTAGGATAGGGTATCACTCCCTTTCTTTTGTCTACTTTGTTATATAAATGTAAATGTGGTTTATATACTACATAAGTTTAGCTCGAACTGTGGTTACTTCAATGTTAAAACCCAATAATTATGACAGGGGTTTTTCACTATGTGACTTAGCCCTTTTGGGTGTCCTGTCCTGTATATGTATCTTTTACTGATGCCCTGCTTCTCACAGGATGGGGGAGGGGGAGGTGGGTGTCCATTGAACTAGCATCTCACGAGACATAATTCCAAATCCAGTTGAGGTATTCAACTGCTGGTATGTGTATGGGTTCCTTTATTTTCTGTTTCATAAAAAGATTATAGCTAGGTTCAACTCTCGTTTTTAACTTGGTGTTGATTTACCCGTATATTTTGGTGTGTGTGAATAGTTTTGAATGGCAGGGTATAAATATTAAATTGTGAAGTTAGACATATAAAGGTTTTATTTTATGTACTTGGTGCGTCGGTTTAGAATGAGTTGGATTTTCATACCAAATTACAGAAACGTTGGAGTAAGAAGCAGAAACTATGCTAAATTTTTTATCATGTTTCTTTTTATGATTGTGAATGTAATGTTTACGTGCAAAAATATCGTCTTGTCTGTTGATTCCTGTTGCCACGGGACATCATAGACTTGTCATTCGAAGCCGCTATTCACTCTGCAAAGGGTCCAGTAAAAAAAAAAAAAAAAAAAAAAAAAAAAAAAAAAAAAAAAAAAAAAAAAAAAAAAAAAAAAAAAGGAGTGCCTTTCTATCAGTTTTATTGTGCTATTTAAACTATGTAGCGATTGGTTTGTATTCTGGAATTTCTACTAGTTGTTTTTGAAGAAGCCGGAAGCTACGGAGCAGAAAACGTTTGTTACTCAACTACATCCCAACACACAAAACTATAGGATCCTTTTGCAATAAAACATAATTGATCAATATAATTATTATATCAGTATTGTCGTCCCTCAATCCCGAAACCGCATCTTCAACCACTGTCCCTGATATTAGCATAAAGGTACCTAATCCGAGCGAGCCTATGGAGGGATCGGAACTTTCCCTCTGGAGTTTAAGATTTGAGCGGTTGTTTGATTAAAGATGTATTATTGTATATTTTTCGATAAAGGCGTTCTGACCTCAAGAGTACATACAGCCATTACAGGCAAGGGCAGCACTGAATTTTACTTATTACACTAGTTGAAGCTGATGGGGTAAGAGACTGAATATGCTTCGAAAAAGAAAAGCTCACAGAAAAGAAAAGAACAGCTATTACTTTCCATAGATTGATGTTGACGAAACCCTCACAATCCTAATATTTACCAGTACATCTAAATATTTCTACAGCACTTGTCTATGAGCAGAGGAGGAGCTAAGAGTCGCTTTCCTGAATAATTACTCATGTGCAATCATGCTTTATTTAAGACGCTTTATACTTACACCCTCTCCTAAGGAAGGAATGGAAATGGATATCTCCTGCCCTTATACTATAATGATCATCCTCTCTCTCTCTCTCTCTCTCTCTCTCTCTCTCTCTCTCTCTCTCTCTCGGATCCATTTCTTCGACTCTGCTGCATAATGTAAATAAATTGAGCGCGCACACCGGAAGTGTTATCTACATATCATCAGCAATCAACAACCGGGCTTGCGGAGGAGACTAGATTCTCAGGCATTTTCTCCTTCGTCTTGGAAGAAAAGAGGAAGCTGGGGAAGGAGGAAGAGGGGAAGAGGGGAAGGGTTGGAGGTGCAATTGAAGTGTGATTGGGGAAGAGCCGTGAGAGAGAGAGAGAGAGAGAGAGAGAGAGAGAGAGAGAGATCGCTGCAAGAAGAAGTAGCAGAGGTAGAAGTGATGGGTGAATGAGATTTGAAGAGGAGGAGGAGGAGGATGAATGGGGTTCAAGGAGGAAGAGAATGATGAGCAGGACGATTCTGGTTTCAGGAGAATGATTGTTGACCTTTTAGAAGGGAAGGAATGGTGAGTGAATCTATGAGCTTAAAACAGCAATGATACAAGACCCAGTCGGCGTGATAAGGTGAGAGGTTTACCTTGTTAAAATAATTGCGATACTATTCACGACCATTAGATAAAAGCCAGTTTGATGGTCCTTAAAAAATGGTCAAAGTTCCCTAAGCCCCTTTTCTACCTTGCATTGGAGAGGAGTCGTCGAAGACAAGGAGATAAATCTGTCTAATAAAACTGCTTGTATGACATCTGTAATTTCCCCAGCAAACCACAGGGGAAATTTGATAACGATAAATGCCAACCGTCGCTTTTGCTTCGATTTGACACCCCCCACCCCACCCCATTCCCCCATGGACACTCGCCTTGCCCTTGTCCAGTAGCGAATGCGTATGATTAGCGGTGAAAATCACATAGAAATTAACCGTCGAAATGAATATTGTGTACACTGAGGCCGCTAAACGCAGGTGTTTTCGTACACTCGTCCGGGTGAAAGATTGCACCAACCGCAAGGTAGTAGAAGCTCTTATTTACGAGCGTTTCGCACGCAATCCTGCCGCTGGTCGCCTCTCCAGCCTCATCGCCCCTTTCCCCACCTCCTCCTCCTCCTCCTCCTCCTCCTCCTCCTCCTCCTCTTACAGAGTTGCTCATGTCTCTCGTAGGATTCCTTTTGCCTCATCTCTTCCTTTGGTCTCCCACTTGGTGGGGGGTCTACTGATTAATACCTAATAGCATTAGTCATGATTAGCTCAGGATTATTAAGAGTCCGCACTTCTCGTCTTGGGCAGTGAGGTGACTTCTGTTTCTCTCTCTCTCTCTCTCTCTCTCTCTCAGAGCAACTTTGAAAGTGGTACACCTTGATAATTAATGTCTGTTTATTTCCTTAGGAGTTTTCAAGGCAAGGAGCTGTGTTGGCGCTTCATTTTACTGGTCATGTGAGTTATGCTAATGATATTTGCACTACTTGTGTTATTTATATCGGGGCTAGAAATGTTTCACTGTTGTCCTTTTCACACCTAACTATGTCATATAGTGAAAAGTATGGACTCCAAAATGAAAATAATAATAACTGATAATGATATTGATAACAATGATTAACTATTATTAGTGTTGCGGTCCTTGTTATGTTTTCTTTAAGAGTTTTGTCATCATTAAATTTACAAATGTTTCGGGCGTGCTCTTCCAGGCACATAAGTTGTTATTTAATTTCAAAACACCTATTAGGAAAGAGCTCCGTATTTGGTCTTGTGCGAAGGAATCTAAGTCCATTGTGTGCGTGTGTGTGTACACAGATGCGTTGTTCTTGCGGCGTGATTGTGTGCGTGCGAGTTACGGTTGGGGATAGGGATTTGGGTTGGTGGGGGGGCGGGTTGGAGATGTGTATATTCAACGCCATATTGCGGTGATTCCACTTGTTGCCCAAAAGCTCTGATTATTACTCCTACTGCATCCACTTCTTTCCTGATTTCCTTTAGTCCTTGTTGGCGCTTCCGGTATTCAGACTTGGCCCATTACTGTGGGCTGAGGTTCTCTCTCTCTCTCTCTCTCTCATTTAACAAGTTATAGATGAAGGCTCAGTTCAGTCAGACTTGTTTCGTTGTGATGTTTTATGTTTCCTTCTTTGAATCGTTACTGTTTGACCTTTTTTTTTTTAACTAAATTCTATTTCCTCTTCGAAAGACTCGGTTATGCATCTTTTTTCGCCCGTGACTTTTTTTTTTTCTCTTATCACCACTTATGAAAATACCGGAGCGTGATAAGGGGGAAGAGGACCAAGAGGAGACGATGCCAAATAAAATATGTTGTTGTTGTAGCACCGGGCAGAGAGAAGTGCAGTTGAGGCGCCCAATTAGGACACTGGCTGGTCCCGCAATGACCCTTGAATTACAGGAATGCAGAGTTGAGAATTATTGCAATTTGTCCTTGTCTTGCAACGCTGTGACCTGGCTCCTAAGGTTAAGTGTTTTTTATGTATTTTATTTGCCTCTAAGAGTTTGTTATCTTGTTCCGCATTTTGGGAGTTTTGTGCTTTGCTTTTTTTTTATGCCTCATAATGAGTTTCAGTTGTTATTTAATGTCAGCTGTAAATGTTTTCGTGAATATTATTTCCTAATTGCTTTTCCATTTTCCATAGACAGCTTCGTAATCGTCTGGTTTTATCTCATTGATATATGAAGTCCGGTGAACGTCAGCGACTTCGTTGCTATAAGTCTGTTCTTTAGGTCCTTAAAGCACGGGATTGCTTCTATGCTGCTGAAGGGAAGATAATAAACAAATTAGTATAGTGCCATCATATAGCCTGATCCAAATCCATGTAATTATGGGATTTGACGTCTTTGTAATAGCGTAAGCAGTTCTCAGGAATGTTTTTTTTCTTTCTGCTCCGAATGCTCACATCAACTTTAAGAGCAAAACCCGAAGACTAAATTGATCGTGATATCATTATCTTTAAGCCGTACATCGAGTATTATACTAACACTTGTTTTTGTAGATGAAGAAGATAAGTACGTTTCATTGCACAAGGGGCCTCACTAATATCATTTTCATATTCCAGCGGGTTCTCTGAAACCTAATTTGGTAAAGGTAACCCTGAAGTATTGAAGGGGGGGGGGGGGGGAGCAGGACTACACATAAAAGCGATGTGTGAATTTGTACGTGCATTTTACCTGAAGGTGCCTCTTATGATTGGCAATAGAGATCAAATTTGCAATAAGTAGGGATGTATCCTTTGTAGAAAAGCTACATCCACGGTTAGGATATAGCGTCCTTGGGTAGGTTGTGTGGGGGTAAGTTAGATCAGGATGTATTTCTGTAATTACCATCGCTCAGTCTTGGCGAAGGGCTGTGGTCTCCGAACGCACTTGTGGCTTAAAAGGGTTAAAGCCCTTTCTTAATAGGAGACCAGGAATTGCATTCAAAATCTGCATAGCTGCGGCGGTTTCTTAAGGATAGGTGGACAGGTGATTCCTAAGCAGTGGAATCAGTAAAACACTTCCAATCACACAAAGTTTATTCCACGCGTGAGGAATCCTGAATTTTGCAGTGGTACTTAAATTATGTCATGTTTAAGGGCTTTAGATTTTTAAATGTCTCTTACTGTACCACTAAATCAAATTATGTACGCTATTATTCCACTGCAATGACTCCATAAGTAAAGGAGACGCAATTTTGAAGAGATGTCTTCCTTGAGTTCATTTGGTTTGTTTACATAATCTGGCGTCATTAAAGCTGTGGTCGTCGACGCGAAGTTAACCTAGGAAGCCAGGGTCTTTTTTAATCAGAGACTGAACACCATTTTTGTTACGCTAGTAAGTCTGCATCGTTGCCTTTTTATTTCATTATTACAAAAACAATAAATTACGAAATTGACATATCTTGGAGGGTTTGGGATAGTGAGGCTTTCCTCAGTCCTTGCAATGAGTAGCGCCATATGGACCACGTGGTCATCTAAACTGTTCAAGAAATTGAGCATCCTTCTACAGTCGATTTAGAGTATTCACGAGAAGAGCAGTAGCCGAGTAATTTTCAGTTTATATAGAAATAGGAAACGTTTCTTCGCCTTTGTACTAATGCATTCATATAAATATGCACTATACATATATATGCGTGTTTGTGCTTTATTTTATAAATGATACACACATATTTATGTGTGTGTGTGTGTAAATAACCGTTTTCATCGATTCCATATTGCAGTGTAAGTGCGTGTTCAAATATGAATATATGTACCGTACTAAAACCACAGGCAAACCATTAATGATTAGGCTGAACCGTTCTGTTTCCGGACATAAGGGGAAACTGTGCGAGATTTTATTTATTTTTACTTCCTATCTTCCAGATGACCGGACATTAAAATCCATATTAGCGGTTTGATTTACTGCGCTATTTATTTTCAGCAGTCTTTCAGCAGTCGTCACTGTGCGCTTCCTGTGAAGAGTTTAAGAGTATTAATGTTGACGTGGAAAAGTATCCGCTGCATCAGTGCACATACGGTATTAAAAAAAATTAATAAATAAAAATAAAAAACAAAAAATTACGCGCGCATTGTGGTTCCAGGTGCTTTTCTATATAGGATTTTATTTCAGGTTTTAAATAATATGCATTGTATTGGACGTAGAAGCCGCATTAGGTTCAATTTTTATTATAAAAGAATAATTAATTCTATGTCAGATGGCGTATCTTCATTCCTGCCTGCCATTATTCAAGTGATGGTTTATTCAGTTGTCTTTATGTATTTGTATTTCATCATGTAACTGTATTCCTCTCCTTGTATTTATTAACTCCATTATGAGAAACTGGTGGAAAGATAAATAAGTACATTTTTTGTCAAATTTAACCGAGAAGAAAAAATTACACATTAGGTAATGTTTCCTAATTTCATATCTACCAATACCTTATTTGAATTGAAGGCCCCACGTTAGGCATTTAGCTCCGGAAAAAGTCTGTAATAAGAATGCAGAACTTAACTTACGCCTCTAACAGGCGTCTTCCATATAATGTGGTGGCAAGAAGCAGTATTGACAACGTGAGACTTAGTTCATAGCTGTTTGAATGGATTTCGCCTCTCTCTCTCTCTCTCTCTCTCTCTCTCTCTCTCTCTCTCTCTCTCTCTCTCTCTCTCTCTTATTTGTTTGTTGAATGACTTGGTTTCCTTTATTTTATGTTACTTTATATTAGTAGTGGAAAGTTTGAGGGAGAACTGTACACTCGTATTTTAAGTATAGGTTTCCACAGAAAATTTTGCTAAGTGTTCGTTTACTTTTTCAGTCACAGGCGACATGTGTTCTTCCTTTATCTCAATAAGAATATTGTGAGTAGTTAATAAAAAAATCACATTGTCAAGGACCTACAATTTTTGTAAAAAATTCAGAACTGTAGGACACTAGTTCTTATCAGACCAGACCATTAGCTTATAAAAAGAATTAATTAACGAAGTCATCTTTAGTTATCGTTATCACTTGAATCCCCTTATTATTTTATTTTAACGAAATTACTCTACCAAAATGGCCTCTATAGGTATTCACAATAACACATGAATGAAAATACATGATCCTCTGAACGTTCAAGAAAAAATCCAAGTTGATTGAACGAGTCTTGATCAGTGGAATATTATGCTGTTGGCGTAGGCTGCAAACAGTTTCATTATTATTAGTCTTTATATTCACATTGTTATAAATATTATCATCGAAAGATAATAGTCTTCTTGGTGGTCTTCTTACCTATGTAACGCTTTTATTATCATTACTGTTGTTGTTACCTTTGGTATTATTGTTTGTAACGGTCAGTTACAATAGAATATAACTTCATAGTTTATCGTGTTATTGTGGAGACTTAAAACTGGGGATTTGTTGGCGTGCTTTTAGGGAGGCTTCACTAATATGTTGCTAGAGTTGCTGTCGGTTGGAAAATAATGTCACCATGTTCCTTTTTTTTTATCCTAGTTAACTCTTCCTGGCAACGTGGATGACAATTTACATCGTCTCTGTTTACCATTAGCTGTAATTTCAGACAATCTTTTGTCAGTGTGTGGCAGCCGTCTTAACACCGGAGATTAATTTATCTGCATCCACTGGCAGTGGATCTGTATCTCTCTCTCTCGCTCTCCCTCTCTCTCTCTCTCATCTGATTATTAGAAAGGATTAGCAGTGTTTTGTTAATGTGATTACGATGTTACATTTAATTACAAGCGCCGTAAACATTCATGATTGCAGCTATACCCCAAAAGCTTAGTAACTAAAAGAATTAACAATATTATCTTACTTGAAAACCTCTCTCTCTCTCTCTCTCTCTGAGTGTGTATGTGTGTGTGTCCGGCATTCCTAACTAAATATTAAGTAACAGATGGAGAATGTTAATGATTTCCAACTGTATACTTATTAATGAAAATGCAGCGAATAAAGATTTAGGTTACCCAAATTATTTAAACGAGTATTAAGAACTTTGTGTCGAAAATATCACCAGCAAGGAAATCAGATACAAAGTCCTTAAAATTCTGATTTCAGATAAGGATATAATAACTTAACTGTCTTTTTTGCAACAATCATCGATGGTATCATCGAGGGTTTCAAAGTTTCAACGGAACAAATAATTGTAAAACAGCCGCGGGGTTTTTCATGATACTGTTACCCGAACTTACTCTTGCTGCTGATTCTCTAAGACTTAATGCAATACTTTCACCAATTTTTCATAGAATAACACTGATTTGAACCTCTAAGAGATTTATCTTTGACCGGAAAGCATAATAAAAATAAATAATGTAAATGTCACGAGGCTAAGAATATCACATCTATATAAAATGTCTACAAGTATATACAAAAAACAAAAGGGGTAGCGCAGTTGTAGTTTATTTGTAAAGGTTTTAAAGGCCTGAATTAGGGAAAAGCAGGGCCTGGGGGTTTTGTCAACAGTAGTGATATTTATCCTTATCCTCCTCCATAAGAGAGTACTGGTATGACAGCGGCAGGTTGAAGATGCTACGATTGCTGGTGCTGTAAAAAAAAAGTTTTATTCTTGAGGATGATGCTGCAACATTGCAACAGACTTGAAGTCATTCTTGAATAAGGTGTAATTGGCACCAACAGCGGACGCCATGGGAGATACTAGGGGGTAGTCGTCGATATTAGGCCTAGTCAGATTGCTAGACTGGACAGTACCGGATTCCCAAGTCAGGCAAATGGAAGTTTCACGGTCCCACACCTCTCCTCCCTGCATTGTCTCCTCACCTGCTGGTCCTACGAGGGAGGTATGGCCTCCATTCCATGGTTAATAATAGGATTAAGGACGTCGGTTGCGTCGACAATTGCACGGCGTCAATGAACTAGTCCTACTCCTACATCCAACAGAAAAGGGCTGAGGGATTATGCGTCAAGACTTCTACTTGCAGAAATTAGATTTGGGAATTGAACAAAGGTCATGTGAGAACCAATCACCCCGAGAAACGAAATATGTCTTTTTGGATTCCAGTGCTTGTCAAAATCTATCAGCAGAAGCTGTAAAAACGAGATGCAGTTGTGAAATATATAGGATGTGAATAAAAGTGGAGACTGGACATATACGAAAGGAAAAATGGAAAATAAAAGTAGGGCACTACATGAGTCTTTTGCCTCAAACACTTTCTTATGTAGGTAATTGAATAAATCTTACTGTATGGAACAAGAATGAAGCAATGCCAAGAACAATGAAATAGTACCAATTTCACGGTAAGGTCTGTAGTATATTTCTTATTCATACATCTAGATTTGTCCACCCGGTATTTGTGTCAAAACCGTTTTTGTGTTGACTTCCGAACTTTAGTGTTATTGAATACTCCAAAATTGACGGTAGTTGGGATGACACGAAACATTTGAAGTCAAATAATTCAATTAAATAAATCGGAAGAGCCCTCGTCACTTACCTAAGGCGAAATGAGTGTTTGAAATAGATGATTGAGTAATGCCGTTTTAGAATTCCCAAATCTAAGATTTAGCTAAGCATATGCTTTTCAAGACATGATATCCTAGCCTTGGAGCTTTGCTACTACGAAGCCCTAAATCTGGTATATGTAGAATCCAGTAATCTGAACACAAAATTCCGTGATTGGAGTATTTTGTCGCCTTGAATTCTGTAGGATACTTTACAGACTTCTGTAAGGACTACGGATGATTAAGGCATTGTGAACACTGTTCCCTTGATTAAAGGGCAGATTTCCGGAATGAATGATATGTCCTTTTAAGAGCCATTCAGGGCCATGTATACCCAGTGATAAATCTTGTTGGCAAGTCCTTACGTGATACTTGAAAGGCTTGGTAGAGTTCCATTTGAATTAATTCAGCGGTATGTATAGCTAGGATTCATGCTGAATCGGTAGCTGAGAGTTGAATAAAGCACCTACCACAGATAATTTGTTTTCTGGGGAGACATATATTTGCAAAATACTGAAGCAGATAACCTGTCTCGTAGAAACCTGTCTTTGAAAGACAAAGAGGTGTTCAACAAATAGACGGAAAGTGTTCGTTTTTGCAGGAATTTTATTATTCTCAACGTCGTTGCCCTTTCCTCTTTCTTTCGGATCAATGTGCCTTTCACATTGTGCCTGGTTTTAGTTTGTATAACCACAAAAAATTTATTATTATTATTATTAGTAGTAGTAGTAGTAGTAGTAGTAGTAGTAGTAGTAGTAGTAGTAGTAGTAGTAGTAGTAGTAGTAGTAGTAAAAACGTTCTAACATTCACATTGAAGACCATTTGCTTGCCAGTGAAACCTCCACAAAACTAAAAAGAGAAAACAGCAAAGCAAGAGCAGACAAGAGCTGAAAAATAAATCAGAAAAACAATGACAGATTTTTTATTATTATGTATAATTTTGATCCTCGCATCCAAATGCTGCTTAAATAAAAATAAGACATCATTCTGGCATGGTAACTGAATGACTAGACGTTTTGTTGTTTTATAACTACTTATCAAGGAAGTGGACACATCTGTAGTCGTAGATGTACAACTTCCACATACCAGGACTCATTGCTGGTTTACACTCGATAATACAACTGGCTTTATATAATAATAAAAAATGTTGCCAGGGTACACAGTAATAAAACTCAACTGCCTTTGATGTAAATTTACAGGTATAAGTTATACTATGTTTACACTAATATGGTACCTACACTCACAAGTATTATTCATGGCAATACATAGATAATATAGGGCTAATATCAAAGGTATAATTATATATTTCAAAACAAACGCGGCTGGACTAAACTTATATATAAAATTCACAGAGATGCACGGACAGTGGAATGGTATACTTCCAGGAGTATAAGCCGCATAAATACACAAACATTGCCAGCCAGCACTCACTGGCAAATATATTCACACTTACAAACACAAAAACATACAAAAGCTCTGCAGCAGCAGTTACGCAAGTCTTCGAGATGATCTTTTGGGAGCTTGATAGACAGTCCTTTGTGAAATCATTTATTCGATATCTGGCGAATACTCAGAAGTTCATCCATGCACGAAGAAACCCTTTTAAACATCCACAAGAACTCTAGACACCGTTGCCATTAGGAAGAATTGCAATCCACTTTACAGTTCAGACTTCGAGAATAAAAGGCTATACCCCCGTCCCCCATTCACCCCGTCCCCCTACCCCTTCCCCGAAAGGAAAAAAAAAAGCAAAATAAAGAGATGAAAGTAATGAAAAATATCTTTTATAACCACTGCGTCGCCTCTTTCGCCGGCAGAAGTTTGACCAATAATATATCTTTGGTGTTCGTACATACAGCAGTGGCATGACTCCATTCATCATATACATATTGCTATTCTTATGTCGCGATGCATACACAATAGAACCATTGAGGGATATGAAACAGGCTGGTCTCTTACTCTATTATGAGAGGGAACAGACAGGGGGGAGGGGGAAGGGTGAGAGAGGGAGCGGAGGAGAAAAGGAAAATGAAGGAAAGAGATAGGAGAATAAAAGGGAGATTGGCTGAGAGGAGACTGTGGTAAAAAATGCTTGAGAATTGCAGTTATAAACATTAGTAATGGGGGAAGAGAGAGAGAGAGAGAGAGAGAGAGAGGAGAGAGAGAGAGAGAGAGAGGAGAGAGAGAGAGAGAGAGAGAGAGAGAGAGTCGTAAAGGAACATTGGGATAAGAGAGTCATGACACTGTTGTTTTAGGAGTTCGAACGAAAGTAAGTTTTGTTCAAATATGCTAAAGCGTGTGAATAATCCAGCTCAAATGTGCAGTGAGTGTAGTTTGAGGTTTGAAAAATATATGCGATTAGCGAAGATGAAGAAAATGTGGATACCTTCAAAATTGCAGGTGTTGGGATTTGGTATAGGTTAATTTTAAATGTAAGTATTGAGATGAAAAATCATTCGTAATCGTTTCAAAGCAGAGAGAGAGAGAGAGAGAGAGAGAGAGAGAGAGAGAGAGAGAGAGACCTTACAGACCTTACAGACCTTACATCTTGTTCGGGTTGCCCCAGGTCCCTCAGTGTGAGGCACCTCTAATGTCTACCAGAGAGTTGCTAGTACATCTTCCGGTATATTTTGCATCTTCCAATCTTGGATGGTCTGGGTGATGCAGTTTAGATATTTGTCGAGCTTATTCTTAAACACATCTACGTCACTCCTGATATATTCCTCAGATGAGCTGGCAACGCATTGAATAGGACGCTGCATTATCGATGCTGTGCGTAGTGGATTAATGTCCTGTGTGCTTTCCTTATTTTTCCTGGTATAGTTTTGGGTACTATTAATCTACTCTGCTTGCTCTTTCTGATATTTTTAGTTCCATGATATTTTTCTGCTATTCCTTCATCTGCTTCCATGCCTGAATTATCATGTAGCGTTCTCTTCTCCTTGTTTCCTAGACTATATAATTTAAGAATTGTAGTCTTTCCCAGTAGTCAAGGTCTTTAACTTCTTCTATTCTAGCTGTAAAGGACCTTTGTACACTCTCTATTTGTGCAATATCCTTTTGATAGTGTGGGTACCAAATATCATATTGCAATATTCAAGTGGACTACGAACATATGTTTTATAAAGCATAATCATGTGTTCAGCTTTTCTTGTTTTGAAGTGCCGTAACAACATTCCCATTTTTGCTTTACATTTTGCCAACAAAGTTGCTATTTGATCATTGCATAACATGTTCCTATTCATCATCACACCAAGGTCTTTAACTGCTTCCTTATTTGTGATTGTCTCATTATTAGGTCCCCTATATGCATATAGCTTTCCTTCTCTGTCTCCATAATTTATTGATTCAAATTTATCAGAGTTAAATAACCATCCTATTTACCTCTGCCCATCATATACTTTGTTAAGGTCTCTTTGTAGAGCGTTCCTATCTTCATCACAAGTAATTTCTCTACTTATTCTTGTGTCATCAGCGAAACTACTCACTACCGAATCCTTAACATTACTGCTATGTCTTCAATCATAATAAACAAACAATATTGCAGCTAGCACCGTACCTTGTGGCACACCGGATATTACCTTGGTTTCATCCGATTTCTCATCGTTTGCAATAACTATCTGTTTTCTGTTGTGTAAAAAATTCTTTTAACCATCTTCCTACTTTATCTACGATATTGTGTTTTCTAATTTTCTTTGCTAATATATTATGGTCTACTTTGTCAAAAGCTTTTGCAAAGTCTAGATAACCACATCTGTTTCATTTCCGCTTTTCATATTTTTGAATATGTTCTCACGGTGGACTAACAGTTGGGTTTGTGTACTTTTTCCGGGTACGAAAACCCGTGTTGGGTCCTATATTAAACAAATTATTTTTTATTAAATGTTTCATAATATTTTTCTTCATTACCCTTTCATACACTTTCATAATATGTGATGTTAGACTCCAAGGCCTATAATTACTTGCCTCTAGTCTTGATCCACTTTTGAAAGTAGGGGTGATATATGCTAATTTGTGCTCATCATAAATCTTGCCTGTATCTACACTTTGTCTTAATAATATTGCAAGTGGCTTTGCGATAGAATGAACTACTTTCTTTAACAAAATAGCAGGGACTCCATCCGGCCCTGCAGCAGCTCCATTTTTAATTTCATTAATTGCCTGCACAATATCAGCTTCATTAATTTCTATGTCAGCTAAATATTCACTATTTTCTTCCCTTCCCTTACTTCTATATCATTATCTTCATTATCTATTCTAGGGTGAATTCTTCTCTTATATCATTCTGCCAGTATGTTGCAAATTTCCTTTTTTTCATTCGTTAATCTCCCTTCAATTCTCAGAGGGCCTATTTCTATTCTTCTTTTATTCATCTTCTTCGCATATGAGTATAATAGTTTGGGGTTTTGCTTGATATTTAATAGGGTTTTTTCTTCCAAGTCCCGTTTTTCATTTTCTTTTGATTGTATAATCTTTTGTTCTGCATTTTCTATCTTACTTTTTAGTTTTATAACTTTCCATGCATTTTTTTCTTTTGCAAGACCTTTTTCCACTTTCTGATTTTCTGGAACAAGATCCTTCTGTCTCTTGGTATGCATGAATGATGTTTACTTTTCTTCTTCGGTATATATTTTTCCACTATTTTCTCCAATATTTTATATAATATCTCCGTATTTACCCTTATGTCATCACTTACGAAAATGTTATCCCAATCTTTGTTTAATTCTTCATTAATTTCTGACCATTTTATATTTTTACTGTAGAAGTTGTATTTTCCATATCCTTCCCACTTTTTCATTTCTTGCTTATCTCTATTTTCACTTGCTTTGGAATGAACTGTTAATTCTATGACATTATGGTCTGAAATACTCGCATTATAAACTATTATTTCTTTAACATAATTCATCTCGTTCACAAATACTAGGTCTAAAGTATTTTCCTTTCTTGTTGCAGGTGATTTATTTGTTGAATGTTGTATTCTAGTAGCATATCTAATAGCTTTTCAAATTGCCTCTTATCTTCTGCACTACTATTACTCTCTTTTTTATATGTATAAGTACAACCACAATCTCCTATTCGTTCTTTCCATTCTACGAAAGAAAAGTTGAAGTCACCAGATAGGAGAATAGTCCAGTCCTTGTGATTTCTACATATATCATCCAATTTTCAATTATTAAGTCAAACTCTTTAGTATTAGGAGGTCTATATATTACTATGTTCATCAATTTTTCAGATTCAAATTCTAACCGCTATTAGTTCACATTCTGAGTTACTATATTTCTCATATATTTTTTCCTTGTTTTTTTGTCTTTTCCATATATTGCGGTTCCCCCTTGATTCCTATTTTTCTATCTGATCTATAAGTTTGGAACCCTTTTATTTGATCATCATTCCCAGTCTCTTGGGAATACCAGGTTTCACTTATATTCATTATATCTATTTTCTTTTCATTTTGGGTTAGTTCTTCTAAGTACTCTATTTTTCTTTTTGAGTTACTCGTAACTAAACCCTGCGCATTCATCACTATGATGGTTTGCGTGTTTTCTCCTTCATTTAATAATGGTAGTAATAAGGATTTTCCCATGTCTCTTTCCTGTTCTGGTATGTTGTTCTTTTTTTCATTTCCAGAAATTCTGACATTAAAAAATCCAACTTTTCCATAATATTTGATCTTCCTTCATCATAATTATTCATTTTGTGTCTGAATCTGCAATTTTCTCCGTTTCTGCAATATCCTCTTGCATAATAAATACAGTTATATCTCTTGAGTAGAATTTCGGAGCTGATGCTTTGAAATTTTTTGCTGACACCTCTGCCTATCTCATTGGTGGTTTGCTTTTCTCTTTTACCTGATATTCTTGATTTTCTCTCTTTATTTGTTTTCTTTCTTATTTTGGATTTTATTACTTGGTTGGTTATTTATTTGATTATGATTCATAGGCTACAGGGTGCATATATTTGCATTTTTTGTCGAACTTACATCCTTTTCCTTCTTTTAGGTTTTTACATATTTTTGGATGCAGATCTCTGCAATCATCCCCATATCCATCTAAGTATGCACATTTACCATATATTTCATAGTTTTGACATATATTAGGATGTTTGTAGTAACATCTTTCTCCAGAGAGAGAGAGAGAGAGGAGAGAGAGAGAGAGTAAAATTCACAGATGATATCCAAGTTTTAGATAAAGCAATCCATATGACCCTACGGGCAAAGAGCAATATCATCTGTTTGACAAGATCCTCTGGTATGCCGTCTGAGTCCAGTGGTCCGGATGGCGCTTCACGGGAACATTTCTATGCACGAGAAAGCTTTTTCAATTGAGAGAGGGAGTGTGTTTCGTTTATCTTGTTTGCTGCGAGATTCCCACGAGGCCTGTACCTCAAGGCGCTCGCTCAATCGAGTGGTGTACAAGTACGTGCTACGTGGCTGCTGGCATTGTGCAAACATAAAAGGAAACTGCTGGTTGGTTAATAAGGAAACATTAGTTTCTTCGAGCGAGTTGTAGTTCTAGAAAAAAAACATTTCCTGAGCTAAAACTTGTATCAGTTATTTTTGTCTAAATTTATAGTGGACAGATAAATCCTTTCGAAATGTCCAAAACTGCCGTTTGATATCTTGACTAGCCAGTGTGTTGTTAGTCAAAACCTAAGAAGTTTTTCATACCTAACAAGAATATTTAAATCAGTTTCATTTTTTCTGAAAAAATGGAAACTGGTTATATTGTGCAGCATGCACGGCTTAATTCTAAATTTAAGCGTTCCTTGCGAGTCACTCTTGTTCAGTATCTGGTATGTGTGTATGTCTGTGTGTGTGGATTGAAGCAGGTCAATACATAACGCACACCAAAATGCATCGGACTCTTTGACCCTCCCTTCTTTACTTATTGTACATAATGGCGTAATCTACACTCAAGAGCGCCTTTGACATGCCATGTTCACTTTTTATTAAAGTTTACTTGAAATTTCTTTGCTTCCCACATGAAGAGGCGTTCTTGGATCCCTTCGCCTTGAAGAAGCATGTGGTTCATAAAAGTGTTCATAGCGTTCTTTCTTGTAATGATGTTCCCCTATATACCAAAAGAGAGAGCTTGAAAAAAACTCTTTCAGGAAGAATTTAAGTGATTTTGCCGTCCCTTCCACAAGGTACTGTTCAAATTCAAGTTGGCATTGTTAGCCCTCGAACATTTCGAATGCCTTTAAAGTACTAATTTTGGTGTTTCTGATTTCATCAAGGTCTATGTATGATTAGATCATTCATGTTATAATACCAAAACATTTAGTTGAAAGTCCATTCTCTCCTCCAGGAGGAAGTAATCCGTCGGAAACCAGTAATTTTGCTTGTACACAAAACAGCCAGTTCACACTTGCCCAAAGAGTAGCTTTACCAAGACAGACTGGAAACTTAGCATCTATTCGAGTATTCTGACATAGGATTCGGTGGCCTCTCCGTTCAGAGTTTAATTGTTAAGGTGTACTTTTCTTCATGTTGAAATCTCCATCACAAAGCAGTTATGATTCATCTAACCTGGATAACCTTGTATACAAATATTTCTACCCTTCTCCGTAACAGTCCCTCACATTTTTTTCTATCCTGTGAGAAGAAATATTACAGGAGCCCCTATGTAGAGAATTTTGTATAAATGCAAATTCCGGATTTTACCACCACTACGAAGACTTTTTTTTTTCTTTAACATATTTATTTCTCAATATAATTTTTAGATGTGTGCAACTATATAGTACCAAACATTTCAACTGTTGTAAAAGTATATAGTCTTGCAGAACTATGTGACAAGAACTTTGGTTGACTTCATTCCTGATTCGTAATGGGTTGGCTATTAGTAACCAGCTGCTCTCGCTCGACATTGTCATTAAGGATGCAGTTATTACAAAATTAGTAATGGGTATTGTTTCTTATCATTGCACCCTTGTGGCACAATCTTTTTACTTCAGTTTTTCTGCCTGACAAGAAAAATGAACAAAAGAAAGATAATCTTGATACTTTCTTGATAAATATGATATCCGTGGAAAAATAATTTTGCATTGTCATTGCCCTTACAATCAAGAAGAGGGTTTTCTTAGATGCACCTTTTCTTAGGAAGTATGTATTATGTATGGATATTAAGAACTGTTCTGATAAGATAATTGATCAGAAAACTTATTTTCACTTTAAATGTTTTAATAACATTTCCATGCTCTTTCTGGGCCTTCCAACAAAATTGCCCTTACTACGATAGCTTGCAGGCTAAAGAGTATGATGTAGCATCAATAGAGATAATAAAATACACATTATTGAAGGGTTAATTGAAAACTAACGTAAGCGCAGATTTATTACAACAAATTACTAGCACACGTCCTCGAACTGTATTGGCAGAGGGCACAGTCACATTCACTTAGAACTCCCATTCAGACTCACAGTTAACCCCCCACTCAAAAGATAGAGGGGAAAGTGCCGAGGAGGAGAAGGGAGAAAAACAACATCCGCACCAAGTCAGTAAAAAGTGGGAGATGAAAGAAAGTAGGAAATCCTTAACCTAACTTAACACAATATTTACAGTAGTGTACCATTACACATATGTCCCCACGCTTCGGACAAAAAGCAATAATCTAAGCACTGAAGTAATTTCACAAACGAGTGATGGTTTCGATGGCACTCCGGCTTATTAGTCGTCCAAGGACACTTAATGATCAGCCGCAAGGAAATTAGTCTATTTTTGGATACATAGAAGGCACAGAATCAGATGTTTACTCTTCTTCGTAACCAAAAGGCCTCCTAACGTCCCTCAGAAAATCTCGAGTCAACGGCCGTTTGAAGGAAGATTCTAGAGGCGTCACCATAACAGTAGTCAGGAGGGCTCAAGAAGTGGGCGATGACGGTGGTCTCGGTACACTTGAGATCACGAGAGCTCACCCGCAGTCACAAAAGGGGTCAGGTGTGTTTGCTTCCAGCAGCAGGTAAGCCCACTCCAAGCAAGAAGTCCATCCAAAGACAGCAGAGCAATGGTGCTAGGTGGCGATCGCCACACTGATCAACTAGCAGTGAGACAGGGCGAGAACTTCTTTGCATTGGAGAGCGAATGCAATCCCCTCTCTATCCAGACGAAAATATGTAAATCGTCTCTTTAAACAGTCCAACGTGGCAGAAGGCAGAAGCCCAAACAACCGAAACACTCGTACATGAAAATAAAAAGAGCTTTTCATGGGCGGAGTACCAATTAACAAATAACAACCTTCGGTGGGGGAGGCACAACAACACAAAACTCTAACCAAGAATTCGAGGCTCAAATGAACTGATGAAACACTGGCAGTAAATAATAAACAAATGTTGACTTCAATGGAGCTATGAGATAAAACTTAAGTAGCTGATATTACAATATGTGTGTGATATATATATATATATATACTATATATATGTGTGTATATATATATATATATATAGATATATATAAAAATGTGTAGTGGCTGTACCAAGAACCTACAGTTCTTTTTACTGTAAGGGTTGAGCTTCTAAAGCTAATTAGAGCTAAACTGTACATTAATTTATTTGCATATATCAATACGTACAAACAAATATTAAGGCCATAAATTCGTTTAATATCGAAAGCAGTGTATATTGGGAATAACTTGCACCCAACATACTTATAACTTATTAAGCATTTCCGTGTTGGCCTTTGCCCACCCGGTTATTAAGTGAGAAAAATTTATCATACCAAAGTGTATATATATATAATATATAATTATATATATATATATATATATATAATGAATTTTTCTCACTTAATAACCGGGTGGTCAAAGGCCATTCTTATATATATATATATATATATATATATATATATATATATATATATATATATATACATATATACACATATGTACTCATTCCTTTGAGGATTAGCCGTGTACACAGTTACGGTCAGCTGTCGATGCTTTGAACTACATGTTTCGGTAACCCTCGATAATGCAACTCTAAAATTATTATATTAATATTATATTATTCGGTAATCGTATTTCAGTAACTATGCCTTTGGTTACTATCTGAGGCCATTTAATAATTGACCTGTCTGCCCGTCTGACTGCCGGACTGTCTATCCCTCCATATTCCTTACGTTTATCGAGGTTTAAGTATTTATTTTCGCCATAGCTTTTGAACTGAACGACATAGATATTTCACATATAGCGCGTAAATTCCACTAATGAACCCGATGGTCAAAGTTAGGTCAGTCATACTTGGAGGTCAAAGGTCAAATAGGGATCAGCCATTGCCGCTTATTTTCTTGTAGAAATCTCATCATGTCATCAGACAGCCTCTTCAAGAATCGTATCGCTTGAAAGTAGGATTTATTGGTACTCCTGCCTTTGCAAATCGTGTTTCATATTCGGACCTGAGGGTATCATATAACTGTCATATTTCATTTTGCTTGTTATATTTTATTTTTGGGATTTCTTAAGACCTGCAGATAATAATAATAATAATAATAATAATAATAATAATAATAATAATAATAATAATAATAATAATAATAATAATAATAATAATAAAGAATCAAACAAAAACTTCTTTCAGTTTTTTCTGAAGATTGAAAAAGAAACCCACAAAATCACTTTGTAACTTATTTACTTATAAGTATTATTTACATTTAGTTTTACTCCAATTAAATGTAAATACTTAGAAGTAAACAGTTGCAAAGTGATTTTGTGGGTTTCTTTTTCAATAAAATAATAATAATAATAATAAATAATAATAATAATAATAATAATAATAATAATAATAATAATCAGGGTAATTATATTTGTATACGGATTTATTCATTATGGTGAGTAATCTGGTTTAGTTTAACAAGATTCCAAAAATACTGGCAAAAATAATGAGGACGTCGCCGTATTCGGTTATTACTGCAATTTCTGAAGGATTCTGTAGCAAAAAGAAAATGATGCACTTCATATTCAACTACCCCTCCCCCCCCCCCCCCCCCCCCCCCCCCCCCCCCCCCCCCCCCACCCCCCCCCCCCCCCCCCCCCCCCCCCACCCTCCGTCCCTACCATTCTCTCTCTGTTACCATTTCTCAACATACGACGTTATCATCTGTTTTGATTTTGGTTCTTTTAATCAAGAAGACCTCCCCAGTAAAGAACATCTGAGAATCTAATATCTGAACTCAACGTACGAGTGCAACGGACAAATTAAAACGTATATTAGAGAAGTTAATAATTTTATCAGGACATTGATAAGGTAATAAGTTTGGGTATAAAAAACGAAGGAGCGATAAAGTCTGCCTTTTAACCGTGTTAAAAAGTGGGTCCTGAAGGCATTAATGAATGGGGCTTAAAGAGGCCCCATTATCATCGCACAGCCTCCCAAGAAAGACTTAATAAGAAAGGCGCTTGACCAGAATAATATTGTGTAAACACTAATTCTAGAAACAAAGCGGCCCCCACCCACATTCCTCCCAGAATCCATGCTGTCAACAGGTGCATAAAGAATGGGGTGCGTAGAATTGTCGATAAATAATAGAGAATGTGTGAAAGAGAGAAAATAAGAGAGAAAAAACGAGTGCGAGAGGAGCAACACCATACGGTGAACGTCATGGTGTAAAAAGCCTGACTGGTAAAGAGTTGATTTACACTCCTTTCTCACGCAATCTGGATGGCCACCCTGGGTCCAGCCGTGGCCTTCTTACTGCCCTCACCTTCCCTCCTCCCATCATGCCTCCCCTATCCTCCCAAACCCCCCCCTCAAACCCAAGTACCCCGGCCATCCTCCCACCCATAATCTTGTGACCGCTCCTACCGGTAATGGGTGCTCACCCCGATTCCCCTTCCCCTCTCATCCACAGCCGGTCACGCCTGACTCCTTGTTTTATCCTTTCTAATTTTATCTTTCCATTTTTCCCTTTTAGAGTATTTTGCTCTTTGATCGTGTCATTCCTTATATGACGGGCGTTCTAAGACAAGGTTCGTCATAGTTCAAGCGGAGAGGTTGCCATGGAAGGCTCGACTCTCCCCAAGCTTTTTACCGAGTGGGTTACGCTGCCGAAATTGTGTGTGTGTGCCCGAAGCTAGAGGCCAGTGGCTAATGCCTCTCTGTCACGGGCTCGTTTCTATTACAAACTTACACTCCATCATCGCCTAAGTCTAAAGACACGCCCACTCGGCTTCGCTCGACAGAACTGCACAAAAACGGTCATGAATTATCGACTGTATTTGTCGTCTCTTTTTCGCTGTTTATTGTTCGTGAGGATATTCGCTTTTATATTTGCGAGGGAGAGGGTGTATGGAAGAGGCTTAAGGGCTCCGGTTGGAGATTGGTTGGTAGGAGTTTTCATTTCAACATTGTCGAAATTTAAATTCTCTCTCTCTCTCTCTCTCTCTCTCTCTCTCTCTCTCTCTCACATAGGTGACGATATAGTAGTGTTAACAAGTGTATCTGCAACACATCGAAGTGAGGAGGGATATTCACACTCACTGTATATATAAAGTATATATAAATATATAATATTATGTATATATATGTATGTATGTGCGTTTGCTTACGTGTGCTCATGCGTTTGTGTGTGTGTGAAAGAGAGGAGACTGCCCTTTGAGTTTAAGTAGTATTAAGTATAATAAGATTCCGTGTGTTTTCATTTCATGTGGAGGAAAGACATTTTTACCAGTGACGCAACGCACAGTTAGCCCTCTCGTCATACTCATTGCGTAAGCGTGACTCATTCCATTTATAGAAACGAGTGAATGATTTCGGAACGAGAGATATTATGATGTTTGCAATGTCTGTTAGTGGATGAGTCTTCCTATTCTTAGACTAATATATGGTGATCATTTGCATTGTTTTTATGTAAATTTCTCCATTCATTAACTTTTTTTGATGATTCGATGCGTGCGCTAATCAGTAATTTAGGCTGTCTAAAAGAAAAGAGAATGCTGACCGTTTTACAAAGAAAGATGCATGATATAGCATTTAACGATTAATGCACAGCTTCTCCAAGACGAGCCTTTGTCTCGGAAGCGGCATGTCGAATCGATTGTATAATTCGTTGATATTTCCAAGAAAGTAGATGTCTTCTGGACCTTTTACTGTGATAATACATGATATACAATAGCCGTAAATCCTCGCTGATAGGTCAGTGTGGCAGCCTTAACGCAAGACAATGACTGATAATTGGTGTGAGAGCAGAGTTTAAAGTGTTCTGAAGAAGCCCACCTCTCTCTCTCTCTCTCTCTCTCTTCCATTCTCACAGGACACATTCTGCACAGATACACACACGCAAACATACCTACGTACACATACACTCTTTACGATTATATTGAATCCTTATATAGCATACAATGGTTGCCTTTTATCCTTTTCAACCAGCGTTCTATTTTCCCCCCTTTTATAATGCGACCCGCTACAACTCCAATTATCAGATTGTGCCATTGAATCCCTGGAATAAAAGACCTTCATTTCTTTGTACGAGGAAGGGGGTCGTCTTCCTTTTCCCCCTCCCTCCCAACTCTCTCTCTCTCTCTCTCTCTCTCTCTTCTCTCTCTCTCTCTCTCTCTCTCTCGAATGTTTTTTAAATAATTGTAGCTACCGCGTGACCACTCACTTATGAAAATATTATATACATACTTGATACACGCAATCACAAATATTTGTGTAAATAAATACATGTGTGGAGAGAGAGAGAGAGAGAAGAGAGAGAGAGAGAGAGAGAGAGAGAGATTAAGAACAATTCAGAGTGTGGTGGAAAATTTGGGAGTTGGCTAAAAGTGAAAGGAATTACGGGAAGTAGAGCTGATTGTGCATGAATACGAAGCTCTCCAAGAGAGAGAGAGAGAGAGAGAGAGAGAGAGAGAGAGAGAGAGAGAGAGAACAATGAAAGGGAAGTGGGAACATTATAAAACAAGGTGAATAGTGAGGGATGGTTATGAGAGGAATGTATATATATGGAAAGTGCAAGGCGAGATTAACTCAGATAAAAGAATACCCAGATGAGAGATGAGAATAGGAGAATAACGCTGCAGACAGAGTGACGACGGAATTAACAGTGAAAAGAGAATGATGCGCAGAGCCGTTAGCCAGGATGGCGATATAATTCAGTTAAAATCCGGTAATATGGAGAGAAAAAGTATTAGCACAGTCCGAGAGAGGGGGCCGTGTGTGATATTTTGAATTCATGGCCAAATAATAGATGGCCAGGATTTTTTTGCCTATTCTTTCCACGCGCTAAATGACTGCCTGTGATCTCTTTCGCGAATACTTATTCACTTTGAAATCCGAACACGACTAAAAGACTTCCCTGACACTGGTACTCTTTTTCCAACAACCTTCCCCCCGGAACATTGGGAAGCAGTCGTATCGAACTGTTGCCACAGAACTCAAAAAATGGTGTATAAACGATGCTCTCATTTTTTTGCCAAGTTTCGCTTTAATAGATCGAGAAAAAGAGAGAGAAGTCTTGTCCCAAAAATAGCGCCAATCCTGCTCTCACTGTCAAAGTGAGACAACTTGAAGGGACCTCGGGATTTGAGTCATCGCCGCAGTTATCTGCCAGGCTACTTTGATGGCTAAATTGGTTAGAAAGAATGTCGAGATATTTTTGGTTCTTGAATGGCGAAGCCTTTCCACCAATTTCCTTTTTACCATCACATATTTATAAACAAGTAAAACTGGTTTACGACAGTATTTCATTCATACTTTGAATTTGGGGGCATTTTTGATTACAGAATGCCGTAATAATAAAAAAAATGATTTTCGTATAGTTTAGAATGAATTACATCATGTAAGATTTCTCATAATATTTGTGTTTTAAACAGAGAATCGCAAAGAAAGGACTGGGTTTAGGTACGGCATACGTCACAGAAGAAACATGGCTACACCTCAAAGGATTGTGGTGTCTCTGGTTGATTTATTAAGCAGCTCTGAAAGGCATCGAAAAGCCTTGGCAAGTCTCTTCTTATCTTTTATGGGTGTTAGGTGGTTGTATGGGGAATGGAATGGAATTGCCATGAGGAATGGTAGTGTCCCGTTTGCCAACATCATTATTATTGATGTTCGACCTCCAGACCATCTATTTCTTTGTTTGTTTGTTTGTGTGTTTTTTTCGACATTTCTAATAACAACTCATCAATAATTCATGTTTCAATAACCTTGCAACTCGAGTGTCATGCTACAAAAAAAAATCTGTTACTGCCATTCCTTAGGCTATTCGTTTTAACAGGCAATGTCAGTATTATTACCATTTAATATCTCTCTCTCTCTCTCGCTCTCTCTCTCTCTCTCTCTCTTCTTGCCATTGCTTTATTCGGAGTATCATCTTTGTAGCTGATAGGATATTTCATATGTGGTAAATGCCACTTTCATAGGCTGACATTTGTAAGGACTAAGTGAAATGCCCATTATCATCAAATGTTTCTTCAGTACTAAAATAAAGCTTGGTTCTGAGTTCACTGTTAGATTCTTTCCTTTCGAACTTAAGAAAATAAGCATTTTCTCTTTTTTTATTTAAACTTTCATCAATTTAAAGTGAAATCAATTTGTTCTGTTTTGGACAGTGTGGCGTTCCAAGTCAGATTCTTGTGCACGAAGTTATGTTGCTGGCATAGTCGAAAGTTTTTAACCTTAAAAATTGCCGTTTTTTTCATTAAAAGGTTTTTTTTTATGCTACTCTAAAATTTTGTGCTTTTAATCATTTTTTCCTACTCTTATCCACTTAACTCAAATTATTTTTTATGCCTAACCGACTTTCGCATGTATTTGAGAATCATACGGAATTGTAAACATTATCATTTAGTGTTCCTGTGCATTTAATGTTAACATTTGTCCCTCCATCACAAATTAACAGGTATTTTTACGAATTCAAAAGTAACTCGGAGTTAGGAAGAGCGCCAAAGTGGAAAAGTTAGTCACTAACCTGCCTGGTGGGAGAGTTTACTCAGCTGATAAATCGACTTACTAGCTGTGCAGGAATTGCAGAATTTGTGTTCGCTTAGCTGTAAGGAAGATCGCGAAAAATCTTGTGGAAGAATTTTCTCGAAATTTTGTTAGAGAGGCGGGCGTGATCCGAAGGCCATTTCGTTCCTACAGCGCCCATTTATTAATCTTTGGGAGAGAGCCTCCACTTGTACAAGAGTTGAATTCCATTAAAAACTATTAGCTGATCGTAACTCTCTTCATGTAATTCCATATTACGGAAGTCATGAACAAAGTGCATTTTGTCTTATGTTGCCTGTCAGGTGTTGTGTGTTCGTGTGTGTGCGTGCGTATGTCATATAACATATGGTACGTTTACTGGTACGGTTGGTAATTGTGATTCGTACTTTGAAGAATTCAAGTCATTACTATAGTATATTCACATCAACCGTGCGTCTGATGTCTAGGCAGGTCCCTTACGAGGCTCCTGATTGGCTGTTGATAAGCCAATCGCAGGGCTGGAAACGCTGTCTCTCTCGAGAGTTCACACAGGCAGGATGTATGTTCCACCTCTCTTCAGAGATACGCCTTTCAAAAGTATCCCTCAGGAGAGGTGGAGCATACATCCTGCTTATGTGAACTCTCGAGAGAGACTGAGAGCTTCCAGCCCCGTGACTGGCTTATCAACAGCCAATCAGGAGCGTCGTAAGGGACTGAATCTACTATAGCAATTGTTCTGGTACAGTTACTATACTCTGTTTTTTTCCATCTGTCCATCCGCCTGTGGTGTTTGCGCATGGTAACACTGCGTCCGGGCTTTAAATAACATCCTATTTCGAATATTAACGGTGAAATTCGCATACAATAAATTATTAAAACACTTTTCAGTCGCAAATGTAAACCAAGATATCCTTTTATTTACCTAAAACTTACACATAGCGTAACTATTTAAGGCCCGGGACGCAGTGTTACCATACGCGACCACCACAGGCAGATGGACAGATGGAAAAAAAACAGAGTATAATCTTACCAATATATACCAATATATATATCATAATTGCGATCTGTTCTGGTACGTTTGATACTTGCGCTAGAGGGTCCCATTACCTGCTCTACCTCTCAGTCATTCTGCTGTCCCTGAGTTTGAGAGAATGTCTTCATCGTTTTAAGCATAACTGCCGACAGATTTACACAAACCAGGAATTATACCAGAGATTATGCTGGATTTAGGAACTGTACTTTCATCGTTGTGTGATTAGACTTTAGCTTAACAGATATGCGATGTCACAATCAAAATTGAATGAAACGCAACAGGATAATTTTTAAGGAAACGTAAAAAAATAACTAATTCCAAACGTCAGTCCTGGCGCGCACTTTTCTCGTCCTATTATTATTATTACTATTAGTATTATTGGTTTAGTTTCACACCAAAGAATTACACCATTTCATACCGTAATGAGTACTAGAAATACTTGACCAAGGGCAAACAGTCTTGGTTTAGCAATTTCAAAGTTTGACGAGCCAAGATTATAATACCTTCTTTAGTCATGATTTAAGTTACAGGACCAATACAAACTGTTATAGTGGAATAATTTTACCTACCGCACTTGAAGTCGAGCTTTTGGGTGTCATGATGAAGATAAAATGAACCTTTGAACGAAGCATAAACAAAACCTGAAACAATAAGGATTCATGGATTGGCCTTGTTTTATGTAAGTTTCAAAGAGCATTACTCTGATATGATAAACATTTACTCTGGGGACAACAAAAGTAAACATTGTGTTTACATAGCAGACAAAATTTACTCATGGGAACAAACCTTGGTAAGATATTGATATGGAACCTGGTATAAATATATATATTATTATATATATATATATATAATATATATATATATATATATATGTGTGTGTGTGTGTGTGTGTGTGTGTGTACACATGTGTGTGTGTGTGTGTGTGTGTGCATGTGAGTATTTGTGTATTATAAAAATACAATTGCATTTTTATATATGGTATGTGCGCATATAATTATACAGAGAGAGAGAGAGAGAGAGAGAGAGTTGAAATTTAGGCAGTGTGCTGCTTCCCCTGTGTAACTTTGGGGTAATGATAAATGTCTACTTACCATATAAGTCCATCTAGAAAGGCTTAGTATGTATGTTGGAGGTCTTAGTAGAGTTTTCCTCTCTCTCTCTCTCTCTCTCTCTCTCTCTCTCTCTCTCTCTCTCTCTCTCTCTCTCTCTCGAATTTACTCTCAGTGATCCGATTTAGAGAATGTTATCTGCCCCTAGGCCAAGCTACCCATTGGAATCTAAGCCTCTTCATCAGATCTGAGACACAGCAATATAGTAATGAGTTCATTCTGAATAATCAGATGTGATTTAGTATTAGTATTTTTACCGGAACGGTTTAAGTGTTAATTATCATTGCTGATATGAATTTCATTGTTAATAATGAGCTCTATTTGTACAGAATCAGGTATTTCTCGCTGTTTATTGTTGTGCTTCGTTCATTTATAAGTTGAACATTTAATTAGAATCGTATGAATTCATTATTCTTTATTTTTCTATCAGAGCTTAGGGTTTGTAGTAGAATGTGTTTTCTCATAAACCATACGAGAAAAACTTGAAGTTTACTATTGAAAAATTGTATATATTACCCAGTAAAAAATGAGAGGAAGCTCACAATACCAAATCTTCACTCTGTCATGGTTGTCCAGGATGCGATTTATACATATAAAGCAATATGGACAGAGTGATTTTTAAGAACCATGGCTTTAATAACGACCACTTAGAATAATAAGACAGACCAATTCGCTTTGTACCGTAAATCCTAGTTCATCTTCACCCTTGACTTTCAAAACTTGACCTGGTGGGGTCAAAAATCGATTTGACACATCAGGTAAAATTTTGAAAGGCAAGAGTGAAGACGAACTAGGGTTTACAGTACAGAGCGAATTGGTCTGTTTTATTATTTTAGTGGTCGTTATTAAAGCCATGGTTCTTAAAAGCCGCTCTTTCCATATTGCTGGAACGGAATAGAATATAGAGTTTTAATGCCACACTGACTAAAGGTTCTTTACCGGCTGGAAAAGGAAATTGATCGGTAAGAGTTTTGAGTTTTGTAACGGGAAAGAAAAACCCTCGCATTTCCACTATGAAATCATATGAGAGGGTTTTTGATAGCAATGGGAAGGAAAAATAATACTATTAATGGAGATCCAGTAAAAAGGGAACGCAAGGGGTTTGAAGCTAAGCCGAATCTAATTAAAAGAATAATTACGTGTTGGTGATTGGTTTCATCCCTTAAATGTTTAATGTACAGTAAATATATCAGTTTTATCTGGAGTATGCATTCAAAATTGGTTATTTTTCGGAAAATCTTACTGAACTTTATCTCCTTGAAATATTCGTCTATTCCCTCTTTTTCCTTTTCTATCTTTCTCTTTTGTGTGGGGTTGGCTAGTGGCAAGTATTTCTTTTTGTACAAGGTCTCCTAAATTCCGTAAAGTACTATACTCCTCACAGTTTGATGTTCCATCCCCTCTGCATGTTCATCTTCATCCCTTATTTTCCAGTCCCTTTTCCTCGGGGACTTTTCCCTTCCCAGGGAAAGCACCAAAAGAAAAAAAAAACCTCAGAAGACATTTCCGTTCATCAATTGTTGTTTTGGTCTTGCTGAGTCGTAAAGATCTAGTGATACGTTTTCATATTATATATATATATATATATATATATATATCTTATATATATATATATAAATAAATATATAAAGGTTTTTTTTGCCGACGAAGGAAAAAAATGATAAGCTTTTTTCATTTTTTTCCCGTTCGTGGCAAAAAACCTTTATTTATGCATCATCTCCCGTTTTTTATATACTTCGTGATAAAGTTTTTATTCATATTATATATATATATATATATAATATATATATATATATATATCCTATATATATATATTAGATATGAAACGTATCACCTAGATCTATTAAGAAGTCATTAATTCGAAACAAAACAAAGCCATTCTCTTTCATATTTGAGTTTGAAATACTATGACTAGTATATATATATATATATATAATATTAAATATATATATATATATATATATATATATATATATATATGTGTGTGTGTGTGTGTGTGTGTGTAGGGTGTGGGTGTGTGTGTGTCCTATATATATATGTATATATATATCTTATATATATATATATATATCTAATATATCTATAGTAGTCCATAGTATTTTCCATCAAATATGAAAGAGAATGGCTTTGTTTTGTTTCGAATTATCACTTCTTATAAGCTGAGAAGTGAGATGGATCATAGGGAAAAATCAGGATTTTCCCCTGAATCTCTCTGGCACATATTTGCAAAAAGAAAAGAGCATTACTTCCGTGGTCATCCTTGACGTAAAGGGTCGTATCATTATTAGATCTCCTCATTTCTTGAACGCCCAATTTTTCTTTCCCTCTTTGTAAGTTTTCACTTTAATGTGACATTTATCCTACATCTTTTATAGTTTCCTCTACATGTTCCTTAAGAATTATGTATACTGTTCTTTCACGTCTGATTCATTTTCCCCAACAAGCAAGAACCCCTTTCTCTTTGACACTTTTTTTGAAAACCATCTTGCCTTGAAACGTAAATCTTTCCCTTGTTTACTAAAACGACATTTTACCCTTTCTTGTAAAACTCGTTCAAATATGATAATAGGAACTGTTTTCCTTGGGATGTCGTGAGGAACGGTCTTTTTAGACTCTCTCAAATCTCATCACCTATACTTACGTGTTCACTCATAAAACCCAGTATCCTCTTACGAGGTGGGAAGACGGCTTTCTGATTTTTAAAAACAAAGTCCACGGCTAGTGGTGTGATCCTGGTTTCCCCAGAGGCCTCGTTGTTGATCTCGTCGTGTAACAAACTTAAGAATTTCCCCCGGGGGGGGGATTTCCCCCCCTTTGTACTCCCCCCCCCCCCCTACTCCGCCCTTCCCTAGGTGCCTGTGAACGTCGCCCCTTTCCTTCCCATCCCCCCCCCCTTATACGAAAATGCCCCAAGATCCTTTCCTTAAACCTCCCCGCCATAAATTTCCGAGCGACCTTTCCCCACCCTCTTCACCTTTACCCAAATTTCTTATACCCTCTTAAAGGGATGTATTACTTTTTTATTTTTTTTTTAGGTTTAGGATTCCCTCTCTCCTCTCTCAAAAAATCTCGTCTCTCTCTCTTTCTCTCTCTCTCTCTCTCTCGTCTCTTCCCTATCTTCTGTACTCTCTTCTCCCCTACATAGTGACGACGATGCTGTATCTGTGCAACTATGCTAAGCTCCTCCGATGACATAACTCCTTGAGACATCTCTCTCGCTCTCTATCTCATCTCTCTCTCTCTCTCCTTATCTTGTGCTATAGCATCCTCCTCATTCTCCTTCACTGATAAAACGTTTAGCTTCAGCGTAACTCCTTTAAACATGTCGATAAAACTTTGGTTTTATGCCACTGTTGTTGCCTTTGCGGATGCTTCGTTTTTGGCCTTTGATTGATGTAAGTAAAGGTCGCGGCTTTGAATATAAGAGGATGCAAGAGAAGATCTCTGCTAAAAAGCTTTGAAACGGACTTTGTCATGTGAAGTTTATCGCGACGAACGAGGGAAGATGATGTGAATCTTCCCATCTCTTGACTGCGATGTTAGCAGCCACGCTGTACCTACTTCTTCAATCTCTCCCTGCCTAGTAAGAAGGACAGCGTGAATTATTGGAATGCCGCTAACGTAAACTAATAAATGATTGTGCAATAATCCCTCTTTTGTGTTAATAAACTAACGGACGAACAAACAAAAAATAAAGCTGTTATGATCCCCATTGCTCAACTCACATAGGTAGCAAAAGCGAAATAAAAGTGATAAGTAAGAAAGATGGAGGTGTGAGGTGGTGCGGTCAAGAATAGTATAGCGATCGATGGCTTGAGAGACGCCTTCAAGAAAGAGAGAAGACCGGCTGTTACGCCTCTTTCCCCGTGACGTCACTGCCATATATTTGGTAGGCAGCCGAGGCTCTTATTTTCTTTGTTTCATTTTTTCACGTTTCGTGTTTTCTCGTCGCCTTGCGATGGTAACTGCGAAGGTTGTCAACGTGGGTAAGAGTGTGACTCTTCTGTTCTGCGCGGGTGGTTGTCGAAGTCCTTGAATGGTTGGTCCAGTGATCAGCTCTATTGTCGTCGCGTAGGGCTTACGAGCCTGTTATAGTGAAGGATTGAGATGAAAATCTTCGTCTTCACTTTTCTTCTCCATCTGTTTGTCTGTCTATCTGTCACTCATGTTGATTTTATTAATACTCCCAAATCAATTTATTTCATTGTGTTTTGTGTACCCGAATTTTGTGATATGTTAATAATATTCAGAAAAGCAGGGAAGGAACATTAATAAAATGCAGATTACAGAAGAATGCGGGTAGTTCGAAACTTAACGATACCATAATGTAAAATTCCATTTGACTGCACTCTTGGCTTTTAACGCAGTCAACCCTGTTGTAATACAGTCGGATTCGTTTACCCGAGTCTTTCATAATCGCAGATGGCTTTTCTGATAGATACGTATACGAGACTAGTCCGTCCAGAAAGGGATTAATTTTTTGAAAGCTTCTCCCGGCCTTCTTAATAAAACAGTAGAATCAAAGGATTACCATGTTCCTCCTAACTTCGACTCACTTCAACTCGTCGAAAGGTCGGGGACTTCTGCTTGTTCTGTGGGTCTGACTTTAGCCATTGTGCTTTCGTGATCCCACTGAAGAGGTTGCGGATGCCATTGACTAGAAGTATATGAAATAATTTGTCCTTCTTTGCATTTCGTGAATCAGTTAATCGACCCCTGCATAAAGGCAAGCAGTTGTCATCGCCAGAGATGTTACCTGACTTGATTTGGGCAGCTGTTCTGTGTAGATCTTCATAAACAGAAATTATGTACTGTACAAAACTACTGAATCGCAAAGGAGAGATTTCGGAGCCGCTACACTTCGTGGGCCAACCTTACCTTCGGCCAATTTTCATGTCCAAACCTTCGGCGGAGGAACACGCAACCAGTGTGGTATCAGTGGTTGTGACCTAACCAAACTAACCAACCTAACCTGACTTAGGGCGCGTGCCCTAACCTGGCCGGGGGGCTTTGCCCCCCTGGACTCCCCAGTATGGTATCAATGGTTGTGACCTAACCAAACGAACCAACCTAACCTGACTGAGGGCGCAAAGGGACTACTTACCTGTGCGGATGGATTTGGTTGTTGTGCAACCCAAGAAACTGGCCCGTGAAACTGTAAACAACCCGAGCTCTTTCCAGTAAGCTTTATATCGTTAATTCGTTTCCTGAAGTGACTGATCTACATTTTTCGTTAGGCTTGTTTTTGTTTTTTTCTACTCAAAGAGGTATTATTCTCAGCTCTTCTCTGAAAAGGATATTTGAGATTCTGACGTCAAGAAAATTTTCCTGAAGAACCGTGTTTGGTTTCATGTCTGGTTGATTCACTTACAAAGGTCTGAAGCTTTACTGGGAATCAGTCTGCAGATGCATAAGTACAACATAATAAGTGGTAACAAATTATTTTTCAAAGTAATCTTTAAAGCCATGAAAATATAGTAAGAGCACTATATTTTACTTAAGATTAACCTAGATAATCCCTCAATATGAACGAATCATTCTGTATGTTTTGCCTACTGGTAAGAGCTGAGGAAGCTAAGGATAGAGTTCACTTTTTATCTTTGCATAATATGAGAAAAGTATTGAATCGGGCTTCAATACGTTTATGCCTTTCTGCCCCTAAAGGTTGCGTAGTTTCGAGCAATCTTAACTGTTAATGGTGGTTACGAAGTGCTTCTTGCTCTGATTTCTTGAAAATCCTGTTTTGGATTTTTCCAGGTTCTTCGACCGTATAGGCCTTAACTGTATTGATGTTTGTTTCTGTTGGTTTGTATGGTCAATCCTTTGAAGAAATAGTGAATTATTAACAATGGCGACGAATCTAATTCGAACTAGATCTTATTGCAAACAGGTTGCATGGAAAATAGCTCTTTTCGTATCAGTGGTTTTGTTATGCCGTTAGATATTGACATGTCATATTCTTTTTATGCTTTAATCTAGTCGTTACAGGCTCGACTTCCTTTGAGGGAATGAGGAGTTTTATAAGGATCCTCTTTTGAGGAACTAAATGGAATAATCCTTGGAAGAACCCGTATGAATATATCTTTGATAAAACTATTCTGTGTAGTTTATCATTTGGATAGTCATATTTTCATACCGTCCTTGGATACAGAAACTAACAAGGACAAAAACCACCGTCAAGCGAATGAAAAAAAATGGGAATGACCGAATGTTTCGGTATTTTTCTCACTATGATTTTCAGGATCGTCAAAAACTTTTCATAATTTTTCTACGAGTATCATATAATGAAAAACTCGAAGCACTTTAAAATGTGACCTTTTTCGCTGTCATAATCAGCAAAAGGGAAAAATTAGCCAGATAAAACTCGTCATACGTAAAATTACAACCTTCAAGAAGATGTCGAAGGAATCTCTGCCAAGAGGGTGGTGATCCCGGGTAACTCGACGAACTTTGACCCTTAAGATCCTCAGGGAGTGAGATCGGCGCTCCTTGGTGTTCGTCTCAGCTTGGGTTAGCCACATCACTGATCCCGTCCTGGAAGCGGTGTGTAATTAAAAAGTCGTTAATTACAGATCGTCAACAGATTAATTAAAGAATTAATCCGTGGATTTCTTTTGCGATGTTTCGGAGGGTGACAATAGGAAACAGTTATCTCTCTCTCTCTCTCTCTCTCTCTCTCTCTCTCTCTCTCTCTTACTTGTATGGCATTGATTAATTCTTCATTGTCTGGCATTGATTAATTCTCCAAGTTTTCCTATCAGTATTTTTCGTTTAGTATTTTCCGCTTAGAGTTTCATCCATTATTATCGACTGAATTTGCATTTCCCTGAAAACCACGATTGTATTTTCCATACGAACTCATTCACTACTAGTAATGTTGTTGGTGTGAGATCTATAACAATGATTACCAAATCTGTGTACGTTGAGGAAGAATTGGATCAGGAGTTCCTACTGACTTGTACTTTATGAGATGGAAAAATGAAATTATCCATAAACAGTTGTCTTTATTTAAAAAAAAAAAAATTTCTTGTGTTTATGGAAGTGCTTGTGTTTATATATTCACATGCATGTTAAAAATGACTTTGTTTATACAGACATTATTTAAAATTTGTGAAACTGAGAATATTAGTCTGATAGCAATTACGCCTCTGCCCCCCCCCCCCCCCCCCCCACCCCCCCCCCCCCCCCCCCCCCACCTTGTTTCATTAATTGTTAAAATATCCCAGTCATAAAGAGAATTGTTGTTGGGTTTATCAACAGTAGTTCTTTCTTCTGTCTGAAATGTCCTTATATATCAAGCAAAATGAAATATTCTGCTCTGTATTATTTAAATCATGTTCATATTTCTCTCGACGTGAGCGTTTTTCAATCAAATTAATTCTTTTTTGAAACTCATTTTTTACTGCTATAACATTTCATTATTTTCTAAAAAGCATTATCAGTGCTGTGGATGTACTCTAGTACAGTTGCATATAAGAAAACTGTGCCCACATAATAACTGCCGTCGTGGAAGTCACAAATTCGAGAGGAGTCAGCCTGTTTGAAATCTTTCCAATAGTACTTTCAGGATGTGAAATTCTCTACCCTTTTCAGCATTTCCAAATTCATTTAATATATTTCTTTTCAAGAATATCATCAGACGCTGCTCTTCGAATAAGGGTTTTGCTGTACTGTTCTTACGGGTCTGGGTATGTTTTGAGCACCCTTCCCTGTCTCTGTTTATGCACAATAAAATTAGTAATTAGAAACAGAAAAGTGTGTTTGTGTGCATGTGTATTAAGTCAGAGGAAATTTTTCAGTTGCCACGAACTTAGGTCCATCAGCAAGAGTCTCCGTCTCGATTTTCTTAAAAAAAAAAAATGTTCTATTAGTCACAAGATGTTTCAGTCTTATCTTTAGAGATAATTTTCAAATACCTATCTAACTGCGAGATATGTTTTTGAGCACTTTAAAGCATCATTTAGCATAATTTCTATTGTACGAACACTAGATATTCTAGTATCATTTTACATTCACAAGGAACTAAAAGGGACAAAGTATCCCAAGTCTAGAGAGTAATTCTGAATTAATAAGATATAATATAACATGACTACCGAATCCTGTACGGATTTCTTTACGCGAATACGTAAGGGAAAAATATACATTAAATTAAAGTTAATAACAGTAATAATAATAAAAATAATGAAAATGTGGGTAAAATGGTCGTTCGTTAATTGTGGTCAAGAATTAAATTTGCCGATAGTAGCCAAATATGTACCCTTACTTAATTAACCGAAGGCGAGGAAAATATTACGACCCTAGGATTCATTACGAACTTATTTTGAGTTTTATAAGCGATAATTGCCCCATTTTACGAGTAGACTTTCTAATGTTTATTTATACGTTTATTTTAGTTCTACGCGGATTTTTCTTCATGTAAGTTCTTTTACGTTGTGGCTGGAACAGCGAATCGCCGAATCCTCTGTTCTTAGATCCACACCAGGAAAAAGTTGACAAAATTTGACGTATGTTCGAGAATATTCTGCTCATGAGTTCTTTCCCTGCTGTTGTCAGAATATTTGTGCCTATGATATTTTCGACGCGTAGTTATAGTATTTTCCCTTTCATGTTCTAAAATAGTTTCAGTATAAATTATATATATATATATATATATATATATTTATATATATATATATAAAATATATATGATATAATATATATTTATTTATATACATATATAACTGAGAATGTAAACACCCTCAATATAAAGTAGATTGTGAGCCTGCTTTCCGTTTTCTTAGTTCTCTTGATATGATTTTGTACGCGATGTTATTATATATTTTTCCAACATATTTGCATATTACATTTTTATCTGTTTCTAAGCTTGTTTAAATTTTTTTCCATAATTTTTTAATTCTACTGATTTAAAGAAGTTGCAGTATATATATATATATATATATATATATATATATATATATATATATATATATATATATATACTGCAACTTCTTTAAATCAGTAGAATTAATGGAAAAAAATTTAAACAGCTTAGAAAACAGATAAAAATGTTAAATGCAAAATATGTTGGAAAATATATATAATGACTTCGCGGACAAAATCATATCAAGAGAATATGATGTGTAATTATATATATATATATATATATCTATATATATATATATATATATATATATATATATATATCTATATATATATCTATTACACATCATATTCTCTTGATGTGATTTTTTACGCGAAGTCACTATATATATATATATATATATATATATATATATATATATATATATTTATATATATGTATATATATATATTCGAACATATTTTGCATTTAGCATTTTTATCTGTTTCTAAGCTTTTTTCAAATTTGTCTTCATTAATTCTACTGATTTAAAGAAGTTGAATTGTTATTTACAGATATCACCTGACATTGGGATTCTCTTTCCTTAGAGAACTGTTTTCCGTGATTCAATAAAGAACTGCTTTCCGTGATTCAATAACATTTCTTTCCCCCTGTTAAAAACTTACATTAACTCGAGAATTGCCTTCTTGAATACTGAGTCCTGCATTGTAATATATTTTGTGTACTGGTAAATGTGTCCGATTGGTTGATATAACTGATTGTTGTAATGCAGATAACTGTTTTTTGCCACTGTCGAATGAAGTGTCAGACACCAAGACGATGTTATCTGTCACCAGTCTCCTAAACACTGTCCTTGGAGAACAGCACCTCATTTCTCTTTCTGGTAAAACTGAAGAAAGCTCCCGTGCTCCTCTGGTTCAGTGTAACTACCAGTTTATGTGCAATATGGGCGTCGTGTCTAGTTCCAGCCCCTTGGATATGAATGTAAAAACACAAACAAAACATTGTAAACGTCATAAGCACAAAAAAGACACAAACTTAAAAACATAAAGAAAAAATAGTAAATATCCCGGTTGGCGACTAGCGGGAACCAGGCCGCGGTAGTATATTTCAGTTTTACCGACTTTTTTTCAGATCCTCCGTTAACTTCAGATTTTAACCATTTACGTACATTCATTCATTTCTCTGTTCGACGCTAGTGTATTTGTTGGAAACCAGTCAATCAGTAATTCATCTATAAACAAAAGAAAGCTTGGTTGACACTCATCGTCTGCTTCAGACTTAGTTTGACGCAGAACCAGCCACTTGCTCTGCCTTCTTGCTTTTACATAAGGTTCGTCTTCATTGCAAACTTTTGACTCGCTCATCAGAGAAGATCGCCAGGTGCACTCATCATCATAATGATATCGCATATCTTTTGCTGATTCTCTGTAATGATAGGGCAATACTTTTTTAACATTACCCTCAGTATAGTAAACGTGATTGTTCTGGAAAAACATGAAGAGATTGATTTCAAAGGTTCTGGAAAACCTCTAGGAAATTGATCTCAGAGGGTTTGGAAAAAACATTAAGAGATTGGTCTCAAAGGTTCTGGAAAATCATCAAGAGATTTATCTCAGAGACTTTTGGGAAAACATTAAGAGATTGATCTCAGAGGGTTCTGGAAATCCTTTAAGAGATTGATCTCAGAGGGTTCTGGAAATCCTTTAAGAAATTGATCTCAGAGGGTTGGTGAAACACATTAAGAGATTAATCTCAGAGGGTTCTGGAAATCCTTTAAGAGATTGATCTCAGAGGGTTCTGGAAATCCTTTAAGAGATTGATCTCAGAGGGTTTGGAAAAAACATTAAGAGATTGGTCTCAAAGGTTCTGAGAAAATATTAAGAGATCGATTTTAGAGGGTTCTGGGAAAACATTAAGAACTTGATCTCAGAGGGTTCTGGAAAAATATTAAGAGATTGGTCTCAAAGGGTTTGGAAAATATTAAGAGATCGATCTCAGAGGGTTCTGGAAAAATATTAAGAGATTGGTCTCAGAAGGTTCTGGAAAAAACATGAAGAGATTGATCTCAGAGGGTTCTGGAAAAACATTAAGAGATTGGTCTCAGAGAGTTCTGGAAAAATATTAAGAGATTGGTCTCAAAGGTTCTGGAAAATATTAAGAGATCGATCTCAGAGGGTTCTGGAAAAATATTAAGAGATTGGTCTCAGAAGGTTCTGGAAAAACATGAAGAGATTGATCTCAGAGGGTTCTGGAAAAACATTAAGAGATTGGTCTCAAAGGGTTTGGAAAAACATTAAGAGATTGGTCTCAAAGGTTCTGGAAAATATTAAGAGATCGATTTTAGAGGGTTCTGGAAAAATATTAAGAGATTGATCTCAGAGGATTCTGGAAAAACATTAAGAGATTGGTCTCAAAGGGTTTGGAAAAATATTAAGAGATTGGTCTCAAAGGTTCTGGAAAATATTAAGAGGTCGATTTTAGAAGGTTCTGGAAAATATTAAGAGATCGATTTTAGAGGGTTCTGGAAAAATATTAAGAGATTGATCTCAGATGATTCTGGAAAAAACATTAAGAGATTGATCTCAGAGGGTTTTGGAAAAACATTGAGAGATTGATCTCAGAGAGTTCTGGAAAAATATTAAGAGATTGATCTCAGAGACTTTTGGGAAAACATTAAGAGATCTGGAAAAATATTGCAAAATTGAAGAAAAGTGGCCTGTGCCTCAGAATGACAAAATCCGGTTTTCTGTAGGATTTTAAATCCAAGGTTGAAATTGCTGTTTTATCAAAGGACAATTGATACAGTCAGAACATTTTTTTTTTTTTTTTTTTTTTTGCCATGGTCAAGTTTGGTGATATTTATTTATTTCCTAGGACAAGTAAGAAATTTCATTGTTATTAGCTTCTCCCAATCTCATCTAAATTTCAATCATACAGTTCTGCTCCTTTTTCAATATTACTTATATTTTTGTCCCATAACATTTCCCGTATCTATTCTTTCCTCCTAACCTGGTGTTTCTCTTTTTCCCTTAGGTTATTTTAATCCTGTTTTTACTTTATTCTCTTGTTTTACCTCTTTTTTTTCTACTTAATCACCAATTATTTTTTTCGCCTAGTATGTTTTACTTATTGTTTTTCTTTATCGTGACACCACATCATTCTGTTGCGTAATTCATTCTTGCTCTCCTTCCATTCTTATGCATTCCCTATCCGATTATTTTTCTCTTTTGTCTTATTTTATTATTTCAGCCAACTCCTTTCCTTTTCCCGTGTTTCGTCCTCTCCCTCCTTTCCCCTTTGTTGCATGTTGGTAATCTCGTGCATTCGCATTTTTTTATTCATTCTTTCGCTGTTGAACCCCATTCTATTAAGATTATTTTCGTTGCTTTTTTATGCTATATGACATATTGTGTTTGTATATTGTATTATATAGACAACTATTTGCTCTATATCTATGCACAGCACTCGTCAGAAACTTGTTTCAGAAACGTTACCAGCAATCTTGACATTCTTCAGATATTTCTTTCTCTATTTCTCTGTATATGTTGCATCAGTATTCTTGAGCGAAGAAAACAGAACATTTTTTTGCTTCAGGATGTGACTTCTGTATACTCCCACTGACTTTTTTTTTCTCTAAAGCTGCGATAAGTTTGGATTATGTTACAGCATCTTTTGTCCACTACCGTAAACAATCTGGTTTCTCTCGGTTTCCTGTGACTGCTTGTTCGTTGATTCTAGAATAGAAAGTTAAAAAGACTCAATTCATGTCTGGGATTTGCAACCGATGCACAATAACTTCTACGGCTCACATTTTCAGCACAATTCTCTTTCACCTGAAGGAGAGTTGTGGTACAGAACATCAGGAATAAACGTGTAATATATATATATATATATATATATATATATATATATATATGTGTGTGTGTGTGTGTGTGTGTGTGTGTGTGTGTGTGTGTGTGTTTATGAACGTAAATGTTAACAAATTGCAGGTAACTGCTGACATCATTCCGCATTGGCTTTTTACCGTACTGTCTTTTATATGACCTCCGTCCCAGATATACTTTTACCAAGATATTGATGTGTTGCCGAAATGATAACATTGACATATTACGCCTTGTTGAATATTGAGCATTTTGACAGTTGTATTCAGTCTAATGTGGTGCCATCTATCATCTTTGTCGTAAGTACGAATATTTGACCTAAACGGTTTCTAGTTTAAAGTTAATGTTTCTGAATGAATATGGTAGAGTCATGGGAATTTCAAAACAATCACTGGCGTGACAAAGCTGTTTACAAGTAGAGATCCCACCCAAGAATAATACTTGATCGATTTAAAAAAAGATCACAACAAAATGATAATTGGAGTGATTTAAAGAAGAGTAGCCTTTGAACATTGCATCTTAATCGAAAATGATTATTGCAGAGATACGTCCTAATCTAATCTCTTAGCCTTACCAGATGGAGGGTGCTGCGTTTTACCTGAAGGGCTCCTATGTCTCCGGACCCCCTTGGCTAAAAAAAGTATAGTAAACTGCATGTTTGTTATGTGGTTACCTAAAACATAAACACAAGACAACACTTTAAACTACATACTTTTCTTATCATACCAGTATCCCGGTAACTATTCTCATACAAGAGCAGCCATGAAGAAGATTTTCAGTACCGAATGCGTTACTCAGTAGTAAACACTAATGTGGTCATATATGTATGTATGTATATATATATATATATATATATATATATATATATATATATATATATATAATATATATATATATATATATATTGTATATATGTATGTATGTATATATATTATATGTATGTATGTATGTATGTATGTATCAGGTCATTCAGTATATACTTAAATACTACCGCTGTTCGTAGAATTGTAGGCCCTTTGATGACAGAAACTACTTTTGAAATAGCATGTGTTCATCTTCCCTTCACCTCTAGAACCTCATAATATGCTCGTAAGTAAAACTGTCACTCTCAACACTTTGCAAGCTGTAGAAACCTTCAGACTACCAGCATGGGCTTGGTAATCTGTACTATTTAGTTATGTTAGAAAATCACAGAAAGTGATTAGGTATTAGGAGGGAGTTGTTTGAATGTTCTTGAAATTGGTTCAGACAGAAAGAAATGTTGATTTTAAGCATTGGATGCTAATGTTATGACATTTAGTAGGACCCGAGAGAAAAAAAATGGGTTGTTCAGAACTGGGAAGATCAAAGAATGATTGTCTGGGTTGGCTGAAAGATGCCAAGTGTTTCGGTTAAGTCAGAAAACTGGCGGTGGGTGAAAAAGTTTAGACAAGGTATTGTGTTGGTAAGTATAAGGTCTCCAGTTGAAAAGAAGTATTAAGTGCATTTGGTCGAGAAACAGATAAGTTGAAGTGAAGAGAAAATATACGGGAGGTTCCGAATATGTGCACAACCCGGTTCAGGTTAGAGTTATTTTCATATGTAAAGATAGGCGACAAAAAAGGAGGGCGCATTGTTGATAAGTTTTAAATACCTGGAGAGAGAATGAAGATAGTTATGTAGAAATGGATTCCAGTAGGCGCTTCATGTAAAAGAAAAATATCAGCAATTATACAAAGTACAAGTTTGGAGATCATGTGTTAATACAATAGATGCAAGAGTATGTTAGCGGTTGTAAAAGTGAAAAGATGGTTATCTGGAAATATATGTGATCATTGCTCGGTCAAAGCAAAAATTGAAGGTGTGGTGTCTGTAGAAGAATTAGGGTTTAAGAATGTGGTTAGGGTAATCAAGACAAATAGTTTTTATAAGAAAGAAAATAAATAAGACTATCAGGAGAGAATGGATGAAAAATGGAAAAGCATTTAAAGTACCAAAGTGGAAGGAGTTCTTGAAGCATTCTTGATATTCAAGGATGAAGCCACTGTGTCAGTAGGGAGGCTTACTGGTATAGCAGATGCTTGTGAAAAAACAAAAGGAGCTTGGTGGGATAATTGGATGCAAAGGTCAGTTAAGCACAAAATGATAGTTGTGCCACTACTGTGGGAACTATGAGAAGATCAGGGAGACGCATACAAGTGAATGATAAAGATAATCATGGTGAAAGTGAGAGGGAAAATAAAGGTAGGCTATAATAAAGATTGTGGTGTAAATTTGTGCGATTACTCTACCTGGGAACAGAAGTTTTGTATAAGGATATAGAAGTAAATTTGAATTGAAAGTATACTGCATGAAGAAAATGTAGTCTTGTGTCAAAGGGATGAGTATTTTGAAGAATCCTGGAATGTAAAGAATAGAGGAGTAGCAGTTCTGAATGGCGGAAGGTTATAAGGGCAGTGTAAAAGTGAGGATGCTTAGATTGATAACTGTTGAGAATGAAGGAGGACAGTTAAAAGGTAGTAGAATGAAAAAGACCCAAATCTTGATGAGAATTGTGAATATTATATTCTTCCACCTTCTGTGTATCAACGTTTCTCGCCTTTTCAACGCCATGCACATTATTATTGTAAACGTGTTCTTTCTTTTCTCCCATTTATATCCAACAAGTGCAGTGCACTAAAAAAAATCATAATTGCCATCGCACATTTCAAATTTGCCCTTCTTTGATACTTCTAGTCCATGCATTTTGAAGAGTTTGATTTCCGTGCTTTGCGAAATCTATTATTTTTCCTCTTATCTTGCTACCTTAGTCAAGAGTGTCAACCTGGATAACACAACACGAGTGGTTCCTTTTCCCCAGAATGGTTTTTCTTTGTTATCTAAAAAAAAAAATCAAGGTAGTGGAATCATCCAGTGACCTATAGCTATAAGTTTTATGACCTATATATATAGTTAAAACATTCTGAGTTACTAATATTAGAGTCTGTCCATCGCCTGTGGCGGTCGCGTATGGTAACACTGCGTCCCGGGCTTTAAATAGTTACGCTATGTGTAAGTTTTAGGTAAATAAAAGGATATCTGGGTGTACATTTGCAACTGAAAAGTGTTTTAATAATTTACTGTATGCAATTACACCGTTAATATTCGATGTAGGATATTATTTAAGGCCCGGGACGCAGTGTTACCATGCACAAACACCACAGGCGGATGGACAGATGGAAAAAAACAGAGTATAGTTCTAAAGTCTTTATTATCAGAAGGGAGATATTGCTTGGTTGTAACTATAAAATACTGGAAGTTACTTAGTTACCTCATTGGAGTGTGTGCACAGCTTACCCAAAAAGTAGGAACTGTTTTATACAGACTTCAAATGTAAGATTTATCAACTGGCGCTCTGATATTTGATGAAAAGTGAACCCCAATCCTTAAACAATTTCATAATTGTTTGACTGAGAAGCCATACTGGTGGTGTTGCAGAATATCGTGCATTCGAATGTTTCCCTTCAAATGTAAGGATGAAGACGGTAGCTATTAAGCAATATATAGTTTTTTGTAAGTTAAATGCTGTTTTTTAGTAATTTAATGAAGATCTTATTCACCAAATTTGAAAGTCATGTTGAATAGTTAGAGTATTGTAAATATTTTACTTCGTTTACATTTTGTGAAACTACAACTTCGTAGGTTCATTCATTGCAATGACTAATTGTTCATCTATTTGCTTGAAAAGCATGACGGCGATTTCATGCGATATAACTTTATATGTTATTATTGTTGTATTTCACCAATTCACGTTTTCCAGTCTTGTATTTCTTGTAAAGCATCTTTAACTGTTATGTGGGGAACGCCATAACTCGCATAAAATCAATTAATCAAGTGTCTACAGTCCATACTAACATTGGCTCTCGATTTTTACTCTCATTCAGTCATTAAACTCTGACCATTTTCTGCTGCATCTCTTCGTGGTGGCCTGTGAATGCTACGTTACTGCTGCTTGTCGATCAGTACGTCTTCTAATGACACTCCTGCGCTTACATCACCTGATCTTTCTATAATTCCATCACTCCTTCCAAAATTAAACTTCCATGACTAAAATCCCTGTTGCCAATGAGCTGGTTGAACTGCTTGAACGCTAAAGCAGTCATACTCTCAGAGCTGCTTCGCAGTCATCAGTACTCAATTTGGTCATGAGGATGTATGTATACATTCATGTAATGTATATATTGCATAGGTTTCTTTTGTAAAATTATTACCGTGTGGGTAGTTTTGGTGTTTGTTTCTTTCTTGAGCAAGAGGTAATTTATACGTTTGTAATAAACATTTCAAATTAATCACTGGTAAAAGTGTTTATTCTATTTATTTTTTGAAGCATTGGTACTTTTTTTTCATTGGTATTAGAAAACATGTATATTTGAATCCTTCCAAGACTTCATCATATTTAGATAAACACACGCATGCCCATCAATAACTGTTTTATACCTTGGGATACATTGTATCGCAAAGCTACATGTAGTAGGTAGTAGTAACTAAGTATCGCTCAGTTCTTCTTGGTTGCCGCTTATGATAACTCTACAAGCAAAAAACTCTCCTCGTCTTTTCTCTAGTTATTGCCAGCTGTTACGTTTAAGAGTCGACAGCACTCATATGTCGTTGTTTATGTATATATCTGTTATTAGTTATTATTACTTCGTCGTGCGTTCGTTTTTTTATTACCGTCAAGTCATTAGTTCTGCATCGCTCTCTTGATCATTATGGCCGGAAACGCTTCATTTTTGTCTCCTTAGTTTTATTTTTCATGTAATGGCAGTCCGCAGTTTATTTTGCCATGTTTCCGCTTGAAGTATTTTGCCAACTCCGTATATTTATAAAATGCGAACTCGGCGTCCATTTGTCTGCCTGTGCGTACATTCGTATGATCGTGCACGAATGAATACATGGCGTACATGAATATACTTGGAGTAGTTGATGTACAGACGGCCAACGAAGAATTGGCGTAGTTTCTTAATTCATTGTTATATATGGAAATATTGCCATATGCAGGTCCAGATTATTTACTTAAAAATAAATAATATTTCCTTTCAAAGGTGCTATACTTGAAATACATTAAATTAGAATTGAGTAGACTTATTCAACGTGTTAAAGGTTATTATTTTGCTAAGTAAGGAAAATATATACCGATGGGTCCACGATTTCTAATTTTATTCTCAACTCTAGCTTCGTGACAGCATACCGAAGGATTTTGAAGTTGGCTTTGCTGCCGCTCGAGTCTTGACTCAACGTATCATACTGCACTGGGGTGTTGTCATTTCGTCTTACAGCCGATAAGAAATACATCAAGGCGTTAACATTCCTTGAAAACGATGTTTAATTAAACTAATTTTGTCATTTGATCAATAAAATAATTTGCAAGACACATTTAGTGGGCCTAAATTGGACTTCTGATTTTCCCACATGATTAGCCTAGGTCTATTTTCAGCAGTATACTCTATCGGATACGTAATATTAATGAATATTTAAATCGACAATATTTACACACACACACACACACACACACACACACACACCACACACACACACACACACACACACATATATATATATATATATATATATCTGCTTTATTTGATTATTCCCGTTATTCTTGTTGTATTAGCCATGTTCGCCTTTCTTCTTATCCTTTTAATAATTGCTTAACATAATTAACTAAGACCTTATTCAGTCTTATTTTTTATCGAATTCCTTGCATATCATCCTGTTTCATTTGGACACGTTGGAAAGCTGTGGGAGTCGAAACTGACGAATACATTAAGAAAGGCTTACTTTCAGTAAAGCTTTCTTAGTTTCACATGTATACCTAGACCTACTACCATAAGCATATTATAAGGAGCTGAAAGGATAAGACATATGAAAGGTGACGTTCTCATTTAAGTCTATTTCATATGTTTTTTTTTTTTTTTTTTTTTCAAGTAAAACCTACTACTTTAATCAAGGGTTGTTCTTTGACGGCTACAGGGTGTAACACGAGTGTATGCACATATTTTGGGGAATGAAAGATAAAGTTTCTTTGAAAAGAAAATATTTTATAAACATGCATTTTAAGGCGTCCGTTGTCGGTGCGGGGAATTTTAAAATAACCGTTATCATTAGTGATGCTTTCACACAATACGAGTTCGTCGGATCGAGTAACCTGAGATTTAGAAGAGAGCGGAGGTGGCGTATAGGAGTGATGGAAGGATTAGGCCGATGTTAATAAAGTATCTCCCAATAAAATGTATTCTTTAGGTTTTGAAGAAAAAAAAAATGCATGCATCATTGAAACTGTTTCCCTCCTTATCCGTGGCCACCGATAAAAAACAAAACAAAAAGAGTAAGCCTAACTGAATCTCTCATCCATCAAAGATAAGTTGCTTATTCATTAGACAACTATCAAAGATTTCAAGTGTAGGCTTAAAAAATTTCTTCCTCTCCATCTAAAGTATTCATCAGACACCAGTCATAAGCGTAGAGCTAGTCATGATTCCTGGTTCAGCAATGTCGTGACGAGGCACTAGAATTCAAAATTCACAAATGAATGTTGCTCAGCAACATTTACACTATTGTATTGTCTTGCTCTCTTTTTGGTGCTTCGAGGTGTTCCACCTCTAGGCCCATGTTTTAAATTTTGCCGTTCTTTAAACAATTTGATTTTTCTATGTATGATTCTCTCCGGTTTATTAACCTTTCTTGATATCTCTCCAACAGGAACTTGCACCGAATGCAGTGCAATAATTGTCTCTCGCTCATCGAGGGATATTTCTTAGACCGGTAAATGACACATTGACATTAGATTCCCGTGCACATAACGTCAAACGCAATAGAGTGAGGTCGCCTGGTTCACACTGTTAGGATATCGTTTTTTTTTTTTTTTTTTTTTTTTTTGCTATTAAATTTGATAGCTTTTTGTGAGATTCCAATGTTTTCTGTAAAATTTAACAAATGGAATAGTTCAACTACCTTCAACTTAATACTGAAATGATACTTTAAGGACTATGTTTATGCGATACTACTTGTGATAGGTCTCTCCTATCTATTTGGTAATGTATATCTATGATTCTATATGACGTTTTTTATCACTTCGTTTCGTTCACGTCAATTTTGTTATATGGAAAATAGTTTATAACAATAACACATAACATAATGTTCCAAGATATCTGTGACTGTTTTTAACGTCATTACATATGATTTCTTCCATCTTTGAAAAGAAAAATAGATAGATAAGGCATGAATCGTGCGTCAGGCAGGTGAACGAAAATTTATGAAACTCTGCCAAGAGTTTTTTGGCCGACAGTACATACTCGTAGATAGTGGTATTTTTGTCTTCATAGCTTCAGATTAGTCTTCTTATAGGAGTATATACTTTTTTCCAGATGTAAGGAGACGGCATCTAATCATTACCGTTTACTGTTAACTAAAATGACCTAAACATATCTTTTTGCTACTGTAACCGTAGCGTTTTCCACGCTATTTCAGGTGTAACCAATAGCAGACATGAGACAGGTGAGTAATATTAACGAACTTTGGAAACTAAACAATAGTTAGACGTGAGTAGGAATTCGAGGTGTTGTGGGAGGTGAGGGAGGGAGGGAGGGGGCGGGTAACGCACATGTGCACTGATCTGTGTTGCAGCAGCATCTGTGCGACAGACACCCTTGGCAGGAATAGTCAATATGCAACCGAGAATCTCCGTGAGATAAGAGTTAGAGGTGGAGGAATAATTATTCCCAATTTAGTTACCATGTTGTTTAAAGCTTCTTCCCTCGTACCCCTCCGTCCGCCCCCCCCCCCCCCCTCCTTCCTCCCCCTCATCATCCTGCCAACAGCAGCAGGCACAATCGATCTCCGGTGACGCCAGGTGGATGGAGCTCGGTCAGTATATAGGATCTCGCGGCGTACGTCGTGTGTCTCGCTCTTTCCCTTTATTTTCCTGGTCCAATGGCCCCCCAGCCCACCCACTGTCTTACCCCCCCACCCTCCTCCAACCTGTGCACCAACCACCATCCCTATTCACCCTCGACCAACCTCTCCCCCATCTCGGGCCTCCCCCCTAGTCCCAAATTTATCATTGGAATCTTATATCTTGGTTGACTTACTTTTTCGTCCTTGGGACTACTACCTACTTTCCCCTTTCTCTCTCTCCTCCCCTCACTACGACGACCTCACCGTTCTATCCCTGGTGTGCTACCGCTTTTTGTTTCCTAGGTTCATGCTTCTGTCATTATCTTCATCATTTTATGGTCTCCACTTCATTTACTTCCGCCCTTCCCCTCCCTTGTGCACCTTTGACCTTGTCATGTGTCCCCACTTTATTGGGTTTCATTTGTTTTTCTACTTTCCATTTTTAGTCCTTTGTTACCTGAACTTTTTGTCAGTTTCTTTTGTTTTCACCAAAAGTATCAGTGTCTGTAAAATTCATTTATACACACTTTCCGTCACCTGTTCAATTTCCGTCCGTTTATTTCCCGTCTGTCACTCGATTCCCCTCCTCCTTGCCCAGCGTCGCAAATCTCATCCTACCAATATCCTCCCAATTCCTCTTTACTTCTCTGATCTCTCTTCATAGCCCCTTTCCCCATCTCATCCCCGCGGGGAACAGCCTCACTCTCCTCCCCTCCCCTCCTCCACCGCCTCCTCGCCTTCCCCAGCATCGCACCAAACATATAAAATAATAAAGTTTTCTTGTAAGGGTCTCCGTTGTTTTCTTCGTCGGCACCTACGGTTTTCTCTCCTCTTCGGCAAAATCCTTCAAGCAGAATGGGGAAAATTTTCCTTTTATTTTGTTGGCGCGTTTGTCGGGGGCCCCGATACACACTCGGAATTGTCACCAAAGAGAGAAATTATCATTACTTAGCCCGTTTCCGAAAGAGCTCACGACGGCTTAAGGGCACCTCCCTCTAACCCCGTGATTGCCCTGTTGTAAAGAATGGGGTGGTCTCACTCGCATCTGTGAGTTTACAATAGATGTCAAAAATATTGAGGGACGGCTCGGCACAGCGATGCCGAGCGGAGTGAAGGCTAAGTCGAAGTCACGGTCGCGGTGACCTCGTCGGACGAAATTCCAAACTTCTAAAGTGCGGTTTGGGATTAGAAGAGAGATTTTCTTGTGGCATATTTTTGCTTTTTACGGTTGGAGGCGATTAAAAAGAGTGAATAGATGCGGCTGCTGCTGCTGCGGGGTGGACTTGTGAGGAGGAGGAGGAATGGAAGGAGGTTTAAAGGGGGTGGGGGAGGGCGAGGTGGAGGGGGAAGAGGTTTTGTGTTTGTTAAGTTGTAATTACCCTAAGTTGATATTGGTAATTTGAAAAGAGAGAGAGATCGAGTTTTGGAGAGGAAAGCAATCTATTGGAAGCTCTGGGTCGGCGGCCTATAGAGCGCAGTTCGGGTCGCTAAGTATTGTAACCTTGGAGTCTTTCGAACTCGACTCTAACTTCTTCGTTCTTTCTTTCCGTTCGTCGTCTTCCTCTTTCTCTCCTTTAGCCCAGTCCTAACCAGTATATGAGGTAGGCGATAATATCGTTCGTGATTCGTGTTTTTGAGGATTTTTTATGGTCCGAGTATATGCGCGCGCGTGCACGCGTTTGCGAATAAGAAACAATGTTAGACGAAGGGGAAATGGGAACAGTAGATATGGGGCTTATAATAAATCTCCAAAGTACGAATATTTCTGTCATCACTGAATAGTAAGCTTATGTAGCCAATAATATAATTTCACAACGAATTGTTTAACTAATTTACTACGAGTATCTTCATTTGTTTTATAGCCTTATGGTAGTGTTAGGAGAAGCGTAGTTCCTACTCAAGAAGGGAACTACATCCAAACTTTTGCGACGACATTTCTTTCCCAAGATTAACGCTTGATAACTCAAAATTCCGTAAGTGGCAGCCAGATTGTAACTAACGTATATACTGTTGAAATACTGGTATACAATGTTTCTAGTGAGAGAAGCATCAGGGAAAGACTGTAACCTCTAACTCATTGATTCCATATGAATGAATGCAATCGGTTGTTATAGAATGGGAATTAAATAGGAAAAGTTATTATTGCTTCTGTTATCATTAAGATTTTTTCCGCATAACGAATCTCTCTCTCTCTCTCTCTCTCTCTCTCTCTCTCTCTCTCTCTCTCTCTGTGTTTTTTATAGGTTTTCAGTAATGGTGTTTATTATTTCCCATTACAGGTTTTTCATGCCAAAACTTATTGTTTTTACGCATGTACTCTCAATTTTAAGCATAGCAAGTCTTTAACATTCTGTTTTATGTTTCATAGACGCAGTCCAAAATGACGTTTAATAATTACCTCATCATAATTTTGTAATAACAGTAGTCAGTATTAATGTAATTTTGTAATTGTTGGAAATTATGTAGAATGGAGTTAGAGGGTTTTTGTCGGCCTATGCGAATGCGTTCCACAACATCGCGTTTGGAATCGTACAGGAGAAAGATGCACTACCGTAACTATGATTGACAGATGATTGATTTGTTTATTAACTGACCTTTTCGGCTTGCCCGGCTATTTTTCTAGCTCCTACAGAAAGTTTGATTGTTTTTTTATTTTTTTTTTTTTACTGTTGTTATTAGATAAAACATTTAAATGGTAGTCTTGAATAGTATCGAATCATTAGGGGAATTTCTGCGAAGTTTGACCACTTTTGACCGCGATTCTTTAAAATTTTGATTAAGATAAAAGGCAGTGCTGAATTTAAGAAAAAGAAAATAAAAAAGGCTTTCCATCGTCAGTCTCATTTGTCCAACATAAAGATATAAAGATGTCGTTAGTTGATGTTTAAGTCATTTTTATGGCATAAGTTAAGGAACATTTTAACTGATGTTCGATATGCTCCGTTGGTATTCATTGTCGGCGTATTGTCGTTAGAAGAGAGCAGAGTAGCTGAGATTAAGGAATACGACTTTCGTGTATGTTTGCATGTGTGTGGGTCTGTGTGTAAGATTTCTAATAGTAAAAAATTACTATGGTTTCAGATACAGTGTTCTGAAACCTCACTAATTTATTAAGATATTAAGATATCAGCGACAACGAATAGCAGAATTTTCAGAAGTGAATTAGTAAAAAAACTAGATGGATTATTAGACTGCTCACCAGAGATGTGAATGTTAAGATATCAGCGATAAAGAATAGTAGAATTTTCAGAAGTGAATTAGTATAATAATGAAATGGATTATTAGATTGCTCACCAGAGAAGTGAATGTGCCTTTGGTTGTCAAGATAATCTGTTACCTTCTGCGGGTAAACATATGATCAGATGTGAAAACGCTAGTCGCATTAGTCTAAATTTGTATTCTTGCCTTTCTCAGCTTGCAGTATTAGTGTGCTGTTTTCCTCTTTAAAAGCCAATCTGTGAGATTAACGTTTAGTTTTGTAAAGTACGCTAAAATCTTAAGCTTAGTTCGTAATATATATATATATATAATATATATATATATATATATATATATATATATATATATAATATATATTATGCACACGCGCACACCACACACATAGACACATATATATATATGTGTATATATATATATATATATATATATATATATATATATATATATATATATATATGATGCAAAGACAAAAGTGTGTGACCTTTTACGCTGAGGGTTTTGGCGGAAAAAGTGTCCTTTTAAAGTTAGATTGCGGAATTCTAGCCGTATATATTTATATAGTGATGGCTTAAGCAGAACGAAGTAAAAGGTGACGAGAAAATACTCCTATTCTTGATGTTATCTGGTGCTTCTGGGTCTTCTTTGTAACCTGGTCAGTTTTTATTTGAAGAATGTTAGACTATAAGCCTTCTGCATGGTATTCTCTATCCTTTCATCTCAGTAGGTATTTTGCCGTAAAAATAGTGGTTATTTCAATATCAAAGTATGAAAAAGGAAAATAAAAACCCTTTTTCTGACAAGAAGTGCATTTTGTATTATTATTATTATAATTACTACTACTACTACTACTACTACTACTACTACTACTACTACTACTACTACTACTACTACTACTACTACTACTACTTCACTATCCTTTTTCAGAATAGAATGGGAGTGTCAGATATCCGAGAAATATCCCCAAATCATTTCCAGGTGAGAGGTAATCTAAGCGAGCAGGTGAAAACATAATACACCTGATTAACGCCCTCTTATCACTTGAGCCGAAATCAGAAAAAACAACCCTTCGGGTATTAAAGGAACTTGCAACATTAATGAACGGTCGTTACCAAGAATGGGACAGTTTGTTAGACTGCGACTCTTTTCTAAACCAAAATCTAAGAAATCGAGGAGCTCGTTTTTCCAAAGCTCGGTCTCTTATGGTTTGCTCGATCCCTTTGTTTGCGGAAATCAGTGCCACATTTGTTATTATTATCACTATCATTATTCGATCCCGAAGACGGTCACGCCTTTCAATGAAGGAGACTTGGAAGATTCCGAGAAGCGGAGGTGAATATATCATTTTTGACTATTATCATTATTTGGGTTACAGTAGTAGTTATATATATATATATATATATATATATATATATATATATATATATATATATATATATATATATATAAGTATATACAATTCGACTGGATCTGATCCACTGATAAATCTTACCTTTTCTTTTTTTTTTTACATTGCTTGCATTATGTTCAATATATCCCAGTCATCTGAGGTAGTCAGAAACATAAAAGAAAGAATGAAAAATTGTAATCTTGCTTCAGCATAGATTTTTCTTCTTGAAACTTATTTCCTTGTTTTTTTTTTTGTTTTTTTTGTCAAGATTTATACTTTCATTTTATAATTTTCTTTATCAAATATTTTGGATTATGGTAGTCTGTGCTTCGGGTTTGACACAGCAAGAACTGAAATAATTTCGTCTACTCAACGATGGAGTTCCTGCTTGTGCTTGTGATACGGAGGCCAGTTTGCTTTCTGTACCAAATGGGGACCCCCGATGCAATTTCATGACACTAGACTATAACTTGCCAAGATTTTTCTTATTTCTAATGTGTAGAGCATTTTCGTCAAAGGACTTGTTTTGAAATTGTTGATGTATTTACATTTCATTGTTTTGGAAATCCTATAATAATTATCTCCAGCTTTCCAAGTTTTTCTTTTCTTTTTTTTTTCGTCATATTATTCTTGTGTAAGCTACGTTTTTGTGGTAGATTCTTTGCAATTTTTGCTTATATATTGAGCGGGCATTGATGCCAAACAGTGAAGCAGATTTTGAACGACTATCCGCTGAGCATGAAGCAACTGCATAGCAACAAACACTCTTATGTAAACAAATATGTGTATGTCTTTGCATACTGTATATATATATATATATATATATATATATATATATATATATATATATATATATATATATATAATATATATATATATATATATATAGTTGTGTGTGTGTGTGTTTATATATATATATATATATATATAAATTGTGTGTGTGTGTGTGTGTGTGCGTGTGTGAGTGCAAACTCACTTGTATTAATGGCTATTTATTTCCCCAGCTACTTCATCATTGCAGCCGATGACATCTATCACTTGTAAGGCTGTTTTGTTTTATTTCAATTTCTCTTGAAATCTAAAATTTGTTCTGCAGGATGATTCAGTCACTGTGAATTTTAAGCGCAAGGTTTTGTTGGTACCGTCACTAGCTAATTGAAAATGCTCCAATTCTGGATGTGCAACTGTTAATTAAATTAATTCATTGTGAACGTTCCCATGAAAAGTCTCCTTATACCAAAAGGTCTCCAGGTTTGATTTTGTCTCATTTTAAGAGTGTAAGTTACCCCAGTTACCAAAGGTCTATAACTTTCGCATGAGAAAGCCACTATTGACGGTAGCATGATAGAGAGATTTAATGCCCCATAATAACTTATATGACTTGCGTGAAAGGTAAATATGCTTGAAAGTATCTTGCTATGAATTATATTCAGCATGTTATGCCCTCGGTTATTTATTCAGCGCAATCAAATAATTTTTTAAAATCAGTTAAATGCCTCTGCTGTCTTCTTCTGCACGTTGTTATTTGGCATCCATATGTTTAGTGGTCAGAAATGGAAAACACGTTTCTTCTTCTGATCGTTTATGCTTTATCTACAGTATTTTTATTTAATGTAGCCGATTCTGAATACTTGCGTTACCCCCGGTCCTCTAAGTGATCGGCGCATCTGGATCCAAATGCTTTTTACAAAGAGCCGTTTTTCCTTTTGGTTGATTAGTTGTATCATTTAGTTAATTCTAGTGGAAATAAGACACTACTTAATTGCTTTCAAAAACGACAATATTAATTAGCTGTTACATAGGTATGAATTCCATTATGTAGATTCATTTAATTTATGTGCAGGTAATTAGTTATTTGTATTTACACATATACTTATTTGTGTACACACAGTACACATCACCCAAAGACACACAAGCACACATAGAAATACAGATATAGACTTTATATGTATAATATATGTAATAAATATGTATATAGATATATAGGTATGTATATATGTACATACACGCACTTACAGTCACTTATTTAGAACTAGATATCTCCAATATCAAATTCACTCTAACCGCGGAATAACTCACACCAAAAAGGAATTACATTGTCAAGTGCGTTCACCCACTTATTTGTAATTCCCTTTGGATGTATGTAATCCCAGGTTATGGTGAATTCGATATTAAAAGATATTTGTGGCTGAATATCTGTGAATTTGAAAAAGCCACGCTGCGAGTATAAACGACAAATTCACATACATACATACGGGGACAAACGCGCGCTCTCCTATATATATATATATATATATATATATATATATATATATATATATATATATATATATATATCATATGATATATATATATATATAATACTTATATATGATATATAGATATAAAGATAGATAGATATATATATATATATATATATATATATATATATATATATATATATATAATATATATGATATATATAGTATATATAATAAATATATATATATATATATATATATATATTATATATATGCACATGCACAGAAAATTAGAGCTTCATGCTTTTTCGCCTTTGTCTTATCTTTCCTAGAACAGTTACAAACGCGCGCGGACACACACATGCACAAACTCGCGCGCTTGCTTGCCTTTATTTACAAGTGCATGTTGTGTATGTAAGTAGGCTATATGCGTGTCAGTATGAGCTTCTCATTGTGTGCGATGTATTTTTATATTTGTAAAGACGAGTGCAATAACTTCTTGGAAAACGAAGTCTGATTATCGTTACCGAACAAAACAAGTCTGAATATAGGTTTTCAAATTTTGTAATCTGAACATTTGCAAAATTTCGTTAAGTCACCGAGTGCTCGAGAAAGGGGGGCGTTGAATTTCAGGTTTCTACCTGAATCTACTTGAGTTCGATTTTCATCACTCTGACTCAAATGAAAAGTCGGTGGACGAGATAAGAAGAATATGTTGAATTTCTTCTAGACTTGAGCGCTTGTGTATAGTAGAGCTGTTGATTACCAAAGTCATAATAATGATGGCTACACTACAATTATTGTATTGTAGTTGCAGCAGAATTCCTTCTGAGTGAGGTCAATGAAATAAGAGTTATTCCGTACCAACAGGTGAAACCGCTCCTTCCCGCCGAGGCACATTGCACAAGCACCTTCGCCACAGTCGCGGGCTTTATCGACGGGCGTTAGTCCCAACCTCTCTCTCTCTCTCTCTCTCTCTCTCTCTGCCGTCTCTGGGTTAAGACTTCGATCCCTGCAAAATGATGGAAGTGTCTTGTAGTCTTGAGCATATGTTTTTGCTAATAGGATTCTCAACACTCTTAGTATTAATAATACACGTGCGTATTCTCAAAGATTTACTAACACGTAATATTTTAATAAACAGCGGCGAATGCTTGATAGTTATTTCGAAAGATAATAGAATTCACCGTATAAAATTGAATCTGTACGATATGATTCTGATTATCTTTCGTGCGATGTTCTCACTCATTCTGCCCAATTCAATGCGGCTGTCATCAGTTTAAACTGAAAAATCGTTAACATTTTTTTTTTCGCTTCGTATTGCCGAAATGGTGACCGGCGCCTCTGCGTAATCTTGGCCATCTTCCCCTTCCCTCGCCGGAGACAGTCTTAAAGAGAATGTTCAAGACTTCGTAAGGACGGAAGTTTTGCGTATTCTTTCTAAAGTTTGTTTCTGATTCACGATTTTTCGTTTTTTTCCGTTCAAGCCTTGGGTCATTAAGGTTAATCCAGAGGAGTTTGTTTTCCCGTTTTGTTAAGCATCAGAGAAAATGTGTAGTTGAAGTTCACGACGATAAGCGACATTCGCTGTAAGACTCATTTGTTGCTACATATTTTCTTAGATACGAACCATTGGGGCTTTGAACGTCATTATTGGGAAGAGTTTACTCTTCAACAGAAAAGTCAAGTTCAGAGCTCGCTAAGAAAGGAATCCGTCATGTCTCAAAGCATTTTCCCTTATTCATGAGCACCTATGGTTCTCCGTTGCGCAATTCAGGTCGTCCAAGATCGGCGAAGAGCTTTTATTCAGAGTCTGGGCGTCAGTGCAGCGCTCTTTGGAGGGGCGGGGGTTAAAGGGTTTGAAGAGGGCAGGGGGGGGGGGGGGGGATGTCGACCCCGTAAGGCCTCCTCCACGACTGAGCGAAAGGTTGAAGCTCACACGCTTTCAAGGTCAGACTTGTACGTCGCTCTCATTCGATTCGGAAGATTGTAAGTCTCGTTTCAGGAATTATAAGGCTCGTCTTCGGAATTGAAAGACTCTTTTTCGAAATTTAGGTCCCCAGACGATTTTCCCGAAATTCTGAGTGTGGGCATTTTGGCGGTCATTCTGCGGTTAGGCGGGCGTCATCTCAGTAACGACCTGTTACAGGTTATTGTCTGCGGGACGAGATTTTTTCTTTCTTTCTTTCTTTCTCTCTTCCTCTCCTTCGCTCGTTTCTCCTTCCCATTTCCTTCACGAACTAAGAATGTTTGCATTCTTCAGATGCAAGCATAATTAAGGTTGAGGTTTACCTTGTAGTCCATAACCAGTATCAGTTATACTATATGAAAATAAATGCCATTTACACATGTACAGGTTGACATAAGCATATTTTGTATATGTTGTAAATTTGCTTGTAATACGGTTTAGTTTCTAAAAATGGTAGACATGAAGAATGCTGCATATTCATTTTATTTTTTATTTCCAGTTGTAATTTTGGATCTTATTATCCTTAGTTACTAATACTTACAGCCTAGTATGTCATTATGAAGGATTAATGACCAGACGCCAGAACTTACTTAATGAAACTGTAAATTCGTGAGATGTGAGCATGTGTGCGCACACTTAAGCTATGCTACACATACACAAATACACACACACACACACACACACACACATATATATATATATTATATATATATATAGATAAATATATATATATAATAATATCTTTACATATCTATAGTATATAACCTTACGCATACACTGTTAAGATTACAGATCGTGTCCTGATTTCGAAGAAGTGGCAGAGATCTTCTCTTGATGCTCATACTCATATCCTGTAAGGGTAACTAATTACTTTCATGGCTGCACATGCAAACAAATAGATATTACACACAAACACACACATATATATATGCATATATATATAGATAATATATATATATATATATATATATATATATATATATATCTATATATATGCATGCACTTAACGAAAAAACTCTTTAACGGTGCACACTGTGGAAGTCTTTCTTAAATTTATTTACAACAATAACCCACATTTCTAAAGAGAATATTTCAAGTTGAGGTGATCTAATATTGCTGCAACATGAAGTCTGTAAAAGTAGACTTCTGAATAACACTTTAAATCATCCTTGAATATTTTCGTATAAAGCTTGTAATGGTAAATAAATTATTGTAATGAATAACTAACTGCGCTATGTTCAAGTCTTATTTTTCGTATATATTCTTTTGCTTAGATTTGTTGTATTACGAAGTCAATTTATTGAGCGAGCTCTCGGTACTAATGTTCTTCCATGGAAAGCAGCCTCAATTTCGTGCTTATATAACAAATTATTTTGAACTTCGCACCATATGTTGCACATCTGACTTCTTCGTTTTTGTATCAGATTTTCTCGTGCGATTAAGATTAAGTTTTCTAGTCTTATTTTAATGTTGTTTTGCAATAGTTTTCTCGAAAGGCTCTGTTGGTATGGAGTTTAATGTCACGAAAAGACTGTGGGAGTTGTCATTTTTGAAGCTTATGTAATAATGAATGAAAATGATAGATACAAACCTTTAACGTCTACAGACTTATTAACTGTTCATTTTTTCTTTTGAGAGAGAGAGAGAGAGAGAGAGAGAGAGAGAGAGAGAGAGAGAGAGAGAGAGAGAGAGGGGGCGCTCATGTGTCGCAACGACTAGAAAAAGAGATGAGTTAAATACTACGTGGCAATAACGTTATTGTAATTTCTAAATGACTCTTAGGCGCGATATTTCACCAAAAAAAAAAAAAAAAACTATCCATTAGATAAATATGCTTAATTATAATTGCGATATTTCGTAACAAAAAACGAATCTGTACAACTTCCGTAGGGTATGAGCGTTTTCCTTTAAATCCAGTAAACATTAATTTAATTTCATCATCCGGCTATTAGGTGATTGGCAGGAATGGAGACCTCTTTTTTTTTTTCCCCGTTACTCAGGCCATGTCATTCGCCGTCTCCGTGTTTTCTCCCGGTTAGAGTCCTCAGTGGGGCAAATTATATTACAAGATTGTGTAACTGTTTGTGTTTGTGATCAGTTGGAGAGGTGGTTTGTGCAAACCGGGCATTGTCACAAGTGAAGTCAGTTTCGCTTGGGTTGCCCCCACTATATCAAGTCAGAAGTGTTTTGTGTTTAGCGTGCTCAGGCCTTCGGAGCGAAATGGGAAGAATATTGTCTTTCCATAAAAGTAAGACTCCAGGCGTTCAAGATTTACAATGGGTAAGTGTAGCTATCAATGACAAACTTGGAAAAAAGGGGAAAAGCTTTAAAATGAAAGATACCGAATTCAAGATACCACTGTAGGAGATCCATATCGAAGATCGGCACAAATTTTGGCATGTGTTGATGATACCCGGCACAGCCAGCAGCAGCTTCCTCCTCTGTATGAAGTAACCACAACAGGAGGAGGAGGAGGAGGAGAAGGACGTTGACGGACACCGAGAGCTCCCTCCTCCTTTCTCTTCGCTTTTGCGGGACATTGATGCCTTGGAGGCTTGGAGCGGAGAGCAGCGAGGTGGTAGCGGCAAAACTCTTCGAACTGGTCAAGGAAGAAGTCAAGGAAGGAGTCAAGGGCAATCTTGGGTACGTACTTGCTTATATTGGAGGAGGAGGAGGAGTACGGATGTTGGCATCCAGGCGGAAGGGGGAGTGATTGACAGAGTGTGTCAGTGAGGGTAATACAGATACACATATATAAATGAGAATTTGGTCGGATGGGTATATGAGCGGGCTCTGTGGCTGGGGACAGACGAGGTGAGGTGGGGAGAGGGTGAAGGGGCACTTCGAGAGAGAGAAGGTCAGGGGCATTGTGTGCGTGTAGGGCATGTTATGTATGTCGTGTCTGTTTGTGTGTTTACGTTTTGTGGTGATGTGGTGTAGGCGGGCGTCGTTGTGAGCGAGTAGTAGCGAGGTGGTGTGGTGGTGTGATACATCGTGGCAATAAATGAGAGTAAGGAAGACTGTGGGAGTGTGCCTATCGCGCTGGAGTCACCGCTAGAGCCAATGGGCGACGCCGAGGTTGAGTGGGCGGGGTGAGGAAGCGCCCCGCCTCCGCCGCCAGAGGGCAGCAGCGGGCGACACTGAACGAGGCAGTGTGAGCGATCGGGGACCAACAAGTTCTCCCCAGTCTGAGGGAGGCCCTCACGCAGCGCACACAACGACGTGTGCCGCCCCGCAGTCCCCGCTGCTGCTGTGTGCCCCGAGAGTGTGTGTGTACGAGTGAGTGTGTGACAGTCGGCGGCACCCTTCGAAGTGCTGTAGTGTTGGTCTCAGGCCTTGCGAACACGGCCCATAACCCATTCTACTACTACCACAGTGTATTTTGAATGACCTCGATGGTGGGTGGGTTGTTGATGGTAGTACGTGCTGTGTTGTATGTGACATCATCCACTTAGGGAGATTGAAGAAGGTGGTCAGGTCAATCCTCCGCCTCCACCTCCACCTTTGAGATCGCCGTCTTATGAGTATACTGTGTGACGCCTTCACCTTTTCGTATGAAACCCACAATTGGTTGATACGCCCAAGACATCGTCGTCTCAGGTCGTGAAAAAAGTCGCCGTCATTTCGACCTGGCTTGGAACATGCCGCACGCCCATCTGTTCAGCTTCTGAATTTCCTGTCACTTCGCCTTCTGCCTCTGCTGGTTCTGCTGACTTCGCCTTTGCTGACCATCGGCTTCGCCTGCAACTCGTGAAAGTGGCAGCGTCCGAAGGTGGTTCTGGCCCGGAGGTGGGCGGCGGGTGGCCGGGTGCGGGCGGAGGTCTTGGGTGGGGCGGGTTCACCGTGGCTCCCCACCCTCTTTTGGGTAGCATGGCGGCGCCAGGGCCAGATGCCCAGGGCGGCGCGGGGGCCGACACCCCCGGGAAGGATATGGCTGCCCTTCATAATCTACAGTCCATGGATTGGCTCTTCAAAAAGGAGAGGATCTTCCTCTTGGCCCAGTTCTGGCAACAGGTACGTCTGTCTGTCTGTCTGTGTGTGGCATATGGATAGGGTTGTCCTCCTTCAGGAGGAAGAAGTCGTAAACAACTATAGGGACAGGGGGGAGAAATACCGTGGGGAAGAGTGGAGGCGAATGTGGCATACACCTGTCCCGAGGCAGTAGAGCCTTCGCACCAAAAACACGTGGCACTGCATAACAAACCTCCCAATGCTTTCTTGTTTAGTTTTTGCTTGTTCTTGATGGTTCCGTTCACTTGGAGACAATTCTTTAACAACAATTTCGCCGAAGGACGAAAACTAAAGATAATTCCATTTTCGTGCAAACATCGAACACGTTAAATAATATGTCCTGATTACTTTTGTGGTATCGAAGTATTTTATCTTTTGGCGAATTCAGTGTTGTGGTTTTGCTGCGAAAGTAATAAGTGACTTCGTTTTTCGTTATTTGTGTGCGGCTTTTCATCTTCGTTAAATTCTCGAATGACTTGAAAATTGCCTAAAACAATATACATAGTCACATGTAGGGGATAATAATATCAAAGAGTTTGATCATGTAAAAATAAGAATTGATAAACAAAATATTTCCAAACACATTCATGAGTAAATCCATGAGTTTCAAGGTAGCGTCTGTGCATCGAAATTTCCGAAGTCTTGCGCTCCTGGTGTTGGGGTTGATGCTAAGTCCATCCAGTGGGACTCGCCTCGCCGATGCAAGGCTCCCTCGCCTTTCGTTGGCGCTCTTTCACGATGCGATCTGAACCCAGTGCTGTTTTTCCACGAGTCATTTTATATTAATGGGAATTGTCATAATTGGCGGCGGAAAGGAATTTCATAAGAGTTAGGACTCACTTGCGGCGTTACGAGATTATTTTTGTCTTGATAATTTCCTTCATTCGACGTTAGTGTGTGTGAACATCTGGGTGTTTCTCAGTATTTGATTTTTCCCGGCACTCTTTCAGCTAGGATTTTAATATATAACATTTCATATGACTCATGACTGCTGTCCAGTAACGAAAATTTTTTTTCATTCTGTTTATGGCGTTTGATGGACGAATGACATATTTTGCAAATGAGATCATGTGAAGTTCACCAATACGAGACGTGGGGTCCAAAAGTTATTTTCTGTTATTCACCCTTTCTGTTATTCATAATCTGGGAACTGTCGTGATAAGTTTTCAATTTTTTCGTTGTGCTCTTGTTATTACAAAAATTACAGTGTATTGCCATTGCATGTGCAAAAGTGAAATTACGCTATAATTACTTGTAAACAACGTTCATTTTTGCCAAATGATGTACGCTATAAATTTACTGCCTAATCATAAATTCTATGTGATTTGACAATAAGATGGAAAAATAGTCAGAAACCCCGACCGTGAACTCTGATAACTGATAAACTGTTATTTGTGGCTTTAGGATGATTTGCAGTATATCGACGTGTGTCTCGAGTCCTCACGCTGCAGATTATTCTTGGAGAGAGAGAGAGAAAAAAAAAAGAAATTCTTCATAGATGTATTTTGTACGTTGTAATTAAGTGAAAAAAAAAGAAGTCAAGCTTACTTATCATTTTTTTTTTTTTTCGCAATAAAGTTACCCGTTTGCTGACATGCCTTCAGTGAGTTATTGTCATTTATGCGAATCTGCACGATGTTTAAATATTTTTTACGAACGCATGAAATAATAATTTGCTGTTTAAACTCGTTCCCGGAGACATGAAGTTCGGCTGTTAAGAGGCGAAAAGAAAATAATTTCAACTCACGGTACGAAGAACTGGTTAGATAATAGACTCCGCCTTCACGAAGGAGTCTCCTGTTTGTCGATCTCCTACATCTAACGCGTCGAAGTTGGTGGTTGGATTTCGCTGCCGGAGATTCCCGCGGAATAGCGGAGCGACGAGAAAGGGCGGCTGCTGCTGATCTGATTGAATAGTAGAAGAGAAAAATGGCAGAGTATGGTTGTTCTTTTCACTCGGCATATTGATGAGATCGCCACTTGCCGCCTGGAACTTAGGAGCGGTCGAGCGGGCTTGTAATATTTTGCTTTTGATTTTTTTTTTTTTTAGGTGGTTAGTTATTGGGTTTCCGGTCCTCCCTATTTATTAATTTTCAGTTACGTCTATCATTATTTCATACCTTGTTAAATTGTTTTCTGTCCATCCATTAGATAAACTAAGTTTGTGTGTGTACGTGTGTATTTAGTCATTTCTCTCTCTCTCTCTCTCTCTCTCTACTCTCTCCTCTCTCCTCTCTCTCTCTCTCTCTGTTGTTTTTTGTTTTGACATGATTGTTTTTATGTAGCTTTTGATGACAGTTTTATATATATATATATATATATATATATATATATATATATATATATACATACATATATATATATATATATATATATATATTATATATATATATATATATATCATATATGGAATTTTTGTCATGGTTTTGCATATCTGTCAGAAAGATAGTAATTATTTGTGGTTAATTATATTTTCCAAATTAGTACCTGACCCGGCGTTTTATATATGTAACATATATAATATATATAATATATAATAGTTAATATAATATATAAAAAATATATATAATATATATATATACTATATTTTTTTAAATATGTATTTATATATATATATATAATATATATATAATTATTATATATGTATATATATAGATATTAAATATATGAAATGCAAAAGCGTTATCGTTAGTTGCCCACGGGAACCTCGTCTTTAAGAGAAATTCAGAATATTTTAATGGATGGGTACATTACGCACAACTCTCATGATATCCACTATTTTTGTGGGAAGGTAATTAGCATAGATTAGCTTACCATAGCATGAATATACATTTACCGCATCCTTAAAATACAAAAATTGTTCCGATTGCCAAAGCATTGCCGATATTGCGGCAAACTCCCAATGAGTCCATCATGTACTGATATATGATGCACTGTTGTGTCAACCTCCCCCATCACTGTTGTTCCCCCCTCCCCCCCCCCCCCTCCCCCCCCCCCCCCCCCCCCCCCCCCCCCCATCGTTTATAGCAAAAGTGCCAGAGGACCAAACTAGAGAGTGAGAGAGAGAGAGAGAGAGAGAGTACCCTACTAGCTACCAAGCGACAGGGTCCTACGAAATGAAAAAGGCCTGAGTGCTGAGAACTCATGCCCAGGCGCCAATCATAATCGTTAGCAACACCCTAACCCACCAATCATGTTGAGGAACGGCCCTCGCTCTCCTCTGCCCCGCACAGGCGTCCTGCGAGAATGCTCTCTCTCTCTCTCTCTCTCTCTCTCTCTTCTCTCTCCTTAAGCACATGTACGCTTAACCACTCGCTCTCTCAAATTATTAGGCTCAAATTATTGCTTCGCTTTTGAATTATTATTTTTCCTCCACCGCGCCTTGCTTTTGGGTCTAGTTCTTGTAAACAGACTTGGAGTTGCCCCTGGATCCGTTCTTATTGTTCTGTTTTTTGGGTTTTTGTTTTATCCTACTTTTTTTACGACTTAGGGTTTCGTTTAGCGTGGGGTTGGTCAGGTCTTTTAAAGAAAACCAGTAATTTGCCGTTAAGATCATCTTAGGGTAGGCAAAAGGTTGATAATTACATAGTACCTAGATTGGCCCTCAGTGTTAAATTTCAAGAATCTTAATATTTGCTCTCCTTCCCTCTCTTTCACGCACACACACATACAGGGGCAATGTCTTACGTAACTTTGCGAAATATGATGAAGACTTTGATTTTTTTTTTTTTTTTTGCAAAAGGTAATGAGAAAGAAATTTAAATTTAAAATCTAGTCTTTATAGAATTAATGTCTTTAAAATGTAGCGTCACTTGAATTCTTTTTTCAGTCCGTGATATGACTCTACTTACTGCCATTGAGAAGATTAAATCGACTAGTAATTAATTTACAGGAGAAAAGGATTTACGAACATCTTTTATTTCTCACTCGTTTTGGAAGGTATTGTAAAAACACACTGGTTTCTCCGGCTCATTTTTTCCCCCTTGTTTTTTGTTTCCGTGGAAGGCGTCGAAGCGAATTCTTTTCCGTGATTGACACAAATTCGTGATCGATCAGCACGAGGGGAGAAGATGATTTGATCCCGTAGTCGGTATTAATAATGTTTAGGGAATCGGCACTCCATTCTTCCCGCGCCTCCACCCGATCTCCTCCCTCCCCATTCCTATACCCACTCTTCCTCCCTCTTTCTCCTTCACATTTCCCTTCTATACGCTGGCACTCGATGGAGGATGAGGGGAATGGAAAGGAAGGGGAAGGGAGTTTTCTGTCAGCGGGACGAACGGGGAGGAAAGAAACTTGGCTGAGAGATTTTTTGGGGGGAATGCTGCGGAGAGTAATCGGTGTTCTTATAACTTGATTTCAAGGTAGAAGGGAAAAATGTCATTCGGATATTTTTTTGATGCATGTATCGGTTTTATTTAAGGGTATTTTCGTACGCGCACACGCTCGCACACACACATACACACGCCTACTAAATAAATATATATATATACTATATATATATATATATATATAGATATATAGTATGTACTATATATGTATGTATGATATATGTATGTGTGTGTATATTATATATTTTTGTGCATATAAAACCTACTGAAAACTTTTTACCAGATACTTAAGTATTTTTAATAACTATAATGGTTATTAGAATTGCATATAGTGTGTGCGTGCGTGTGCGTCATTGAATTTTCGTATGTATTTACATTGGCTCGTATTAATTCATATTGTATATTCGTATCGTAAAATATGGACTGTATATTTTTTTTTTATTCGGAGCGCGCCAAGGCCCTGTCATTTGATTTAATAATTACTCTGTACTTAATCCTTGCTTTGAACTAAATTAAAAAATTATCAATGTATTGAAATAATTTTAGTTCGATGATTGGCTATCGTATAAATGAAAATTTTTGCTCTGCACAAAGAATTCGAAATGCCATAGAAGCCACCGATAATGTTAAGTAACTTTGCATTTTATGACAGTTTTTTTTTTTTTAATCACCGTCTACCGTTAAATATTAATATTCGTATAAGAGCTTTCTGATACTTTTGACGGTTTTATATATATATATATATATATATATATATATATATATATATATATATATATATTTGTTTATTTATATATATGTATATAGATAGATAATATTTTTCATACATACATACTTCAATTCTACTAGCTTGAGCATATCGAGTTAAGAGATCTTGGTGTAATATTTGAACTTATGAACTGAAAAGAAGCCAATAGGTTTATTTAGCAATATAGTGTACTTGCGGATTCTGCAGTTGGGAACAGTGTCCTGATATCCTTACAGATGTTGTTTAGATGAGAGTTAATATTTGTTTGTAGTGACCATAATTATGACTCATTATTACTGGGCAGCCGTTGTTTAATGCACATATCAAGAAATGGAACTTATTGCTTCCATTTTAGTGATCTGGTAACCTGGCGATCTTCACGCAAAGGCTCTGTTCATTTTGGTTGTTATGCTTTTCATTAACATTTGATGCTGATTTTGGGTTTGAAGATGAAGACTATTCGTTGTTAATTGAAAGAGACAACTGTGAAAATGGAAATGGATCACTATAACTCATATTCTGTAAGCCTTGTAGCTATGTGTAATATGCGACGATAATTATATATATATATATATATATATATATATATATATAATATTATATATATATATATATATATATATATATATATATATAAAGACAAAGGATAGACGCAGCTCGATAGCAGTCTCAGGTTTCTTTTGTGAAATCATCTGAGAGTTAAAAATTTCTTAATCTATTTTCTAACGTTCCTTTCACTCAGGATAATATATGATGAGTCATAATTGTAACTCTTTAGAAGTGTATCGATTTAGCATAGATTTCTTGATAGAGGAAAATATTTGTTTAAAAAAAAAATCTTTTGTTGATGTTGGATGTTGGACTCTACGATAAATTTTACATTAATCATGTTTCAGATCAGAAGGTTTGTCAGGTGTTATCGGCGGCCATGACAATGTATTTATTGCCACGTTGCATTTTTTTTTTTCAGTTTCGTTGTGGCGCATATTGTGCCGGTATATACAGTCCCCTCTGCGATCCAGAATTTACTGATAAATATGTAAGGAGAGATAGGGATGGTTATTTATAGTTTTTGTCGACGCCTCTATCATTGTCGTTATAAGTGTTTGGATATTTGTGCCGTATTTGACTTTATTATAATCGCTGCGTGTATTTACTGTTCTAGCCGAGCAAATACATGTTCGAATTATTAGTACAATAGTTCCTTAAGAATAAAGCCTTTGCCCTTCTATAGGACGCATGATACAAAATGCATTAAACCAATTCACTGGCTTTTACGATAAAGCACAACTAATCACCTGGTTTAATTTACATGATTTACAAAATAAACTTTGCGCTAGTATCCAACAGAGTGTGGATTTCTGTCTTTTCAAGATAGTGTGTGAGTGATCCTTTGGTTCGGGATCCGCAATTTTGATTTAGACTCTTCCTCGCTTTCAGATCACATAAAAAAAATCATGTATACTTATTATTCAAAATATGTGTAGCACAAGCAAGTGCGAAGCCACATGAGATGTACTTTTTTTCTTTTAAGGTTCTGAAAGATGTATCTATTTACCAATATAATTTGTGTGATGAGATTGAAAAGCATTTATTTTTTACCGACAGTGCGTAATTCAACCGAATTAGTATTTGCAGTTTTTTTTTATGTTTTGCTTAATGTTAGATGATAGCAAAAAAGGTAGATGTGTTCTAATCTTATCTCATGAGTAGTTTACATATATTTATTTTGCTCAAAGAAATCGAGTACTTGTTTCACTAAGCTGAAAATATACTTTTTACGTAAAATGAATGAGCGATTGATGCTATAAAGTCCGTTGGTAATTTCAAGCGTGTTAATCAGCTGCTGTTGCATTTATGGTTTTAGCTTCAAGACATTTTTTTTTTTTACTCGGTCGTCGATTTGCATGAAATTCTCTGTATCTGAAAATTTATATGTGAATATAATCATTTGGCCATAGAATCTATTAGTATAATTTTTTCCAGTACATATATAAATTTTATTGTGTATTTGTTTTCATTAAAAACGAGAAACGCCCAAGCATTTAGGAGCGCAGTCGTGAAGAAAAAATAATGTATGTCTTCCTTTGTAATGAATGATCAGTAGATTCAGTAATGTATGTCATGCTAGGTATGACGCAGAAAACCCGGCAGTCGTCGTTCTCGGCTCCGGCCATGTGTCTCCAGTAGAGAGAGTTCTGTAGAAGCGTATAGCAGCAGCAGCATTCCTTGGATGTGCATGAACGCGGCGTTGTAGACAGCTGTGCGTTGATTTAAGTGATTGCGTTTGCGTGATCGCCGAGGATGGGGGCGTGAACTTGTACCACTTGTGCGTGCGCGCACGTGCGACTGTGGGTGTGTGTTAGCAGGCAGGCAGGAAGCTGTCGGGGTTCTGTTTTGTTCCTGGGCGTTATAATGCCGGTTCTCGTAAATGACCGACAAAGGTAAGAGCGAGAGATGTGTCGATGTTCGGCGCAAGAAAGGGTCATAAAATTCAACACCGAAGAGCTCCTTCATTAAACGCTTTTCAGACAGTAGCATGTTTTGTCTACTCTTTTTCTTCTCCTCCAGTTTTTGCAGTCGTCACTTCTGCGGTCATCATGGAATTTGGAATTTATTGGTTGAATGGTTCATAAGAATTTTAAAGCACATTGGAATGTTATGGAAATCGATCGATTGAATAGTTCTGAATCATTTAGAGGGGTTTTGAAATGAGCGAGTTGGATACGGAAAGAGAGTTAAAACTGCCTTTGAACTGGTCCGGAGCAGTAGTTCTGTAGCAGTTGGAATTATAGTCGAGGGAAATTCTGGGCCCCGCTTGAACCAATTCCAAGCGGAGGCGAGTGTGTTCCTCTCTTCTGGTCCGTCTACTCTGAAATCGTAAAATACAAAGATCAATAAAATAAAATAAAACAGCGATATAGAGAATAAAAAAAAAAAAAAAAGTTATAGAGGTGTATTTAATCTGAAAGGCCGTTTTATATGAAACCGCGTGACCTCCGACGCCATCATCAGCCATTGGTCTCAGAAACCCTGGCATAACTTAACCACAAATTACTCTTCCCAAAGTTCGAACGACCCTAAGCTACACTTAATTGCCTCACACCTCCGTCGACATCACGTGGTAATATATACGCACGCGGCCCCCCTATATTGGACATGATTTTTCCTTGAAAAATTGAATTTGGGAAAATGGGAAAATCAGGCAATAGGGGTTCCATTGGAAACGCGGGATTGTAGATTGGGATTTTATTGTTACATTATTTTGTTTTGTACTTTGACTGACAAGGGTGTGCTTTAATCTGTAAGTGATGGCACGGGAGTAGTTGGCTTAATCTCTCTCTCTCTCTCTCTCTCTCTCTCTCTCTCTCTCTCTCTCTCGTTGTTGGTTCTCTCTCTCTATCTCTCATTGTGTGCACAATATTTTCTCAAATGATAAACTTTTTTCTCTTGCCAAAGAATACCTTCTTCTTACTAGCAAAGTCACAAACTGAGAAGAGCGCTCTCTCTCTCTCTCTCTCTCTCTCTCTCTCTCTCTCTCTCTCTCTCTCTCTCCCCTAGTCACCCCACACGTGCTTCCCATTCTTTCCATGTTTTCCCTTCTCATTCTTTTTTATCTACTGTATCCCCCACCTCATTCTCATGCCACACACCTGTTCTTCTCATTTATGTCTGTCTATGTCTCTCTGACTGTTTTCGTTTTCTTCCCCCCCGCCGCCGCACTGTTGTGCTTATATATATATATATATATATATATTATATATATATATATATATGGTATATATATATATATATATATTTATATATATGCGTATGTATATACTGAAAATTGAGCCGTTTCCTTGCATGTTCTTGGTAAAAAGACAACGGCCATGCAATATAATATTCTTTACTTAAGCTTATAACCCGGATGAGCCGCCGAACGGAAAACTTCCACAATATTAGCCGCTCCACACATACATATTATATGTGTTATTTTGCATATAGTCATAAATTGCTCTATCGTAATAGGCTTTTGGGTACGAACTGTCCAGCTGTTGTAGTTTGTTTAGTAGTATTTGTTCCTTTTTGCCGTTTGTTTGGCATTTGTTTGTTGTCAAATTTTGGGGGTTCTAATGATCTTTCAATATTAATTGCTGCCTTCTCCTCCCTTTAGTGTTCTCTCTCTTCTTCCCCTTGTCTCTCCCTCTTTTGGTTTAATACCTGAGCTTTTACTCCCTTGCTTCGCCCTCTTCATCATCAAGACTGTATTTATCCCTCGGTTTCGATTCTCTCTCTCTCTCTCTCTCTCTCTCTCTCTCTCTCTCTCTCTTCTCGGTCCCGTCCCTCCTTCCGATCTCCCACTCTCTCCCCATCATAATTGTTTTATAATTTCATTGTCATTCTTATTAATTTTTTTTATCGATGAGTGCTTTACCGTATTTTTCCTGTGCCTAAATACCTCCAATATTTTGTTGCATATTTTAAATAGCCAGCTGCTCCATTTATTGCTTTTATTCCCGTATTATACAGAATTAGCTACATCTGTCGTATAACTCCGTTTTTTTTATAAATGCCTCTTATTTGTATTCAACTGTTCGTGTCTTCTCTGTATTTTTAACTCACCAGCCATTTTCTTGTTTTATGTTTCTTCCGTTCAGATTTCTTATCGGTAATTATTTGCCGTTTACCGACGTTTCTCTCTCTCTCTCTCTCTCTCTCTCTCTCTCTCTCTCTCTCTCTCTCTCTCTCTCTCTCTCTCTCTCTGTTTTTCTCAAGGCATGTTTTCCACTCTCTTCAGTCCTCTTGTCGGTTTTCTCTCTTTCCACTTTCTCTCGTTACTTTCCCTTTCCATTCTTTTCCTTTTCTGTTGGTATTCTTCGGTGCCCTCTATTTTCTTGTTTTCCTATCGTCCCCCAATCGCACTTCTCTTCCTTTCCTCCCATTTCCCCTCAGGTCCTCCCCACCCTCATCCCCTTCCGTGTTTCCCCTCCCTTCCATCCTACCCTCTCTCTCCCCCTGTACGTTCCCTCCCCCTATTTCCGTCGCCAATACCTTGACCAATGATGCAAGTTAAAATGTTAGTGAAAAATTCATCGCTTAGGGACTTGCAATGTGAGTATTGGGGTGAGGGGAGATCAGGAGGAATTGAGAGAGGAGAGAGAGAGAGAGAGAGAGAGAGAGAGAGAGAGAGAGAGAGAGAGCTTTCAGATAGGCTTGAGAATGAGTCGTTATTTCCATCTTATATTTGACAGAAAAGAGAGTAATTTAACAAACATTTCTTTAACGATAGATAAAGGAAGACGCTCTACAGATTTAAGCCTTTAAGCCATACATCATATAGTTACCGGATGCTTACTCAATTATAACAATTTATCAGGACTTTATTATTATTATGTTTGGAGGTTCATGGCGCAATGCAACAAGTGTCGTCAAGACGGGCTCCATAATAATATAGAAGATTCGAGTTTCGCTTGTATTAATAATTTTTATCAAAATTTAATTTTATTATAATCTTAAAATGATTGCTAGATACTGATCGTTTCGTAGTCTGCATTTCATTCATATTTTTTTTTCCGTGAGACTTATTTTTTAAGAACTCATCTTGCTCGGCGGTACTTTCTTGTTCTTGGATCGTCGTTCCACCATCGATTGACCTGCCTTTGTGTATATACTCGGGCCAACCCTTTTTCTTACCGTTGTTTTTATTGTTCTTTGGATTTCATTCATTTTCTTCTTTGTTGTTGTACCTATTTCCGTATCAATTATCGTGCTTGTCTCCTATTTCCTTCCTAAATTACCCTCCGCACCGACTTATTTTTTTTGTCTTTCTTTTTTCCGGCGATATGCGCCGGTGGTTGCGCTTTTCGCGTGCATCTCGTTCTTGCCATGGACAAAAATACCGGAAAGCGCGCAAGAACGCCTCCTTCGGAAAGTGTTCTTTTCCTCAATTTTCCCACATGTCCCCCATAGAATCCTTCATCTCCGTCATTCATACGGTCTTACATTTTTTCATTCCCATTCATTCTTGTAACACCCTTCATCATCTTCTTTTTCTTCTTCTCCCATGGCGTGTCGGAGCTGCATCTGCTGCGGGAACGCTTGGGAGCAACACACACGGCGCTGCTGCTGCTGCTGCTGCTGCCGTTGTTGCAAGACCTCTTCGTTGCAAGAAGTGGAAAAGTTGCCACTGGATGAATACGGACTTGGGTGCGCGCTCAGTCCGACGGGACAGTAATCATCGTTGGGAAGGTTGCTTTGATTTAATTGATATTTACATAAATTCCTAATGAATAATGTGTTGTTTAATTTTTTTTAACTTAATGTGGCGATTCTTATCAGGTCACATGGTTTAATGATAACAAATCAGGCTGTTTAATTCTCCTTCTGTAATATAAAGCATATCAGCAAGTGTTTACTTGACAAGACAAAACTGAATATACACCCATAATCTTGGATGCTAACATTAACGGTTCCTACACTGCGTAATCATTCGTCTTACTGGAAAAGTGCAACATCGGGCTTTGTTAAACAAACCCCTAAACTGAGAAGAGCAATAAACCCTGGCTTGAGGATGAGGCCATCAACCGGGCAATGTCCATACATGTTATGTAGAACATTCATCCTTCACTTACCATTATCATTCATTGATAGAGACCCTTTTAAGCTCATTCTCTCCCCCCTTAATCTCCCACTCCATGACCAGCGTTCTCCGTAGTTTGTCTCCCATCCTCTATCCTGCCGTAGGTTCAGGATAGTTAGGGAGGAACCAGTAAATATGCACTAGGGACTCCACATGCAGGGGTCTCAGTGAGAGGCATCAGTATTCCTCAAGGGGCAAATGGGCTCCGAATATGCTTCAACGAATATATTTGGGATCCGCATCTCATCGACTGTGGCCGGTGGGGCTGTGAAGATATTGCATTTCCCGTGGTGTAGGACTCGGTTAAAAATAAATATGTTCTTTATGTGTGTCTGCTTTTAACAGTAATGGCTATGCAATGCGATGCACAGTTCATTTAATTTTTTTCTACTTTATGACCAGTATCGATTTAGATTTTTTTTTATAGATACTGATGTACTTCAGTGTAATACGTCAATATAAGGATGCTCATTTCAAGTACTTAAACTTTTTTAATAGCTCCCCCCCCCCTCTCTCTCTCTCTCTCTCTCTCTCTCTCTCTCTCTCTCTCTCTCTCTCAGCACAGATTCCATGGGAGAGCGTGACTGTTGCTAAGACCCATTTCCACTTCGGTATTTCATTCTTTTCTAAAAAGTTTCAAGGAAAGTTTCAAACAATGTTTCCCGACTCCATTGACGTCCAATTCATCGGAAAATGCCTGTAGAGAGACTGTCGAGGGATTCGAACCAGCTATATCGACGTGTATTGTGTAAGAATCATACCACTACACGCAGTCACGTGTATTGATGTGTGTGTGTGTATATATATAATATATATATATATATATATATATATATATTATATATATATATATATATATATATATGCGCACATGTATTGATATAGTAAGCATATTAACGTGTGCATTAAATATTTGTATACCTGCATGACCCACTATAAGGTCTAGGACCGTTTCAATCGTGCGTAGTGATCAGCTATTTTTGCTCTAGTGTTGTAGATACGATAATCTGATTTCCTCTGACGGATGATTGTCGGTATCAGATGACTTCCTGAATCGGCATTGAGTATTTGTCGCAACGGGATTTTCCATTTCGTGTGTTCCAATGTTGAGATAGCTTTGTTTCGCATAGATTCTGTTTACTGATAACTTGTAATGTATATGAATATATTCTGTTTTTTCGATATTATTTTATTTTCTTTTGTCCCTTTAATATAGATATTAGTGATATTGAAAGTAATATATCGTGTACATTCAGATAATAAAGTTACCGGCAGAATGTTTTTTTTTTTTTTATGCTTAAGCTTGGATCCTTGCCTCTTAATTAGTTCATATGTATTTTTTTTTTTTTTTTTACGGTGGTTGAAGGAGACGTAGGGAGAAGGCGGTTATATTATTTTGTAAAGTTTTTTTTTTATGCCCTTTTTTTTTCCTGTTGGGAAGGGTAGGGTCGGCATGGGCTACATGTATACAGGGTAAAGTGGAATAACCATTATTGATCAGTGGTAGGCGGATAGACTGATGGCAGGCTGATCGCTCATTTGTAGACAAGTAGACAATCGACCGCACGACCGCATCCTACGGTCGATAACTTAGTAGGCGACCGCTCATTTTTTTTTCATCTTCAACCTCTTTTTATAACTAAACCTATACCCTAAGTTTTTATATCCATAGTGAAAGAGATAATGATGGTCTTTGTTAAAGTGGTGTATTATGGAAACACGACATTATGGGATATACATTTTTGTTACTTCAATGGCATTGTTGGTCTACTCTTCATGTCCTGTTTATCATGCCGCCTCGAAAGAGCCCCGCTTCTACGTAGGATTGAAATAAGGGACGAAGGAAGGAAAAGGAATAAATCGATTGCCATCAATTGAAGCTCGAGATATCAACTTTATTTTTTTTAATATGTTTTATTTTTTTTTTCTGGTTTTATTCCCAATCGCTCATCTAGCGGACGTCAGAAACTGACCCCATCTTTATCACATGTCGGTATATCGTTCTAATTACAAAGTTTGGGTTTACTGGAGTTTTAATACTAATCTTGCAGTTTTAGTGCTCTGTTTTTAGGGGCTACGACAATTGAAATTACAGGTCGGGTCTCATTAAATACGATTGATGGAACTCCCTCTATACACGCTCATGCTCGCCTCTCTCTCTCTCTCTCTCTCTCTCTCTCTCTCTCTCTCTCTCTCTCTCTCTCTCTCTCTCTCTCAGTTGTATGTATACCGAAACCTCTGCGTTAATACTTCTTATACTCTGGTGTACATTATGTATAGACATAAATTATTATATCGTGTACATCTTGCATACACTCTATTACGAATGCAAATATGTGCCAACCCAGAAATGCACTTAGCAACGCAGCTTCCGCTTCTTCCATGCATGCATTTGAAAATTATCATATAAACATATTGCCAGCATTCTTTGCCGGAGAGCCCGGATGTAGATGCACATAGCATTACCTTTATTATCTTATCGGATATCCACCCCATAAAGAATCCCACTAAGTCTCTGTCAATCGTTAAGAAGAGTGACGCGAGTCGATCTTATCTCCCGGATGGTCCGGCAGCTGTGGAAAATAGAATTGCACTATCGATTTCGAAAGAAGTGAAATACAAATATAAATGTTATTGGAAAGTATTCCCACTTTTCCAAGTATCGAGAGATCGTCCGTACGCATTTGGAACCCAACAGAACCTTGAGAGTTAATATCTAAAGTAACATTTATTTATATATTCTCTTAATGAATCGGAGAGAGAGAGAGAGACGGCTGCAGAAGTGACATTAGCTTTTCCAAACGTTTCCTTCTCAACTGTCCTCCCTTCCTAACTCTTCAATCGGCTAAAAGTTAATAAATAAAAACAGGAAGATAATACTTAAATGATAGCATCTACACTTTCTGTCATTGGCAGCTTATTGACGTGTATTTATACCAACGGGGCGGAAGTGGCGGCTGGTGGGGGGGGGGGGGGGGGATGGGGGGGGGGGGGGGGGGGGGGGTGGAGGAAGGGGGTAAGGTTAACGCCAAAGTGGTGTTCGCTATTATAATACACTTTTTTTTTTAACTTCCCCTTCTTAAATATCAACCCCCCCCTCCCCCCTAGCCCACTTCCCCCCTTCCGATAATTTCGTCTGCTCTGCGTTCCTGTACGAACACCAACGGAACGTCTGGCGTCGTTGTAAAATGTTTAGTTCAGTTTTATGATCTGCTCCTTCACTATTGATGTGTTTTTCCTGCAGTTATTGGTGTATCACTTCCTGCTTATTTGCATTCGTAAAAATTTGCATTTGCCCTTTTTTTTTATCCTTTAGATTTGAGCGTTTTGTCATGCATTCTGCAGTGCATACGTTGTGCATCTGGATGAGACCACTTCTGCCTACGCGTTTGTTAATGCGCGTCATTCCGTGCAATGAATATTGTTATTTTTGTTTTGCCTGCTAACTGACAATTTTTCATTATATATATATATAATATATATATATATATATATATATATATATATATATATATATTATATACACACACACACACACACACACACACACACACACACACACACACATATATATATAATATATATATATATATATCGGTCATCAAGTCTACCTTTCCAGCAAATTCATAGTCGCTAATCGAATTTAAATTATGTTACCTTATAAGTCCTTAGATATTATTTATCACAGTTAATTTTCGGACTAACGTCAATAAGGAACATATTCTCGTCATGAATGCTGACTATCGCATCCCGATTGTGCGTCCTTTGGAAAGGATTTTCGTCATGACCTTTGGCTAATTATGGTTCGGGCCTTTTAGATATTTTTGATATCTTTTTTTTTTAAAGAGTGATGCATCTGATATTCAAGAGGCTAATTCATTACATTTGTTGGGGTTTCTTTTCATTGTGTTGTCAGAAACATAAAAGAACGGGTGGTTGTCAGGCAAACGAAATAAGAATTTTCAGTTACATATTATGATTTTTGTTTTGTTTTTTAAGTTGTATAGGTCTGGATGGTTGACGAGGAAACACATGTCCTGTGTGATTACAGGTGTACGCATATGTTAAAATTGTACCCTTAGTCTTATGTGATTTATTTATGTTTTACAAGTTGGAAAAATGATTTGTGCGAGGCCAGTATTCCTCCCAATTTGTGTATGAACAATACAATCTGGTATCAAAAACAATAACTTTATCTGTATATCTGTGTCCAGTATTATTATTGTTATATATATTGTATTTATTCTCGTTTGTAACTGACGTTTCATTTTTACAGATGAATTATTATTTACTGCCATTGTTCGAATCTAACATGAATACAGATAATGGCTGGGAGACAGTGTGTGTGTGTGTGTGTGTGTGTGTGTGTGTGTGTGTGTGTGTGTGTTTGCGTGTGTGTGTGTGCATTTCCTTTCTTAAGCGAACACGGCGCCGTGCAAGAGCATATTCACCCGAAATGACAACTAGGCCCGAAATAACCTGACGATTTTCTTTTTCAAGCCACGCTACATATCGCGAACACCGATAAATGATTTATATATTGCAAAGCAATTACGGCAAGGCGCTCCTCTCGCCTGCAGGCTCCCCCTCCCACCGAACCCTCCACCTCCTCCTCCTCCACGACGTGCAAGATACTAAGACAGACAGGTGTTGTGATCAATACATACCTGCCAGTTTCCTTAGAAAACCAGCCAATAACAGTATAGACTGACACCTGAATAGCCAATTAAATTACAGAACTTCCCCCCCGAGCGGCCTTTCAGAATTCGAGGCCACAGATAGACGGCGGATGACCGACACCCCCAAAAATTTTTGTTTCATCAATCAGGGATTTTGGAATTGGCACATGTGGGTAGAAGGACCGGGAGAAACCTCTCTCTCTCTCTCTCTCTCTCTCTCTCTCTCTCTCTCTCTATCATGTCTCTCTCTCTTCTCTCTCCTTCTCTCTTCTTTTTTTACTTTTTAAATATTTTAGTGAGTGACGATTGCTTTATATCTCCTATTAGGAGGAGGATGAATTACTTCTTGATAAATTGGAGGATATGATCCAGCGATGAAACTAAAGTAATTGCCATAGAATTTCCTTTTCTATAAAGAAGAGGACGAAGAATCGGTCTAAAGTATTAAGTTTTCTGGAGGCAATTGAGAAAATCCCGGTTCTCCTCTCGTAAGATGGCGCTCTTTTGTGATAATTATTCTTTAGCTAATACTTTGATTATAGAGCGGATATAATTATTTATCGATTCATATTTTCCCGGTATAAAAGGGACCTTCTTTTTGATCGCTGACCATTCATTAAACAGTCGGTCTTTAGAACCGTCCTTCTCCTTAGCCCTAAAGCGGTCTCCTAGACTGAGGAGGAGGAGGAGGAGGAGGAAGAAGAGGAGGAGGAAACAAGTTTATATGTTTACCGTAAAGGTAATGTCTTTACGCATTTGATAAGTTGATTAAGAATTTCAGTGAATTTTTCTTAAAAATTATGCGGACCCGCGATGTAAATTATTTGTGATACGAGTGAAGAAAAACAAATGAGACACTAAGAAGAGAGAGATTAGAATAAAAGGAACACTGGGGAAGGCTAAGAGGAATTGTTTGAGGGGAATAAAGGTGGCGGGGAAAAGAAAAGAGGGGAGGGGGGAAAGGGGAGGAGAGGACGGAGGAGAGATTGGGGATTGTCTAACGATTAAAGGGGACCACATCAATATTCCAATCACTGGCTTCATTCTGGCATATTAATCAACGAAATGGAGGCGAAGGGGGTGAGGAAGGAAGGAAGGGGTTATGGGGGGGGGGGGGGGGGGGGGAGTGTGTGACTGGGAAGAGGCTGTGTGCGCATACAATGGCCCTGCAATTGTTATCTGTTGAGCTTCTTCCTTCGTCCTGTGCTCACATTCTTCTTCTTCTTCTTCTTCTTCTATCGTCTGCTTCCTTCCTTCCCTCCCTCCCTTTCTTTACTCTGCCCTCCCCGTCGACTTCGACCTTTTGTCTTTTTTTTATTTTTTTCCATTTCTACTCTCTAATCTCTCTCTCTTCTCTCTCTCTCTCTCCTCTCTCTCAGAGAGGCTTCATGACGAGTCCCCTATTATTATTATTATTATTATTATTATTATTATTATTATTATTATTATTATTATTAATGTAATAGCTAAAATTGATCTCTAGACACCGGGATGTAACTGACGCCTAAGAAGTTGCTATCGAATTCTTTCTCCTTCATTGTCCGCACACATACTCTAATTAAAGCGATTTGATTGATTATCGAATTTGGCTACTTAGCCATCAATAATCTATCATGAGCTTGTCACAAGCACAGAGAAAAGGAACGACGGAGAGAGAAAGGGTACAAATCCCTCGAACTTGGTCTTTCTTCATGGGGCGAAAATTTACTTGGGACCATGATAGATTTACTTGGGACACTTATGCCTATATGGGGACTTGTCCCTAACATTTTGCTACAGATTTTGTTTCATTTGATAGTGATTGCTGAAATAGTGATTCACTTTTTCCAAATATTCATTAAGCTTTATTGCAATTTTAATCACTGGTGGAAGTGTTAGAAATATATTATATATATATATATATATATATATATATATATATATATATATATATATATATATATATATATATATATATATATATATATATATATATATGCGTGTTTGTGTGTGTGTGTGTGTGATTTCTTTCTTTTCTTGTCTTTTTAATGTGTGTGTGTAATGCTGTTAGTTTCTTATACCTTTATATACACAAAAAGTTACGCATATCTCATATTTTATATTATATTTACATTCATTGTCGGTTCTGAAATCGTTTATGCTTTTACTACTACGACTACTACTACAACTGCTACTAATAATAATGATTATTATTATTATTATATTATTATTATTATTATTATTATTATTATTATTATATACTTCTCATTGAAAGCGCTGACTCCAATTAAGCACAATATTTGCGTTCCGCAATTAGGTATTGATGACCGAAGTTATGACATTGGTAATTACAAAGTAGACATTTCAGGGCCACCTTAGAAGGACTACTACTCACGTGCGAGTTCTTCCTTCTCCTAAATCAGTAAATTGCCTCTGACATTACTCGGAAAGAAAGAAGGAAAAAGCGAAAGATTTTAAAAAAGCGAAACGGTTAAAAATGTATCTTTTTCTTTCTCTACAGCGTTCCTCCCGTCATTCGAAACTTCTTCGCATTGTGTGACAATAGCGGTGATGGCGAGCCTTTGACATATATTTATGTATATCCTTTCACTTCCTTCTGTGAAAACAAACGCGACCCTATCTCCTAATAATGGGGTGGCATTTAAGCCCTACACCGATCCTCTCGCCGATGAGCCCACGAGCTTATTTCGTAATCGTCTCGCCACACACATACACCCTTAGTTACTTGTGGGGTATAACACACTCATGCCCCCTCACCCCCTTTGGTATCGATTTGGTCTATTGATTATAATCCTTTGACCTGCTGCTCGGAGGGTGTGGTTAGCCCCCTGGGGAATTCTAACCCCCTTTTATAGACGCCAGAAATACCAGATTTTTCATCAGGTTATTAAAACTAACCTTTGAGGACGATAGGATTCCGTTTTTGATCTTCCTGGGAGGTTCGAGTTGGGGCAGGGGGTCATATTCACCTCTTAGCCATACCCCCATTTCTCCTAACCCCTTCCACCACCCCCTCGATTTATAAGGGATTTGAATCCACACGGTATTTGTATAGACCCCCTGAACTCGGTGGGAATTCTCCCCTGACTATAAGAGAAATAAAACTATCAGATCATAAAAGAGGACGGCGTCTGGGTGTTTGATCTTCCCAATTCTTCTTCTTCGTTTCTAATGTTTTATGGATTCCGATTTCGTAGTGGCTGGGGAATTCAAATCCATTTGCTAGACGAGTTACAGGGACTTATTCTTCTTCTTCGTCCTCTTGTCTTTTATTTTAATAAGGGATCTTCTAAAGGAAGTTTCCATCTCTTCGGTCGGGAGATGGGCGGATGGACTTTCCCTTACTTTTTTTCCCTTATTTTTTATTTCTTAATCTAGATTTTCATTAGGCCTTGTTGCTATACAGTCGTTTTCAAATGCAAATAAATTCTGCTTTGAAATTTTAAAGCAGTTTTGGCAACAATAAGCGATCACCACCATTCAAAGTTAAGGTTACGCGCTGAAGGTCAAAGATTCAGATGACATTTTTTTTTACAGCAAATTATTGACGTTTCTTCTTTTGATGCGATTTGTATAACTTATAGACAGACGTCTCTTGTTTCTTAAACTTTGGGATCCTTTGAAGTGACATCCTGTTATGGGAAATATATATTATTGTTTGTTCTTCGCCTTTATTGTTGCACGACTTTGATGAAATTGCACTATTGATTATTGGCATTTGCAATATCGCAATCTCCCAGCGCGGTATCGATGCGGTGTCTTCAGAAAATAAAAGAATAATAGAGCTAATAGGATATTCTGCATTAGTGTATACGGAATTGGTTAATAGCCAAGCGGGGCCTAATTTTGTCATAAACCCCCTTTTGTTTCCCGGCCACCCTAATTCAAAGCCCCCAGGGGCTTTGCTAGGGAGGATGGGGGTGTTACCTAATGGAAGAGGGCCCAGGTTCGTCAAAGTCGGAATTCTACTTAATTAGTCATAAAGATTCGACCATATGAAATTGGTTAGTTAATGCCATCTCGTCTCGAGGTTGTTCTTGTGTTTCTCGGCGCGGTTGCAAGAGTGTGTCAACCGGGGCGTCTTGCACACGGCCGATTTCGTCGTGAGAAATGGTCTCGGGTTCGCCCTTAGCGGAAGAGCGGCAGTTATTTCTATTGGATCTTAAAGCTTCTTTTCCACTCCTCCTTACCCTTCCCGCCTATAAACTTCCCGGCTATGCCTTTACTCGTTGTTCCTCCCCCCCTCTCCCCTATCCATTCTCCTCCTCCTCCTCCTCCTCCTCCTCCTGCCGCCCTTACTTTCCCGGGACGCACATGAAGTTTGTTTAACTAATGAGTATTTTCTGTTGCCGGATTTGCTTATAGGTTTAGATAACGCAAGGCAACGCAACATTCACCTTTATCGAAGAAAGGAAGGAAGAAGAAGGCTTTAGGGTAGGAAGAGGGGAAATAAGAACGGGAGAGAAAGACAAACGAGACGAGAGGAAAGCGAAATGAAATCGAGAGCGAATAGATAGATAGCTCTATTATTAGTAGTAGTATTTGGAAGATGATGAGCGACCTCATTAGGCAAAATCTGCGATCAGTCATAGTAAATGTTATGCGTTACTTTAATAATGCATTTGCTTGGTAATACTGCTGGTTGATGAACGGCGCACCCCCCTCCCTCCCCTCCTCTCTCTCTCTTTCTCTCTCTCTCTCTCTCTCTCTCTCTCTCTCTCTCTCTCTCTCCTCCTGACGTTTTTGTCTGTCGAGGCCGTCTGTTGATATACGTCTAGAAGCCTTTATTTTTTTTTGCTGTGATTGGGGTATTGTACGGATTAATTAAAATTCCTATACGCAAGTACAAGTAGTGTACATATATATGTAAAATAATCGAGGAGTCGTTCAGTTATTTGGCCTCAGACCCTGATATCATTACTTTGAACGAACACCAGCCAATTGCCTGGTATTTTGTTGCAATTTAGCGTCGTGCTTGCGCGGGTTCGGCCGAAGCAGAGTATGCGACCTTGCGGTTTACCGGAGTGTGCAATTATATTCTTTGTTTTCCTTTGACAATGTTGATGATGTTATAAGTCTAGTGATTACTCCGTTGTTTACGGACTCCAAATGTACTGCGATCTTTACAACGTGAAGGTCTGACCTAGGAGAGTGCCTTCAGAGGCTGATATATTGCTTTAAGTGCAGAGTACGATAATTGCAGTTGTTTGAGGTGGTTTTAACCATTGTGCAAATGAATAATGGTGGTAAGGAAATACTCTGCGCGTCTGCCGGAAGTAGTAGATCGGTGTACTGCCTTGTATGAGGACGCGTCTAATAATAGATGCTAAATTAATGGTTTGGAAATTTTGTTTTAAGAGAGAGTCTGTCTTTTGCTTAATTGGTGTGGTGTTATGTTCAATGATATTGGTAATGATGCTAGTGCATATGCATTTAGATGGTAATTTTATTATTGATTTATTTATTGGTTTTACAACGTCCAGTATTCAGTGCAGTTTTTCCTAAACTTCAAATCACAACGATGTTTGGTGAATGCCATCAGTTTTTAGCAGAATACAAAAGTTCAGCGGTAGTCATCAATAGCTGATACTAACTTGGGTCCAAAGGAATCTTTGCCATCCCTGCTATCACAATTTTCTGTAGGGAAAAAAATCATAGACATATTAATTTCATTCCTTAGGTCTACACTGGCATTAGTCCAGTCTTCACTTCAAGGAACAGTTGTCATCATTGGTGGTGTGAGTGAGTCTCCGGGTGTCATCACAGATAATAGTCAGAGTAGTCCAAATTCATCACAGCGTCAATTTGGATAATTAATGTTAAGTCGTCCTCGTTATGCCTAGAAGTTATGCTTGACGTCATTTAGACGACACGAGCTGTCATTATAATCTGTCATCCTTCCTTGAATGTCCTTTCGCCTCCCTCCTCCTCCTCCTCCTCCTCCTCCTCCTCCTCCTCTAGGAATTATTCCTCTATTTCGCTCGCCCTCCCTTCATCCTTTTGTGTTTATGTCATCCCTCCATGTTTGTCTCTTCTTCCTCCCCCCCCCCCTCCCTCCCCCCTCCAACCTTTCCTCCTCGATCACACTTTTGTGTGTGTGTCCCCATCCGATATCCTCCCCTGATCTCACCCCACCAATTTGCTGTCTCCCGGGGATTTGAGTCCCCCTGTCCTGCCGAAGATATTACTGTCACAACAGCATGGGTCGCAAGTAGCCAGCGGTCAGACATCACGGATGGAGGAGGAGGAGGAGGAGGCTCCGCGTACTTCGCGGGCGCTTTTCTTCTTCTTCTTCTTCTTCTTCTTCTTCTTCTTGCTTTGTGGTGGTGTTTTTGGTTGTTGCTGGGATCACTGGCTTCGGTGATTTTTTTATTATTATTATTCGTGGTAAACTTCTGATAAACTGGGTAAGATTGATGAGTGATTGGAAAATTAATTTTTAGGGAAAATTTTTTTTTCTGTAAGATCGGCGGCCTTTTCCAATTTTGAGTGGAGAAAAAAAAAAGTGAATGGGCAAGCGACTGAAGCGAGTCGTTTTAGAAGAGGCTTATTGGTTTTTATGGGAAATGGATATAGATATAGCTCTCTTAAAATAAAGATTATAGGCATCGACTTTTAACGAAAATGGAAATGGAGACATAAAAGGAGACAAATAGGAATGGGAGAGCTGAATAAAAAGACAGAGATAACTGCGGTAATTGAATGCAAAGGAAGAGAACCTCTCTCTCTCTCTCTCTCTCTCTCTCTCTCTCTCTCTCTCTCTCTCTCTCTCTCTCTCAGAATCGTAGATAGGGACGAGTCCCCAAATCGCCGTCCTCAAAAGATCCTCGCAGTGCCACGATATTCAAAGAGTCTTGGCATCATTATCTGTGCATTACCTGTGGCCTGCACTATCATTCAGCGGTTTTCTGGAATAGAGAGAAGTCCTTATTAGTGAAAACCCAATAGCAATTGAACCCGGCGAGGGTTCCGCGGAGGCAATGGCTTCGATTGGTTTTGCACGATTTAAAAGATTAAATGTTTGGGGGGTACGCAGAATAATCGTGCATTAACACAGGGCGATTTTATGACCATTGTGTTGCATTGTGTTGATAAGCTGACAATTAGAGCATTTTGTGATTTTTGGATTAGCTGTCTTTTATTGAAATGATGAAAACTCTTTATTATGATAGTTTCCCTAAACCAGCGAATGTTATTGACAATCGTTGTTTTACTTTTCGCTTTATTTTATATTTGACCACCGGTTGAAGCCATCCATATCCGGATAAAAGGTGTAAGCGGAAACAAATTGAAAAATTTGCATGGTTGAGTGCTATTATAAATATCAACGCGTATTCTGCCTTGCACTTCTATTGGTCGGACACCTCCTTCCCCCCCCCTAACCCCCCACCCCCATGTCTTTTTTTAATATGGTGTTAGTCTCATAACGCTTGTATCACATAAACCAGTTGTCACAAATATAGGTTTTTCCCTCCAATAGTTTAGCCATTTTTCATTCTCTGTAATTTTTCCTAAATTGTGCCAGCAGTTGACACCACATTGACGGTCTAAACGTCCGTTTTACACGACAGTCTATTTTCATTTGCGGTTATCTATTTTTCACTTGGAAGTGCCTTCCCCTCCGTCCCCCTCCCCCTCCCCACTGATACCAGGTTCTCTCTCCTCTCTCTCTCTCTCTCTCTCTCTCTCCTCTCTCTCCTTCCTCTTCAGATTTAAAAAAAATGAAACTGCATTTCTTGCTGGATCGGTATATCCCTGATAAGATGCTGAATATAGATCTGGGCTGCAGTTTAGATTACATATATCGAAAATAAAATCCCAGATTCTCTCTCTCTCTCTCTCTCTCTCTCTCTCTCTCTCTCTCTCTCTCTCTCCGGGCGTTACTCAGTGTTTGTGTCTTTCAATGTTTGGCACCATCATTTCTACGCAATTGGTATTTGTGGCATAATATCGCTGATGGGAAATTTATGGTAACATTGGCGTCAGGCTTCAACATCCAGGCAGGCGCCTCTATCCATCGCTGTCGATTGATATTGCTGGTCCAAAAAATGGGGGACCTTTTAGGACTGGCATAGCCGCTGTTATATAGAGATACGCTGCGCCGGAATCATAAGTTAGAAGCAAGTTGCTTTTTTTTTTTTTTTGGGTGATGCGTATGTGCTGGTTTTTGTCGTGTTTGGAGTAATATACTACAAGCCGTTTTGTTTGCTTATTGGCGATTGCATTGGCAAGGAAAGTGGGATGCTGTGGTTGTACAGGTTGCAAAATGAAACGAATTGCTGTATGGAAAATGCAATGCGAAACGAATTGCACAATGAAACAAATGGCAATATGAAAGAATTTGCAACATATTGCGAAATGAAACGCTCAGAGGTAACCGAGAGGATAATAAATGTATAAAATTGATACCCATATTTGTCACGTTCGCGTTATTAATTCCTTTGGTAACTTATGTCTTCACTAGCGCTCATTTCTTTTGACGCGCTTAGACCAGCCACCTCCCTCTCCCCCTCCTTTCTCGGCTCCTTCCCATGGAGAATTTGTATAGCTGTGATTAACCTCCACCCCCTTCTCTCTTCCTTCCGGCACCCTCCTCCTCTATCCCTCAACCCCCTCCATCAACTTCCTTCCAGTCCCACCCTAGGCGCCCCCCCTTCCCCTCGCTTCCCTCCATCTACTTCCTTCCCTCGTCACTAATCAAGTCAGATCAATCAATCGATTCATTTCAAACCCCCAAGCAATGGCTGGACACGCTTTACAGACGGCAGGTTGATCGATCTACTTTTCTTTTTTATCTTTTCTTTTTCTTCTTTTGGAAGACCCGCGTCCCGAAACACTTCCTCCCCCTTCCCCCCCTAAACAACCCCACCCCCTCCCCTCCCAGCTCCATCTTTCAACCTATCTACATAATTTTCTTCAAAGGATAGGAAAAACTTTTGAAGGAAGGTCCTGTCGTGTTATCGAGTCAATTGGCCGGCCAGCCCGCCTTAGTAATGTTGTCTGTAGCTCTCACAACCGGTCCCCATTTTCTATATGTTGGCGTCATTTTCTGTTATTATAAGTATATATATTCTGGAATAAGACTTCTCCGGTATGATAATCATTTATATCGAAAAGAAAAGTGAAGATAATTTCTGAAAGGAGTGAAATTATATCAAGAATTTGTTCACTCACTTTATAGGTCTTAAAATATCCATAACCTTATTTCCTTTGTTATGAATGATTTCGAGCCTTTCGATGTTATGGGTGTTATAGTAAGTCAAATTATACTATATGTGTCGTGAATCTGAAACGCAATAAAAACAAGTAGTTCGTAAATAAAAAGTAAGGAATATCTCTGATAATCATTGTCAGCTTCTAAAGAAAAACAAAAATCAATTATATTACACACACACACACACACACACACACACACACACACAACACACCTATATATTCGTATACATACTTATTGAAAGCCCTTTTTAGTATTCGGTAACGCATAAACCAAGCGTACACATTTTCTTTATTGGCTTACACTGATTGTCTTCTTGCTAGTTGTATTTATACAGAAGCAAAGCCATCTCCAAAATCTCCCCCCCCCCCCCCCCCCCCCCACCTTTTCCCTGGTAGTAACCTATAGTACACGTAATACAGAGGTAAAGATTTTGGTTTGAAAGGAATTGCGTGCCTGTCTACAATTACTTGTGGTGTGTGGCTTCGTACTATTACAAATGGTATACTATTATTATCCTCACTATCATTATCAACATCATCACTGGCGTTGTCATTGTCGTCTAAGTGTTACTGTGTGGGTGGTAGTTTACTACTTCGTTATTTTTAGCCCTTTCATTACCTTCTGTTTTACTCAATGCTTCAGAATTTTTGCTAAATTATCTTTGATTTTTGTTACCGTAGTCTTCAATATTATACCAAATTCTCATTGCTTTTTCATTATCGCTCACTATCCTTGCTTAGTCATTTTATCATAATTTTTTTGTCGATCTGGTACCGTCACCGTCACCTAGAGCAAACAATGTTTTGGAGGGAATAGTTTACCCTGTTCCTTCTGTTTATCTCCGCATCGGAATATCGTCTCCTGGCGTGTTGCATTTTGTCACTGATAAGCGCTATCGCGGCCTTCCTCTGTATCTTCGCCACAGCGGCGAAATATCCAGACCTGGTAGGGCGACTGCAGCATTCACCAAAGCCAATTACAAAGCACAAACGACTCGAGTTCAGGAGATTTCCGACACAGTGAATGCTGGAAATCAATGTTGATTATTAACCTGTCAAAGTTCCTGTTGATGAGTTTTGGAATTCTCTTCCCGCTCTTACTTTCCCCTAGTCTTGTGTGTTTTAGTGTTGAAACTTTGAATTGCTTCCAATTTTTTCCATGGGGTCATGGGCAGAAGAGAGCAACAGTTTTTTTTTTCGTTAAAAAACTCATGTACGGTATTGTGTATGCTTAATGCCAGTGCATAGACTTTGAATGAGTAAGTATCTTTGGGAGTTTTTACATTGCATTTTTGAGTTTTATGTATCACCACTTCTCGAAAGGTAATTGCTTGATATATGGATCTAAAATCAATGGTAATGAGATTATACAACGATTTGTCCAAACGTCAAATGTTATTAGTAAATTCATCGTCTCTCTCTCTCTCTCTCTCTCTCTCTCTCTCTCTCTCTCTCTCTCTCTCTCTCTTTTGTGCCCTCTCACCCTTTAGGTAGATATCTGGCACAAATATACACAAACACACACATACACAGCTCCCAGCATATTGGATTTTCATTTTCCCTCTAAACCCTTGGATCTGTCTGTATCAAATTGAGCCTCTGCTAATTAGATTCTTATAATTGCAAGACTCTGTACCCAGTCTCGAGGGGGGAGGAGCAGAGAGGGGAGTGGCCCCCTTATTGATTGCATATGGCGTACTAAACCTTCTTAATCTTTTCCTTCCCGTTTTTTCTTGCTCTTAACCACTGACTCGGATAATGAACTTTAACTCCCAAGTTGGTTTTTTATGGGTTCGTATATTTATGGCGTTGATGCAACGTTTCCTAGCGAACATATTTGGCTATAATGTGTCGTACATCTGTCTCACATCTGCAGGTGTAATTCATAAAATTCCAGCATTAATTTGATATATTGAGATCCTTACATTTAAGTATTTGATTTATCCTTAAGCATTTACAAATAGAACCCAATCTTCGAGTAAGGTTGAGATATCTTCAAGCACTATTTAAATTCACTTTTTTTCTTTTTTTTTTAAGAAAATCAATCAACTTACCCCAATTAGCTTACGTTTCCCCGATAAGAACTTGGGGCTATCAACATCTGACCATCTCTTAATAAGAATGAAGAAAAATAAAAACACGATGGGTGGGGTGGGGGGTGGGTGGGAATGGAGTGGAATCGAAATCTAAAAGAGAAGCAAAACTTTGCGATTAAATTCGGTTTTTTTCTCTGTGTCAGATGCAGGAGGTAATCGACCTCAATCGGTTCGAAATGCATCTTCAAAGAGGAGAAAAATTTTGAAGATTTCTTTTGAACCTGCCCCTCCTTCCTCCCCGCCCCACCCATAACCCTCTGCCGGAAGCTTTTTCTTTCAATTCTTTATACTACGTATACGTAGCAGGAGGTGAGTGACTCTCTCTCTCTCTCTCTCTCTCTCTCTCTCTCTCTCTCTCTCTCTCTCTATTCGATAAGATCCCATTTCCTCCCTAAGGATTTCGGAATGTTTTAACTGATGGAAAACTCAATGATTTCTCCGCAACAGGAGAAAAAGCACCAGCATAATTCGGCATTCCCTTCCTCTGCTCCTCCTCCTCCTCCTCCTCCTCCTCCCCTCCTCCTCCTCCTCCTCTTCTCCCCCCGTCCCGCTCCTACCATCCCCATCTCAATCCTCCGTCATTGCTTTGGTTATATAGATTGTGCGGGGGGGTTGTTCACTTCTATGCGAATCGAAGCTGATTTTTCGAACTTTCAGTATGTGTTACATTAAGCAAATTGTGTGGCGGGTAAGGGACTCCTTTGATGAAGGTGCTTTGGCAGATGCATGCATGTATGTGTGTATGTATTTATGTATGTATATATACGCTTTAAGTTGCCATTTTCTGTTTGCCTAAGCGTATGTAATTTTAGTGTCAGAAAATATGAAATATTGTTTGATACCGCTATAGACCTGCAGATTCATATTGGATATTTCTGCTTATATACGCATACAGAATACAAATATACATACACGTATATATATATATGTGTGTGTGTGTGTATATACCCATATATATATGTACTATATATATTTATGTATATTATAACATTTCATATAATAGTTATACTAAACGTTACAAGAAAGCTTTTGCGTGCAAGCATGCGCACGCAGGCTTTAACATTGATTATGATACAGCGCCCAATTACTCTAATAGCTGATTGGCGCAAGAGATGATAAAGCAAGAGACTGAAAATAATTCTTGAATACAAATTTTTTTTCTCCATCTTCATTTTCCTCCAGAGAAATCTAACAATGGCCGTGGAAAAAGTAACGTTGTGTATATTGTAGTGCAATTGGGCTAGCTGCGCTATTCATCAACTTGAGAGAGAGAGAGAGAGAGAGAGAGAGAGAGCTACCTGCATACTCATGTTTTATATCTTACATTATAACATGGTTTCCCCTTATTCCCCTGTCCCGTTTTCAATTCAGAATATATACTATATATATATATATATATATATATATATATATATATATATATATATATATATATATATATATATATATGCACATATAAAACTTTAGGTCAGAGTATGGCTAACTTTAGTTGACCAGTGTATATATTGGCATTGACAATCGGTTAATGCTATCTTGTTGTTGCTGTTTTCATTTCGCTTTTCGGTTGAAACGTAACTTCCGCTTCTGTGCCGCTAAAAGGAAGATTGAAATATTTCATAGCTCAAGAATTTTAACCTGATATTCGACAAGTCATAATTTCCGTACAATTTTGAAATGTAAAAGTAGGATCGAGAATATTGATATTGCTAATTTTCCTGATGATATTTCCTTACACTTGAAATTAATGGTAGATGGGTACATCTGCGTAGGAGGTCCAGAAGCAATTAAAGACCTGTTTCGTGAAAAACCGTTTGTGCTTGTGGTTACCCAAGGAGTGAACTAATACTTGGTAGATAATCGGCCGTGGTGGTGGTTTGTAGCCATGGGGACAAATTGCGTGGACTAGTAACCTCATCCCTATATATTTGCTTAATGTATATATATATATATATATATATATATATATATATATATATATATATATATGTATATATATATGTATGTATATGTGTGTGTGTATTTATATATTTATATATACATATAAATATACAAATGATTTCAATTAGGTTCTTAATATTGGTGTGTATTGATTCATCATAAATATTGATTTTTCCTCTCATTTCGGTAATGATTGTTCGCGCTGTGCGTGTTCATGCTGTTAAGAGGCGCTGTGATACGCGCACACACACACACACGATATATATTATATATATATATATATATATATATATATATATATATATATATGTATATATACATACAAATAGATATATATATATATATCTCCGCCTGTGTTTGTGTTTGTGTGTGTGCGCGCGCGCGCGTCAGTCAGTGCATTTGTATCATAGGGCCTCTCAACGGCATGAAAACGCGAAGCGCGAACAATCATTAAGGAAATGAGAGAAAAATCAATATTTATGATGAATCAATACACACACCCTAATATTAAGAGCCTAATTGAAATTATTCGAATCCTCGCGTTTACCTTTCTACCCTTTCCCTTACAAACCCCTCTCCCCCCCTTACCCCCTATCCCGGATCACTGCCTTATCTCTCTCTCTCTCTCTCTCTCTCTCTCTCTCTCTCTCTCGTAGACCAAAGGTATACTCTGAGAGGGGTTGCACCCATGTAAATTTTGGGCGCGGCTTTTGGGAATGTGGCGGACGGGGGGTTGTGGGGGAGGTGGGAAGAGAAGGGTCAAGTTAATCCAAATTCGCCAAAGTCAATACAAATACCACCGGCAACTTTGTCAAAACTTTGTTGCCATCTCCGGAGCTTTAAGTTCCCCACAAGAAAGTTTGTGTAGTTTAAACGTTAGATGTATTGTATCGGTTTGCGGTTTTCCGCGCGCACACACGCACACACATACACACACGCGCGCGCGAAGTTCTGTAGCCCCAGGCATTGTGTTGTTTCTCTTCGCAATCTTTCATTGTAACGAGAGAAAACGCATCGCGAGAAGTCTCGGGTCTTTTGTAAAGCATCGGGGCGGAGGTACTATACTCGATCCGGAGGGCAACACGATTAATAAATCAAATCCAATCGCTGGATTAGTCATTATTGACTAAGATTTAAATTGCGTTCTTTTCTCTCTCTCTCTCTCTCTCTCTCTCTCTCTCTCTCTCTCTCTCTCTCTTCTGTTTTTTTTTACCTGCACTGGAGGAGCGAGGGAAGAACATGATTATTTCGGAAGTTATAAAAGTTTTAAAGTTTTTTTGTCTTTGTTTCCATTCGGCATCTCATGCTGAATGTATTATGTATATGTAGGTCGTTGGATTGAGCTGCTTTTCAATATTGAAGAGCCTCCTTCATTAAGAATTTTACCATGATGAGCGTATGTGCATTTTACATATTTAATAGTTTTTCCTATATCTTACCACCGTACTTTGTGTAGTAAAAGACAAAAACGTTGAAACCCGCACATTGCCTTTACTTTCGGCGCATAGCATTAAATGCTAATTGAATTTTGGAAGGGGGCAGGGATTCGGATGTTGATTTATTATCAGAAGACCATTGCAATATGAACAGTAATTCAAGTTTTTAGTTACAGTGCATGTGAGTCAGTAATCGTTAATTTTGGAATTTTTGTAAAAGACTTTAGTTATGTTAAGGTATGTTTAAACGAACTATACGTAGTCACATAGTTATGCATTTCTTAGCCATATGTATATGTACTTACATAATTATTACGATGGAAATTGTACACATTATTGCTATATGGCCAGGTTTGAAAGAATTACAGTTCCACAGTTCTGGCGTTATCGGAATTCCTCACAGGAGTCAGAAATGTCTGTAGAATAGCAAACAGGAACGTGAACACTGCCTGCAGAGCCCATGGCTCCTCATCCCAGCACACACACACACACACACACACAGCGTAGAATTCTAGATTGAGAGTGATGATGAGGTATTTGACGCTCCATTGAATTGTCGATTTCTGTTCCCTAAATAAAAGGGGTTGTGAAAACGACGAAGGGGTTATGGGAGTTGTCGTATGGGGTTTTTGAAGAGGGAGGTCTTATTGATTTTGGTAATGATTGTAAAGAGGGTTTAAAGGAAGTTGAGAGAGAGAGAGAGAGAGAGAGAGAGAGAGAGAGAGAGAGAGAGAGAGAGATGCAGTTGAAAGTGCTGTATTTCCACGAGTTCACATACATGAACGATTGTTTTGAGAGGAGAGAGAGAGAGAGAGAGAGAGAGAGAGAGAGAGAGAGAGAGAATGAAAAAAATTATATGGGGAAGGGGTGGGGAGGGGATTGTTGCTGCATATTCTGTTGACTCATGAATATGTAAAACAATTTCATCGAAGAAACTCATCTTTTACGGAAAAGAAAAATTATATGCTGTGAAAGACAAATATCTTCTAAATAGTTCACAGTAGATCGAGAAAGGGAAGTTATTTTAAAAACTCCAGACAATCAGTTTTTGTGCATGAATAACTTCTCTCTCTCTCTCTCTCTCTCTCTCTCTCTCTCTCTCTCTCTATATATATATATATATATATATATATATATATATATATATATATATATATATATATATATATATATATATATATCTATATATATTATATATATATATATATATATATAGTATATATATATATAGATATATATATATATATATATATAATCTATATATATATATATATATATATATATATAAGAAGCTGCAAACACACACACACACACATATATAAATATATATATATATATATATGTATATATATATATATATATATATATATATAAAAACGCTATATGTGTGTTCCTTTGCAGCTTCCTTAGCTGGGACGACGAATCGTAATTGAAATTTACGATTGTTTGGGTAAGGAAATGTGTGATGATAAGTCGATAGCAATCTTTGCGTCAGACCATACTGCATCGATGTGGGAAAAGACAATCCTGGTCAAATGCATCCAAGTCAAAACAGCAATTTTAGATTTTTCGCTCCAGGAATCTCAATTTTCAGACCGACCAAATAAGAGGGTATGGCCGAACCAACTAAGCGTTTAGGCAAGTCAACCGATAAGGTCTGGTTTGAAGTGGGATTGATTGAGATTTTCGACCATGTGGATCGACGTGAGTGTACTGCGCGGTAGCATTTTGTTGTGGAATCACTAAGGTAACATCTTTGATTAACTCTTAATCTATGGCGACAGTCTCCGAACTTCTGAAGTCATTACGCTGTAAGAGGTATTCACGGAAATATTAGCGATGTATTTATCTGGGATTGTTAGCTGAGCAAAAA
>NC_087216.1:3230373-3255373 GCF_015104395.2 Macrobrachium nipponense
GACTTTAGAAAAAAAGTCGAAGCATTAAAATAACTGTCTCGTGTGCCTGTTAAACAATTGAGCAGCTTCAGGAAATTAGGAGTGAGGGGAGATGTAGGGGAGTGAGCAAAAGTGGTGGCGGATCCACAAGGGAAAGGGGAGGGGCGCAGGGGGCAGGAGATGGTGGGGGCTGACATCCCTAGAGGGGTTTCAATGACCAATTGATCAATAACTGCTAATGGTAGTAGCAGAACACTGTTGCTCAGGGGAATTGAGAAAAAGAGTGAATGAGAGACAGGCTGACAGACAGATAGACACCGAGGGAGAGAAATACCATTTTTTTTTTTTTGTAAGTTACCGCTTATTTTCGGTGTCATGTTTCAGTGAAAGTTTCCATAGTGACTGAAAGGGAACAAATATCCTCATATTTTGGTAATATATATAAATTTCGGGAGAATTGTGATCCGGTATCATTGTTTACGAATACTTACACCAGCTGTAAATCTGTTCATTTCAATTTGTCCACTTCGTTTATGCCAACTTATATTTTCCCGCATTAACTATAATGCCAGAATTTATACCGTAATGCCGACAAGTGCTTGTTTGACCTTTTCTTCAGTAAGATGTCTAGAGCCTTATCTTCCCTGACCTTTCCCCTCTTAGTTCGGCTCTCATCATCGAGTTACCAAAGCAATCATGCTCTTTCCTTCCCATTCCTTTCCGCGAAAACGCGTGTCTGCCCTCTTCCCTCATCGTGGTGTAGGTTGTCTCTCCTCATCAACCCTCCCCTCTTTATATTCCCCCCACCCCCCCCCCCCTCCCCAGTCTCCTCTTTACTACTACTACCACTTCTTCTTTTCTTCTTCTTCTTCTTCTTCTTCTCGAACTTTATTGTTTTGTTGTATCCTAATTCTTTCCACCCTCCCCCGCCCACGCCATTATCTTTCATTTCTCCTCTTTTACTACACATTTTGCCTCTCCCTTTCCGCATTCATTCTCCTCCTCTCTCCTCTTTTCCCTCCCTCAGCCAGGTTGTGTCTCTCCCCTTCACGAGGCCTTTCCTCCGGTCCCCCCCCCTCCCCCCCCCCCCCCCTCTCTTTAGTATCTTGTCCCCACCTCCTTCTGGCGACTCTTCGGCTTTCTTTGAGCTGATGGTCAGTTGGTCTTAGCCCTCAGGAGACCCTCCTCAGAATCCCAATGATCCTTAGTCAATACGGGGGGTGGTAAGGGGGCTAAGGGGGGCAGATGGCCTCGTCCCTTGAGATCAGAAAGGGGAAGGGGGGGGAGGGTAGGTGGAGATGTGAAGCGGAGAAGGAGAGAGCAGTATGGGGCCGTATGAAGAAGAATGGATGTCGCTGAAAAGAACCTGGAACCTGGAACAGGTATAGAGTGAAAATAAGATGAAGAAATTGATCCAAGTTTTGAACATTCTAAAGATACAGGAAAGAAATTGAACAAAAAAAATCGTGACTAAGACCGAGTTTACGTACAGAATGCATTTAATAAGTATAAGTTAATAAAAACCCATAGGCAAAATTAAGTCCCTAATATTTTTCATTAGTAATCTTGATTTTCAAACCAGTAACTTCTAAAAAAATAAAAAAAAAAAAAAAAATAAAAAAAAAAAAAAAAAAAAATTGTGAGATAAAAAACACGATTGTGAGCCATTTATTCTCTCTCTCTCTCTCTTCTCTCTCTCTCTCTCTCTCTCTCTCTCTCTCTCTCTCTCTCGTCAGGAGGTATGGGATGGGATGAAAAAATATAAGTAGCCAGTAACATCATGCCTCAGCGTTACTGGTGAGAGGCGTCCTTTGGACAAATTGGTGTTGATCTGGGGCGTCTCCTCCCGTAGGGTTATTCCACCTCCTGGGGGACCTGAACCTTTATCGAAAACCCCAAAGTCTCAAACTATTGTGTGCGGGTCTCTCTCTCTCTCTCTCTCTCTCTCTCTCTCTCTCTCTCTCCTTGTCACAATGACTACCCGAACGGAATCGTCTCTTTATGGCAAACAGAAATTGCTGTTTACTTGTTCTTTTGGTATGGGTTTTTTCCCTTTGATTTTCTAAGGGGGCGGGGGCCATTCTAAAAACGTTTTCTCTCCTTGTGATAACCACAGGTTTAAAAGTATTATTTATCCCTTTTTTTTCCTTTTTTATAAATCTGGAAGGCTGTCATTCGGTGAATTATCAAGAACGATTTTATTCGTAAAGGGAAGTGGCCGATTCGTTCCACTTCAATTTTCTTTTGATAGATAATACACTTTGATGTCGGGTTTTCCAACCATACGGGGAAAATGCAAAAAAGAAAAGGCAAAGCCTTTAAGCATTTCCAGTTCAGCAGACGACAGGAAAAATGGGAAAATGTTGTGTTTACGTGAATTTGATAATCATCAAAGTGTGCACAATTACCTCACGAGCTGTGATTTTGTTGAAAACATCGAGACCCAAAAACTTTAGATCTGGAATGAACAAAATGGCTCTACTTTGCGTGAAAACTCGAGCGGAAATCATTTGCCTTTTCAGACATCGAGCCAATTATTCTGATTTCCAAACACCGACCCGAAAATTTTGGTTTTCCGTGAGGGCGCATCGCCAACATTAGAACAGGGGAACAGAGAGAGAGAGAGAGAGAGAGAGGGAGAGAGAGAGAGGGGAGGGGGAGAGAGAGAGGCATTCATCGGGAGAATGTTGAGAAAAAAATATATCCAAACTTTCAAGAATTAATTACTGGAATTCAAGACTACCAAACCAATATCAGCATTTGGGCATTAATTAAATACCAAATAACATAAAACTTGCGATCTAGCTTCACATTCCTTTACGCTTAAGGTTTTTGGAGGCTGATGCTCTTATTTTCTGTGTGTGCGCGTGAGAGAGAGAGAGAGAGAGAGAGAGAGAGAGAGAGAGAGAGAGAGAGAGAGAGAGAGAGCGTCTTTCAAATATGAGTAATTGAAGCTACATTAGTCGTTGGCGTAAAATGTTCATCATTGAATATACTTAAACGTATTAAAATGAAATCTTGAAGCAGTGAAGCAATGACTCTTCTGTATACTTGAAAGTTCCAACGATTAAAAGAGAATTAAACAAATGAAAATAAATGCAAAGTAACAGAATAGATAATATTCAAAGATAAGAAGAAATGATTGCGATGCGGTACATATATGTTGTTGCAAACTTATTTTATGTAAATTCCTAAAATGCAAATTAGCCTCTGACTTATCGTTTACAACAGCAGTAAATTTGATAAGGCAATCTGAGTTCTCTGTCGAGGGCATTATAACATCGATGGATTATCATGATGGTGGAAAAAATTTGTTTTATGACGATTTGGCCCCTTCTCTGTTATTAAGGCGTCAATGACCTTTGTTTTTACGACGCCAGTGTTAAGTTGAAATTATTCATTATCTAAATTCGCGTATCATGCTCTTCAATAACTGAAATTTTCGAGCACGGAAAGTTTTTAGCCTACCATTAATCATACGTTATTCTTATTGAGAGGTGTAATTATTATCAAATTTTGTGACTGATGTTTGATTGTAATTAAAGGGTTGCTTTATTTATTTTTTATTTTCATAGCCGAAGGTCTTTCGGTATATCAGCGCGGCAACATCAAAAGAAACGCTCTGAGCGTGAAATATCGACGGCTCAAAGGTGATTTTGTTTTATTGTCAAATTGGGTTTAGTATCTTATCAATGTATTGCTTCGGTGTATATCGAACTCACATGACACCGGTGAAACGGTAAAGACTGATAGAGGGACTATTCCCACGTATTTCTTTTCTTTCGTGTTAATCAATGTAGATCTTAACCGAATGCTGGTCAAGAAGGTTTAGATCTACACCTTTCCAGACTAGAAAACATGAAGAACTATAGATGATCAACAACATCTGGGCAATCTTTGAAAGGAATCATCCTATTATCCTCCTTGGTTTATTCCAGAAGTCAGAATATGAACTTAATAAGAAAAAGATCAGTCAGAAGATGATGTCAACACTAAATTTATAGAACATGATGACGAACATAAAAGCGAGAAGGAATTGTACACTGTATGATCCTTATCACAAGATGGGGTAGAATGCGCAGAGGTATGGGGTAGAATGCGCAAACTCTACTGCTGTTGTTCCATCTGAAGCAACGGCCACAGCAATTGCTGGGAAACCTGTGCTCACGAAAAATGTAAAACTCTTGTTATTTGCAGCGACACAAGAAATGTCTTCGAAGGATTGAAAAGGTTTCATTCTCTTCATCCTTTTGATTCAGAGAGCTCATTTTGACTCAGAGAGCTCAGGATTGTCTCTTTCATCTTTCCGTCAGACACAGATCAGTTCAGTTAAGTTGGATCTCTGCTCGTACAGGAATACAAGGAGAAGAGCTCGCTGATAGGCAAGCTGAAAGAGCTGAAAGATTCCATTTTTTTTTCTTTTTTTTTTTTGTGGTCGGTCCTACTCTGTGATGGAAAAAATGGTCATCAAGACTTATGTTCTGAACAGATGGCAATAGAGGTGGTCAGACACCCAATACCTTATAACGAAAATATAATCCGTGAGTGAAGTCAAATGAAATTTTTGTTAAAAAAAAGAATGGTGTAGTGTATGATTTAAGTAATCAGTTGTTAAGATATATATATATATATATATATATATATATATATATATAATATATATATATATATATATATATATATGTATATATATATACATATACCTATATATATACACACACAACATACATACATACATAAATACATACATACAGTATTGCTAGTTTAATTCGTTGTTTGAGAATTAAAATCTTCTAAAAATCCGCAGTGAATTAAATAAAATCACAGGAAATTTAAATTGGATCATAGTAATTAATATTCGCTTCTTGATTTGTCATGGACGGGGGAATTAAGCGCTTATCGTGGCCGATGCTGCTGAATTAAAAAAAAAAAAAAAAAAAATAAAATAAAACCACGATCAATAATCATTACTAAAGTAGTTGGACAGCATAATAACACGTGGAGAATGAGACTGGAGTTGTATTCAGGGCTGAAGATTATGATTACAAATGATATTAAAATGATTAAGAGAGAGAGAGAGAGAGAGAGAGAGAGAGAGAGAGAGAGAGAGAGAGAGAGAGAGAGAGCAGCAGCAGCAGCAAGTCCCATTAAAGAGTAATATTAGAAATCGTGCGACCGCTGAACTAATAATGATGACGAGCCTTGACGCAAATTGATCTATTAATTAGTATTTATCAGGATTTTTTGTTAATTAACCTTAATGAGCGATATAAACCACGATAAAATGGAAATGGCTGGAATGATAAATGTTACCATTTCGAGTCTTCGTAAGTTTAGTGCAGACGTAGAAATGTCAGGGGATTTAGACGCTCTCTGTCTGTCTGTCTGTCTGGCCGTCTGTCTGCCTGTCTCTTATTCATTGGTTGTTAATTGACACAGAGATTATCATCGTTTCAGGCTCGCGGAGGATTTCGACGCTGATTTGTGTCATGGGATTTTTTTTTTTTTTTTTTTTTTTTTTTTGCTGATGAAAGTATTTGGGTGTTATATATAGCGGGTTAATAATAATAATAATAATAATAATAATAATAATAATAATAATAATATAATTAATAATTATATTATTATCATTATTATTAATTATTATTATTATTATTATTATTATTATTATTATTATTATTATTATTATTATTATAATTTATATGTTTGTTTATCATTGTATTCTGGTTCTTTCATCTGAGTGGTGTGCTGAATGACTGGTTTTTCTCGTTCATATTATGGTCTGTATTGATGTTCGTGTTTTTTTTTTCCCTAATTCTATGGCATAAAGAGGGGAAAGAGAAATTAGGTAAAGATATTTATCTTCCGAAAGCAACCGTAACGCCAAGAAGGGCGACATATGCGCGATACATTCGTAGCATACGAGAAGTGCTATTATTTATATTGCATCTGCATAAATTTGCCATACGTTTGTGAAATGAGCCCCTCTGTCAGAAGATATATATTCCTATACAGTCTTCTTCCCCGTCCCTAATATCCCCCCCCCCCTTCCCCCACCCCCTTCTTACAACTGAACTATGCAAACGACAACAAACCACAACCGCCTGGATAGAAATGAAGCGTTGGTCTTGGCGGATGAGGGCTCATCCTTGTTTAATATACACTGTTCCATTGCATTCACTCATGAGTACACCATACATACTTCGTTTCATGTATTCTTAAGGATATTGTACGGTGTTTTGCTTTATTCATCCTTAAGAATATGGTGCATCCTTTTTCCTTTGGTCTATATTTACTTCAAATGCTTCAATTAAGAACTCATTTCATATTCAGCGCCTCAGTGGCGTGGTTGGTATGGTGTTGGCGTCCCACCTCGGTGGTCGCGAGTTCGATTCTCGGCCATTCCATTGAGGAGTGAGAGATGTGTATTTCTGGTGATAGAAGTTCACTCTCGACGTGGTTCGGGAGTCGCGTAAAGCCGTTGGTCCCGTTGCTGAATAACCACTGGTTCCATGCAACGTAAAAACACCATACAAACAAACAATAATTTCATATTCTTCACTCTAAGGGAAAGTACTCAGCATTTCGCTTCCCGTTACTTTATTTCTCCTCCTCATTAAAGCATTTTACATGTATTTCACTCTTATTTATTCTACAGTATTTTACTTAATTTTATTATAATAACATTATACACTTTTAATTCCATGTACTTTTACTATTAATCAAATGTCACTTCATATTTTAACAGACGTCATCCCTCTCAAGAATTCATTGGCACCCCTTATCTGTATTTATTTATTTATTTTTTTCATAATTACAGTTCATTCACTCAGTTCGGAAATTCCATTGACGATTCCCATTTTCCGAATTATTGATGCCTGTGGTTAGGCGTGTTTTCTCTCATAATTTTCTATCTTTTCGTTTTTTTACACGAAACGTAAATTGTTTGCGTCATTACGTCCGTTCTCTGTACTTCATTCGGAAAGACAGCAGTTCCCTTATTATAGTAATAAGGATTCATAAACGTTCAGATTTGTCGTTGTGCGCAGAAAGATCGAGAGAAAACGCAGAGAACCAAGCATATAAATAAGGGGGAGAAATGAGAAACGAGACGCTTATACACTATAGCTGCTTTCGCCTCCATTTCCTCTCGGTTAATCGGGAGTTCCCGTTAATCATGACAAAACAGCGAAAGCAACCCATTAATGGGCGTCGATGAACCTCAATTGGAACCCATTCATTCTCTTTGGGTAGTCAGGGTTCAAGCTTGAAAAAAAGTTCGGTCGAACCGAATGATAAGATCAACTGTTCTCTCGATTAGAAAGGGTTGAGCAAATGGACCGAACAGCACAGAGCTGTTTTACGCTTCCGTTTGATATTCTGTTTTTCGTTTCTTTGCTTTTTTTTTCCTCCTATTTTTATTCGTAGTTTGAACACTGGTGACGACCAATCCTTGGGTGGTTACCGGGTTAGGAGAGAAGGGTTTTGGGGGAGCGATGGGGGTTGCAATACTTGAGGAGGGTCACATGTACTGCACATTCATACTGTCGCACATAAATACGTATACAAACGCGCACATAAGGACGCCGAGCATTCTTACGCACATACAGTCAACAGTTGCTTAATATTGCTTGTAGACTATTATCCGTTCTCTGTTATTGAATCGTCTCATTCTTAGCAGTCTGTATTTTGTCTGATACTATATTTAATACTCTCTCTCTCTCTCTCTCTCTCTCTCTCTCTCTCTCTCTCTCTCTCTCTGCTCGTCCTCCTCCCCTCTCTTGCTTAATCCAAACAAATGTGTGTATGCAGATTAAAACGGCGATACGCTGATCTCTGATGTTGGGGTGTATAGTGGGCTAACTCTTGCCTCCAGTGGCTGTCTCTTGGAACTAACTTATTGGACTTCAACTATACAATAGAGAGAGAGAGAGAGAGAGAGAGAGAGAGAGAGAGAGAGAGAGAGAGAGAGAATTTGTTTGAGAGTTGTTAATATCGTACATTATCAGTTGTGCTTTATTTTGTTATAAGTTAATTTCCTTGAAGGCGTTTTAACTGTATACTTTTGAACTTGCAAAGCAGGGCCGATGAAGGTTTTAATAATTGAATATTCTTTTGTATTCTTGTAAGCTCTGAGGACCCGATGTGTACATATCCTCAAGGCATTGCGACTTGGTATTAATCAAAACGTCAATGCTAACTGAATAGAATTTGTATCAAACTGGTGCACCCAGCCGCCAGTAGTACTTAGTGACAAACATCGCCTGGGAGATTGAATATCACAAGACCTCCAAACAGTGGCCCACTCTGCCTCCCACTGGCTAGACCGGCCTCAATACAACCCTTTAGCCATATGCGACAATACATTATTTATGATCCGAGTGGGCCAAAATTCAAAGGGCTCTGATTGGCAAGACCTGAAAGGGATTTAATCGCATTTTTGCTTCTTGTTTGAGAAATGAGTTCGGAGCATGAGTTCAAGGGGGGACGAAATCATATTGGCAATCATTAATTTTCTCTCTTGCCGTTTTGTGGGTTGAATACTTTTAAGTCGCTGGATTATAGCCAGACATCATTTATTTATTTCGCATATTCAGGGGGCCTCGAATGGACAACCACCCGGATTTGCCTTCTTCCATTATTATTTCACATGATCATCTGTGTGCATGTCATATTTTACTGCCTCTTCGCCCTTAAGGAAAAAAGGCATGGAAAAAAATAACATCAATTCCTCTCACTTATTCCAAAGAAAACGCGTCACTCCAATGCCTCTCAAAGAAAACGGGACGCTTGGTTGGAATGGACAATCCACTTTGACGCCTTCTTTAGACCGGGTAGCATTTTACGACGACGAAAACCAATAGGTACGAGACGCTTTCAGATTAGCATAATTATGCCATTTCTTCTCTGTCGTTTTTCGTCTGCCTTTAAAGCGCTGCTGTTGTTGTTTTTGTTGTCACAGCCGGGGCTTTTCGGTCTTCTTTAGTCCGTCATGGGCTACCCAACCACCGATAATAGTCCACTATAAAGAGGGGAAAACCTAATAGCGTTCCATTTAAAATTTGTTGGTTGGACTTTGTTACTTTCATTTAATATTTTTCCATTATCGGTTACATCCGGCGCAAAGTTTTGCGAAAGTTGTTGATCAGCAGTTATGATATTCCGTTTCTGTTCATCGACTTGGGAAGATACACACACACACACACACACACACAGTTCACCGCTGATCCAAAGAAGGACGAGTTGCCAGACAGGAGATTTTGATGATTCCTAAGGAAAGAGGCTTTCACCCACTTGGCTGCGTGTCATAATTGCGCAAAAAGAAGAAGAAAAACCGGATATTCTTGCGTGCTCTTTTTTACAATTATTTTGCCGCTGGGAAATCAACCTTCGCCTCATTCCTCAGATCACTCGTTCAATTTACACTTGAAAATTAATTTTTTTCTCCGCTTATACAACTGGCATAGCTGCTGCTCTTCTTGAGTAATACATTCGTGTTTTAAATATACTGATGTATTTGTTATACAGATTGTACATGAAGGATATTTAGACTGATTTGATAGGTAAAGACACTTAAGAGCAGTACCTGTAAGTATTAGTACTTTGGGTTAATAGTCATGTAATTTTGGTGTATTGTGTAAATGTATTTTGTTATTAATACAACGTATTGGAAATGTAATGCATTTATTGTTTAGAAATATAAGTTTCCCGTTATGTCAGCAGAATTCATGACGTCAGTGACCCTGATAACCTGACGCCAGATAAACTTACAATCAATCATATGGCTTCAGTCCTCCGTTGGTCCAGAAGTCAAGGAGTCGTACTTGATAAAAATATACCACAAAAATGAAGGAAAAAATGTGCCGTTTTAGTTTATGAAACTTACCTTGTGTAAAACTTACACAAACACACCGTACTTGTGTAAAACTTACACACACACACACACACACATAACCTTACTTAAACCTAAGATAATCTTATTCCTGAAAGCTGAGCATTGTATTGGATATAGAAAATGATTAAAGAGTGGAATAAGCAAAAGCTAAATTGATGTTCATGAAAACTATTGCAGTTTTTAAATGTTCTTTTATTCCATGCCTTTAGTCATTACACAAAAAAATCACATTATCTCATTATTTTTAAAGCATTACATTTTCTGTTATGATGATCTGTATGTTGTTTTATGACTAACATATGGACGAAGACCAACAAAAGAAATAATAAAATAAAAGTGAACAGTTTTAAATAGAACACGTTTCCGGTAATAGGAGGACACCTTCAAATTATTCTGACTTCTTTCAAACAGTTGTTGACTAAGTAGAACGACTTCGCCTATCTTTTTTTTTTCTTCTTCTTCTTCTTTTTGAATATAATGGCAGCCAGTAACACGGGCAATATAACACCTCTTCAGTAGCGCAGAGTCATTTTGCTATTAGAAACCCAAATAATCTTAATGCCTTCTCATTTTGGAAGGAGGAGGAGGAGGAGGAGGAGGAGGAGGAGGAAATGTTTTCTTTTCCTGTCTCAGTTGGAGACTTGTTTTCAGTCTAAATAAGGCTAGATAGTATATTAGAACTACTATATCTAGTACATTACGAAGCGTTATATAAATGAAATTAAATAGTGTTGTGCAGCAAAATATTGAATTATGAGCATCACGGAAAATCAGATGCTGTTTGAGGGTTGCAGTTGTTAATTGTCTATGAACTATGAATAAAAGCTGACAATAAAAAAACAGCGACAGAATTGCTGACCTGGTTTTTATTATAGGGAAAAGAAATGACGAGAAATGAGAACATTCAAGAGAAGAGATGAAAATTTTATTAAATACGTTTCGCTCATTCTTTGGAAGTGCTTATTTAAAAATTGCATTTATTAATAAGCATGTAGACAGTGGTCAAAGGGTAGATGTCAAGTAAAGTAAGTTATGCCCGTGTCTGTTCTTTTGCATTAATTACAACAAGTTCCTCTGAGTAATAAATGGCATTTAGTTACTGACAGTTATTTATCTTATCGTATAAAGTACTTTAGTTATTGAGAAATAACTTGTGAGATATAATTACTTATTGACAATTACCTTCGCTTAAGCCAATTTTGCTACTTGAAATTATTTTTATAATTGCATGCGATGTCATTTTTTAAGTCAAGCTCAAACCTTATTTTTACAACTCAAAATAGTGTAGTTTTAATATTTTTATAATTTATTGCAATGAATTTCTTTATAAATATGTAAATAATAAATGAATAAGTAAGTGAGCTAATGAGCCGATGTAAATAGTTTCCTACTTGAGTTATTTAGCAAACATTTACATGAAAAATGTAATAAGATTTGCTGTATGAACTTTTAAAAAACATGTATAAAGAAGTCACATGTATTTTCATTCCTACAAATGAACGCGTCTTCAAAAAAAATGTGAGTAACGAGTACAAAAACCGTTTTCTCCGTAAGAATATGATCTTGCGAAACGCACTTTGAAGGGATGATTTGGATAACTGGTGATTTATTAACATGCAAATATAGCACTCATTGACGTTGATTGATGTGAGGTTTGCCACGGGTTTCTTTCGCAATTTTCTGGGAGCTTTTTAACGGTGAAGAGAAATGGAGAAATTAAGCTGTGGAAGAGTTGTAGACGGAACGGTTTCGAACAGGTTATTACTTCTGCTGTCTGCAACCGTTCGGTAAAACCCGACCTCATTATTTTATCATATATATATATATATATATATATATATATATATATATATATATATATATATATATATATGTATATAATATGTATGTATGTATAAATTCATTTAGAATATGTATAGAGTATAATTTGTAGAATTGATTATTTTTTTATTACTACTTTACAGTGTATAGATTAATTTTGTGAACCCGAATCAAAGTACAGTACACAGAATGAACCCTTTGGAATTGGCAGCGCTCTCTCAATTTAAGGGGAAACCTCTAAATTTATTCTGGAACGCAAATATTTTAGCAGAAATTTATTGGTTATTGTTGCATGCATAACTGAAGTCGAATTGGAATGTAATGACACACAGATCCGTCACTTAGGCTTCTTTTGTACAAAGCAAAGACATATTCAAGGCGAAGAGAGATATTACGTATTAGTGAACTGTGCTTCTTAGCTCCGGTGAACCTCGGCAATATTGACTTTGGTTGTTTATTAACCATGTTACAGCTAGGAAGTACGGGAACCACATGTTCTTTGTTTTGGAAGTGGTTGTTGGGTTGTTTGTTTTCAAGTTGGCGTCACAACCTCAAAGGTCAGTAGTTACATCATCCCTATATGTTTGTTGTGTGTGGGAGAGGAGTCGCATATATCTATTATAATATATAAATATATATATATAATATATATATATATATATACATATATATATATACATTGTTCATTTGTAGTTTGTTGTTGATTGTTTCTTGGGATATTGTTTGTCCAGTAGTTGTGGTAAGACTGTTGTCATCAGTATTTAGCGCGCTGAAAATAACAGGCTTTTCAACTGGATAGTCACTTGCGTGAATCAGTTGCTTCTTCTGCTCCTCCAGCAGTGCTTGGGGCCAGCTTCTTCAGTGAAAGCTGTGTGGAATAGTATGATGAGAAAATGATGAATTTCTTACCACGTTTGCTCTCTCTCTCTCTCTCTCTCGTCTCTCGTCTCGCTCTCTCTCTCTAACTCTCTCTCTCTCCTCCTCCTCTCTCTCTCATACTACTATTAATCTAAAAACAATAAATGGCACAGTTGGGATATCTAATTTATAATTGAATTACATAACGCACTATAATAAGATATATACATTTATACACACACACACACATATATATATATATACTATACCTATATATATATATATATATATATATATATATATATATATATATAGAGAGAGAGAGAGAGAGAGAGGAGGGATGAGAGAGAGAGAGAGAGAGAGAGAGTGTTTCTTGGATACTTACCTACGTTTTTTTTTTTTTTTTTATCTATTTCACATGATTTGTGAGCTCAGTATGTGAGAGACGATAAATTCTTTTTGTTCAAAGCTAATTTTCGGAAGGGAAATTTATCATTGCATTATGATATTTGGGTCTAGACTTTTGAAGGCATTCCGGTTGTTGATTATGCTGGAGGAATGTGTAAAATATGCGTCCAGATATTATTTTAAATATTTCGACTGCATTTAAATTTTAAGGGCGAAAGGGATACCGGTAGTGTAATTTATTTTATAGCATTTCCTTACTTCATCATAGTTTTTTCCTTCACGTTATCTTTCCCTTTAAATGTGGATTACCGTTAAATGTTTATAGATATTTATATTTAGAAATACAATGAAGTAAAAGTAGATATGAAAATGCATTAATATGTAAACGGTAGCGACAGCTTCTCTGTATAACGAAATGTGGGAGTTACGAGAAAGGACACATTTCTTGGAAAACCCACGCAATGGTGACGATGTCCTTTAAGGTCAGAACGGATACAAGTCTTTCAATCTTAAACATATCTTTGCCTATGTGCTACAGACGTTTTATCGAACGACCCACCGAATGGAGAGGGAGAGAGAGAGAACACTGGGTGGGGACCAGTTCCAGAGGAAGTAAACAGCAGGAAAAGAAGGAAGAACATCGAGTAATTAAAAAATGTAATGAAAGTGAAGGAATGTAGCAACAGTTACCCACACGTTACATAAATCATTTTTAAACGCAGGAACATGGAAAGTTCTTTGCTTGCACTGAGGTAATCATAACCTTAGAGAGGTACTGATTATTTGAAGTCAGCCCTGCAGTTTTTTCCTATGATTTACTGTTTTGCTTGCACCTCCAGACATTTCGATTTTCGCTGTAACACTCAAGCACATCCATTTATTGTTTGCGCTTCGGGAAGCTAGAGGGAGGAAAGAAGCAAAGAAATGGCAGTGAGAGAGAGAGAGAGAGAGAAAGAGAGAGAGAATATGAAATCAGAGGTCGATTTTGTTTTTCACCTGTGGATATGTGTGATTATAATCATATATGTATGTGTTTATAATATATATATATATATATATATATATATATATATATATATATATATATATGTGTGTGTGTATGTGTGTGTATGTATGTATGTATGTATGTATGTATGTATACATACTGTAGGGAGAGAGTTGAGTGTAAGGTCCCAAGAAGACACGGGATGTGGTAGCTGGTATTATCGATAAATTACTAATTGTCGCATCCTTTTGATAATCAGACTTTAATGAGTGTACTCTTTAGTATGTCTATGTACATTTGCTCCCATTACTTTAATTATTTAAAGATTACCATGATTTATTTCACATGTGCTAGTAACAACTGTCTTGTCTTTCACTAAGCTATCCCAGCTTTCGGAAGGAATATCAAGCATATTTAGCATATATTACAGTGTTTTGAATCACACGAAATAACTATTTTCAGTCTCTCTCTCTCTCTCTCTCTCTCTCTCTCTCTCTCTCTCTCTCTCTCTCTCTCCTGCTCGTCCCGCTCTGGTTTGTGGTTTTGTGGACGAGAAAGGGGGAAAGAAAATAGTGATTAATAGTGGATAGAATTTGCTCTAAGCTAAAAGGGAGTCTCGCAGAGAGTAGATCCCAACAGCAAGACGCAAAAAGAATGAGAGAATTGGGGAAAAGTTCGAAAACGTGAAATTTAAGAGAATTGTATAAAAACCACAAACTTTTCGAAAATGGCTATAAAAACTGAAAGATATTATGAAATGTACTCGTCATATGTATAGCGTTTAGTAGTTAAAAAATGAGATGATGTAAAGTGTCATTAATCTTACTGAAAAGAAAAATAGAAGGATTTCCGAAAACGTTGAAAACAGGAACGTTTGCTATTGTTGAAAACGGGGATTTCATAAGTAGTGGTTATAGTAATTTATAAGTAACAGAATGGCCACAGAGGGATGAGTGTACGTCATATTTTAACGCCAATTCGTTGCAACTCATGAACGAACGGAAGTGTTATGAAGCAAAGTGTTTACTGAATTACAAAGGATGTTTATGAGTGCCGTCACCCCCTTCTCTCTCTCTCTCTCTCTCTCTCTCTCTCTCTCTCTCTCTCTCTCTCCCCATCTTCCAATTCTACCACAGGAAAATGACAAATGCAGGCCCGGTGGCAGATTGAAGATGCTTCAATCGCAAGCAATTAGCTACGCTTCATGGCTAATGAAGCGTAGTTCTCAGTCATGTGTAGTGACCGTGACTCAGATAATGACTTTTTTCCTTATTCAATGGTAGCAATTATTATAAATATTACGTGTGTGTATATGGATGTGAATTACCAGAAGATATTTAAGTATGTCCTTTTTACTTCACAGGTAAGATTATTGACCCTACTCTGCAAGCGCAAAGAGGACGGAAAATGTAAGTGTTAAGATATTTTCTTTGTGTCTGTATTATATTTATATGATATATATATCTATATATATATATATATTATATATCTATGTATATATATAATATATACTACACGATAATATAATATATATATATATATATATATGTATATACATACTCACACACATATATATATTTGATTAGGAGCTCATTAAAACCAAGGGTAGAAATTATGGCGTTATATTTGTCGGATACAACATTCTCCTCAACATTTTACACACACACACACACACACACACAACACCACACACACACACACATATATATATATATATATATATAGATATATTTATTTATATATATATATATATTATAATATGTATACGTATATATTGTATATGTGTATGTATACATACAAACCACAGACATGCGAAATCCGAATGTAATTTAGAATATCGTCATTATGTTCAGTAAGGCATCTGTCTTGTAAGCCAGAAGATTTTTTATTTCTGCGTTTGATGAAAGTTAGCATATGTCAGCCTCATTTTACCGAATCTTAATTCTTCTTTTGAATCAGTCATTGCTCAGACGTGTGTGACCAGGGTTGAAATATGATTTTTCATCCATAGCTAATCTTGGAAAATAAGATTTGAATTTCTCTTTCTCATGTTACTGCGAAGCACGGATTTTTTTCTCTCAATTGTATAGTGATATATTTTAGTTTTATATTCGTCTTGCTGAGTGTTCGTTATTTTGTGTTCCCTTTTGTTCTTCTATCTTTACAGGCAGGTACTTTTTATCCGGAGAATTCTTTCACATTTTTCACCGAGACTTTCGTGATTAAAAAGTAGGTCTAGCAAGAAAGAAAATTTTTGGAAGAAAAAGCTGATTTTACGATTATGAATTTACTTCCAAAGCCGATTTTCTTGAGACGAAGAGGTTTCTTTCTTCCTTTTTTTTTTTTTTTTTTTTTTTTTTTTTTTTTTTTTTTTTTTTTTTAGTCCAATCTTTTTCGCCTCCATTCACCCCTTGCCCCGCCCAGTCCCTAATCTTCCCATAGCGTTTCCCCCCTCCCTTCCATTCCCATTTCGATTGGAAACGAAACCAGATTGGTGTTCAACGGAGCGGACGAGCACACTGACCGAATCTGCATCAATCTCATCGAAGCCACGAGCCGTGTGCGATATCCTAGGAGTCCCCAATTAGACTAACCTACCACCGATAAGCTCACCACTCAACGACCCAACTGTTGACTCTCTCTCTCTCTCTCTCTCTCTCTCTCTCTCTCTCTCTCTCTCTCTCTCTCTCTCTACGAGATGCTTTGATTAGTGCGAGATATTAATTATTATTATTATATTGTTAAGTGAGGTAACCTTTCTCATGTCTGAATTGGATCATTTCACTGTTTAAAGTTTGAAGGAATTATAGATAATATCTATCTCTGTCGAGAATTGACCTGAAAACAAAGCGAAGAAAGTTAATCTCTCTCTCTCTCTCTCTCTCTCTCTCTCTCTCTGAAGAGAGTAAAAAATTTTGTGCCACTGGTTATTTCTGGAAAAAGTCAAAGGTGTATGCTGAAAATGGAAAAAAAAAGGTCGGTTTATAAAAGAGAGCAGACGATGATGGGTGACAGGGGAAAAGCGCTCTGTTGATGGAATTAGAGAATCTTTTGTAGAATCTATTGGGGATTAGATCTGAGAAAAATAGAAGCGGTAGGTGAGCAAGAAGAGCATTCTACATCACAACGTGATTTTATTTTCTTTTTCCAGTGAAAACTTTTATTTTCCTTATCATTTTACCGGAAAAACTGTGCCGCAGATAATACACTTCATGTCAACGGCTTAACAACTGCCGAAAATTAGCTAGTGTCTCAGACATTTTTTGTAGAGAATACTAACAATTTAATTTATCTTTTTAATATGCTAAGAATACTTTATGGGACTTTCAGAGAGAGAGAGAGAGAGAGAGAGAGAGAGAGAGAGAGAGAGAGAGAGAGAGTTTTAATACTGCCGTTAATTGATATGATCCATAACATAAAATTGGGGCTGAAGAGGAAAAAGTATCCTGAGACGATGAGACAATGATTCGTGCTTGCGGGAGGCGCAATATGAGAGGCGAATGAATGGCGTGCATCGGGTGGCTATTGCGTACGCATGAGTGCAAGATGACGTATACGGCTGCTTGCACCGCGGATTTCGATTGCAGGAAAGACACATCGCGAGGCGGTGATTGCAGCCCCAGGTCACAATTTCAACCCGGAGCATCGATCAAAGGATACAAACCCCAATCATCCTCCTCAAAACCTTCCCCCTCCCTCCCTCTCTCCCCCCTCACTCTTCCTGCCCCTCTTTCCTCCCTCATATGCATACCCTCTTCTTGTTTCCTTTCGCCACCCCCTTCCTTTCCCTCTTTCACTCCCTCCCCCCTCCCCCCCCCCCCCCCCGGCACCCCTACCCTCAATCCTTTTCCTATTGGGAACATGAGATGTAGATGCTTTTTGTTTGTTTGTGTTTTTTTTCTGAAGGATTATGTGTGTGTGTGTGTGTGTGTGTGTGTGCTTCCAAACACATGCATTCACATATATCTGTGAATAACGCCGAAGGCCTTTTTTTTTCTTTCATTTGGATATATTCTTTATGGCCTGTTTATTGCTTTATATTTTGAGCTCGCTTCAGTAAAATTAAGTTTTTGATTCTCTCTTACTTTTCTAGCGAATCCTGTATAGCCACCAGCTTTCACTGAAAGTGTAAACAATCAATGCCACTTGTCATTTCCAACTATAACTTTGCAACAAAAACTAAAACAATCACTTTCTTTCAGGGTCAGAAAGCACTTTCCAGTCCTCACTAGGCATCCACCCCTTCCCCCTTGTCCTCCAATGAGACGGATAATATCTTACTATGTGATCCATAGTTCTTCGATGTTCAATTTATGTGAATTTCACGCATTTCAGAGCCCAGTCTTCCTTACGACCTGAGTGCGTAAGGGTCGTCTTATTCCACAGGCCGGCGTGTGGATTCCGTCCCGTTGACTGGGAATCAAAATGCCTAAGGCAGTATCAATGAGTCTTTGATTATAATTGACGATAGAGTTTAGGGGGCTGGGAGGCCATGTGCTCTATAGAATGACGGACGATTTTCGATTCCTTTCGCCCGTTTCCCATGAGTCTTCGGCTTGGATATATAGGACCGCCTCTGCGTCACTGGGATCTGTTTCTTTCCTGCTCTCGAAAACCTTGACAGCATCTTAGATATGTTTGATTTCAATTTATATATATATAAATGACTCATTCTGAAGACTCATTTGCTGGAATTCCGTTGATTTCATCAAGCTGGGAAATGTTGTTTACGAAGTGTACCTTTAAATTTCATGTTAAAATTGTATTCTGTGAACTATAATCATATTAAGGGACGGGCCTTGACGATAACTTTGCTTTAGATTTTCGAAGGCTTAATCTTTACGTTGAATTGTCGTTAATGTTAATAAAAAAAAAAATACCGTTGTAACTCGTCATTTTTTGTGGGACTGGTTTAGTTAATCGTTAACAAAGTAGTTTGGATTTTATCTTTAAATAGCCTCATAACAGAAAAAATTGGACCTTTTCCTCGACCAATCCTAATCATTTGTAGTTTCGTCGTTGGTTATTTATATGTGATTTTTCTTTCCTTTATTATTTTAGATTTTACGACAATATCCTCGTGAGCTCAGTTGTGGGCTCTTGACCCGAACTCGGGGCGGTGGGGGAGGGGAGAGAATATTTCACAAACAGGGAACTTATTCATATTCGAAACAAAATTCTTCAATTAATTATTTTCACTCGCATAGTAATTTCAAAGGGTCCCTTTTTTGTGGGCGGCATCTTTTCGAATTACCCGCTGGAATATGAATCAAGTTAATTTAGATTTCACTTGTTGGCTATTTCACGAAAGGTAGGACATCTCCTTTTTTTCATTTTAAATTGTATTGGAGCTCAACCTCTTTCTTTTTCCTAATTTAAATTTGTATAGATTAAATTCTTATAGAAATTTGGTGAGTGTTTTGATTTTTCTTGGAGGGCATGTTAAGAGGCTTTACATTGTGGGCTATTAAAGAAACGACGTAATTTGTGTGTCTCGCTTTTTCTTTCGTTTCATATCGGGAAATGTCAGCTTTTGGAATTAAAATCTCATCAGATCAGGTGAATGTTGGATCAGAAATAGTTTCACCAGTGTAGAAAAATGAATCACAGTTCCTGAAACAAAATGGAATAAAGCTGTGGTAAAACCTTACACAAAAAGTAAGTGCATTTTTAAGGTCTTATCGACAAAAATGATTTCCAGTCTATACCGAGAAAGAAGATTTTTTTTTTTTAGAGTGTAGATATAAATTCTCTCTCTCTCTCTCTCTCTCTCTCTCTCTCTCTCCACACACACCACACATACACACACACACACTATATATATATATATATATATATATATATATATATATATATATATATATATATATACACACACACACACACAATATTACATATGTGTTTATGATATTCTGTATGGTTCTGTTGATTTATTCTCATTCGAGGCCTGCTATGCTCTCTCTTATTCTGTGTGTCTGGCTAAACTTAAGCCGACCCCTATTTCTTATAGGAGTGATCTCAATGGCGCCTTCAAAGTCCGTATCTCCGGCAGGCTGGAACCATTAGTGTCTAACCACAAACGCAGCCATGTTGATTAGGGGCGTTCATCACGAAGAATGATATTAATAAGTGAGGTCTCCAGCCGTACAGGACTTGCCACTTATCGTTGCCTTTTCACTCTTGTTCCTGTAATAACCTCATTCGTTAACCACCTTTGCCCCATTTCGCCGTTGCTCTTGAAGATACCTGCCTGACGAAGGTTGTGCTTGTTTTGTTTATCGGCTGCACAGGAAGTAATCCTGTACTTCATCTCTTGAGGAAGTGCCATGGCACTGGAATGCTAGAAATCCAGGTGGTGTGATTTCTACAGAATGCCTTTTTTTTCTTTTTCGAGCGTGTCAAGTAAGGTAATAAAATAAAGCATTACGATTATTGTTTCTGTAATGACCTATGTATCCGACACACAATCAGGGGCAATAATATTCCTGTCGAATCGCGTAATTTATTGCTTGTCTTAGTTTGGATTCTCGGAAATTTGAATAGAGTCACAGTTGTAATTTTTCTTTATTACATCGTTATTGATTTGTATGTAACTACGAATTACTGTTTTGCTTAAATGTAGCTGCTCTTAAAGCCTTTGTTGAGTTTGCAAATCACTGCTTGAGTCAGGTAGTAAACTTATCCCTTTGATTGCGGTGGAGAAATCGCAAAAAAAAGAAAAAGAAAAAAAGTTTAGGTTGTTATTGAGAACATCGGTTCCGATCGTCTCTAATACGTTCTACCACCGATCAGTCGGAGCGACCCCCCTGACGTGAGACCATTTCCATAATTACCTGAAAAACGTAGCTTGTTAAGGCAGAGAAACACGACTGGTGATTTGTCGTCCACCGCAAAGCGTCCCCGGAGGGAATTCGACTCCCTCCCCCTCCCACCCCCTACCTAACCTTCTTACGCCTTCCACAGCTGAACCACCGGAGCCTCTTCCTTCTTCTCCTTCTTCAGCAGGAGGCAACGACGATGGAAGGGTGGAATGAGGCTGATCGTAGATAATGAAGTACAAGGAATGTCTTTGTATTTTACTTTGCTGAGGTTCACGTAACGCTGACATACCAGCTACATCTACACCAGCCTCTAAGCTAAGCTTTCCTGGACATTGCTAGATTACAATCATTTCCTGTAGCCCGGTATTGTGTTCGCCACTTCTCAATGACCGATTCTTTGAAGATATTGTTTCAAACTTCTAAATACCACCAAACATTTTTTCTGGCGGTATACTTTCAGCTCGAGCGCCCGTTGGAGCAATTTCATGTCGACGCCTTAATTATAGTACGACATATGAAGTGAGACAGGTGATCAGTGTCGGTCGATGATCAGGGGATTCTGTTTCTCAAAAGGATTAAATTGTCCCATATGGCTGCCCATTAGTTCTAAGTGCTGATGATAAGGCGTTTGAGGTGGTTTGAGCCGTCAAACGAGGTGTGGGTTTGTATTAATTATATATATATATATATATATATATATATATATATATATATATATATGTATATATATATATATATATATATATATATATATATATATACTATATATATCTAAAAAAATCACCATAACATGACTGGAATATCTTGAAGTAATAAAAGTCCACACTTTTATTATTTCAATATATATATATATATATATATATATATATATATATATATATATTATTATATATTAATCTATATATATATATATATATATTATATATATATATATGTTTATATATATGTGTGTGTGGTGGTGTGTTGTATGTGTAGTTCCGAGTTATGACAGTTATAAACCATAAATTCAAATTTGACTCTGTTCTCTAGTTATTTAATACCCGTTGAACCAACCATTCATTGAGTAATTTGATCTGCAAATAGTATTTATTTTATTTTTGTTTAATTGGCTTCGTAATTTATTATTTTTGATTCTCAATCGTAAGTATGGCGCTAAGATAAAATGGACGTTATTTTGACCGGCAAAAAAGATCTCTTCAGTCGTTTTTACATTACCTGTTTGTCTTCTGTCTGGAGGATGATAATTCGATTGGAAGGAACGCGGAGGAAAAGGGGAGGGGGGATGGATAATAGAGGAAGAGGGAAAGAGAATAGATGAGGGAGATGAGAAACAAGAGGATTACATGGATGGCAAAGAGAATTTAAATGGGCATCATCAAGGAAAGAGAGATGACGGACATAGAGAGGTAAAATGTCTGCATTAGTGTATGAAGAGGTAAAGGAAAATCAAGGAAAGAATATTTTAATTATGAGTCTAAGTATCTGGCGAATGACATGAGTACATTTTGTATTCCGAGAATCGTCGTAAGTATATGACGGGCGGTTGGGTACGAGATACGAGAAGGCCTTCGAATTGGACAGTAACTGTTTAATACGTTCTGGTCATCCTGCGCTGGGAGCCTTTACCCATTCAGCTGCCGCGGAAGAGGCATATGGCAGGTGGATGAAAAGGGGGAAAATAGTGTGCCACAATGTATGTGTAATGACTATGTGTAATGACCAGACCGGGTTGAATGTCCTCGCCTGTAGTAGTTAGTGTAGGTGGCATTGTACTTGATATTCCGGTGTGTTATGACGGTGTTGCGTGGCTGTTTTGGGGCTGTGATATTTGCCATGTGAGTTGCTTCGTCTCTATTATAAGATTTGTGTGGGAAGTGATTTGACCTTTTGATCGAAACGACGGAACTGGTGGATGTTGTTATGAGTTTATTGGAAAGGAGAATTTGAATATTCATTATATATATATATAATAGAATTTATAACATCCCTTAGAAACACACAAACACACACACACACACACACACACACACACACACCCACTATAATGTTATTTTTGTTCATGCATGTGAGAATAGTCAGTCGTTGGTATTGCTCTTCATTATGAATGCGGCTCAGATAATATAAGGTTTTTGATATACGATACAATCAATAAATCTCGGCGCTCCTGACAGCTTCTTTGACGAGTTCACTCACGTGTTAAGAGGACGCCGTCGCCCAATAGGAATTCAGCTGTGCCATCATAACCAATCATGTTCCTTCGTACCCAGACATCTTTAGCCAATCAGATAGGTTGAATTGGCGAGAGATAATGTGTCATACAGAGGAAGTGTGTTAGCTACCTCATCATCCCTCCTCCCTAACCTCTCTCCTCCCTCTGCTTACACTCTCCATTTCTGCCCTCTCCTCCCTTTCCCCCGCCCCAGCTCTCGTGGAGGGCGTGAGGTAGAGGAATTGTAGTATGGGCGTCGAGACATGAAAAAAAAAAAGAAGAAGAAAGCACGGGGGTTGCGTTGATGTTTCTGCGGGTGAGTTGGCGATATTAATGAGTGTATTTTACATTCCTTTTAATGACTCGGATAGGATCTGGCGATTAACCTAGGCTTATATTTCCCTCATTTAATTCGACGCTAATATGAGCCTTGATGAATTGTAATGGGTCTTATGATAAATGCCTTATTTTCAATTACACCTCATTTTGGGAAAGGGAGACCTCCCCGCCACCCCCCTCTTTTTTTTCCTCTCTGTTATTATTTTTCTTTATTTCATTCAGCGAAGTTCGGGTTTGAGATGTGGGTTTTGTTGTGGTTAGGTCTGCGTGTCATAGGCCTATTATCTGCAATTTGTATGCTAATTTCTCTCCGGTGTCATTATTTACTGATGAGAACACAGTTCTTTTACGATCTTTTTGTTCATGTTTAACTGTCTATGATTTACGAGAGCGCATGTGTGGGATGGCTTTGGCTCTTAAAAAATGAAAAAAAAAAAAAATGTGGGTTTCAGGGGGTTTGTGGCCCTTTTGGGGGGTGGGAGGGAAGTGGCCAGCCCCATTTGAATATATCGCGTATCGTTAATATGGTAATTATGGCATTTTTCTTAATGTCGTAAAATATTGGGCACTTAAGTCCACCAAAAGTATTATTCATCATACAGCAAATTTATTTAGGAATATAATTAGGTCGCAAAATACACACTTTTTGATTTGATGGCGCCTGGGGTTAGATGTAATGAGACAGACATGATAGCTGGACCGTAATGAATGAGTCATTTTACATTAGGATAGTGATTTCGTCTGTATGTATGTGTGCATTATGACGTACGTACTTTGCATGTACGTTTATATATATATATATATATATATATATATATATATATATATATATATATATATATATATATATATATGTGTGTGTGTGTGTGTGTGTATGTATGTATATATACATAATGTATATGTATATACATGTGTGTGCGTACAAAGTGTGTGAGCGCATTTCCTTGCACGCAAATTCATTATTTACACGCATGCAAACAGTCTATACAAGCATGACCATACCGTAAATTGCGTCGGTAATATAAGGGACTTTACGTACCGTTCCGAAGGGCTGGCCAAATTATACCCCCAGACTGGTTACTTATATAAAGAGGCAGAGGTGAAGAGAGAGAGAGAGAAAAAAAAAAAACTTATCCTGGCCTAGACGACGGCAAGTCTAAACTTGCAGCATATTATCCTTAGACTTTCGCTGCTCATCACTCACAGACATACACAAAATAAATATATGGCCACACTTATTTGAGAGAGAGAGAGAGAGAGAGAAGAGAGAGAGAGAGAGGTTTGAAATGATTGCGCAACCCATATATAGAGTTACTTGAGGCGTGACAGTCCGTACAAATCACTGTATGTGTGAGAAATAAAATGAAAATTCGGCGATTGGAATCGAAATGATGATGGGTTGACAGAACCCCAGAACAAAATGGGTTTCGCTCCCTAATCTTCTCCTCCTCTCCTTTTGATGTCTGCAGATGTATCCGGACGTAAAAGATAGGTAGTCATTATGTATTGATTCAACGTTTTTTTTCTCCTTCAGAGAGAGAGAGAGAGAGAGAGAGAGAGAGAGAGAGAGAGAGAGAGAGATGAGTGAACATAATGAATAGATAGACAAACAGAAATTATCCATTGGCAAAAGAGAACTTAAGCAGAGACTACATAGGAGCATGATAGACAAACAGACAGACGGA
>NC_087216.1:3260373-3267873 GCF_015104395.2 Macrobrachium nipponense
AGGCTCTTGGGAAGGGCTCTCTCTCTCTCTCTCTCTCTCTCTCTCTCTCAGTGTCCTCGAAGATGTCTGCCTGTGAACCCGTTCGGGATGGACACCCAGCACATTGATTTGTGACGCTACAGAATCATCTGATGCTTGTCATAACGATGTATATAATTTTTGACCCAACGGACCAAGGACTGTCAGGGGCGTAGGGGCGGGAGGGCCTGGAAAAGACCAAGAGGAGGTGTCTCTTCGGATAGATCTCTTTTAGGGCTAAGGAAGATGGGTATGATGAGGCGGAAGGTGGCATGAAGATTGAAAAAAAAAGTGGTTAGAGTAGATGAAGAATTGAGCAGAAAAAGAGAACTGAGACAGACAAACGAATGAAGATTCCACCAAAAGTTAATAGAAGAAGAAAACAAAGTAAGAGAAGAATAAGAGAAACAGGATTAAATACTTTGGTGTCTGTGTGTTAGTGTTTTAGGAGAGGTAGGTGGATGTGTGAGGGAAGGGGAAGGACGAGGAGACGGTCTTCCCCCCCTCCCTTGCTGGGGACTAAACCTAGGTGTCACGTACTGGTCAAAGTTTCAATTACATTGATGTCCATCTCGGAACTTCCCGGCTAGGCCCGCAGGAGTAAGAGGAGGAGGAGGAGGAGGAGGAGGAGCAAGAGGATATGGAGGCATTGGGGAGGAGGGGGAGGGGGAGGAGGAGGAAGAGTAGAGCAGGAAGAAGTAGCCTGGGGATGAGGAGTGCCACCTCAACCTCATCCCCACCGCCCCTCAAGGGCTGCTACGTTGTTCTCCAAGGCTACCAAGGCAGACCTCGTGGTTCTCATCTTCTGAGAGGAGAGCAGAAGATGCTGCATCAAGATGACAGAGTTAGGGTTAGAGAACTGGACAAGGATGGTGATATAGAGGTATTGCGATTATGTGTAATTCATTTGAACTGTTTTTGCCTCAGAGGGAGTATTTGTGGGAGGAAGTGTGTGTGTGTGTGTGTGTGTATTTATTATTTATTTATCTGTATATGATAGGTTTTCCTATAAGAAAGACAATGATCTTTCTTTAACTGCTTAATTACATGACCAGTGTGTGTGTGTGTGTGTGTGTTAATCACTGCCAGGAAAATTGCAACATTGTGGCTTCCATTTCTTTAATAGAATTATTATCGACGATCAGTTACCTAGACAGAGTTTATAGCTTACTTTTGCTTCACTTCATAAACTGGTCGGAGAGTGATTTTGCTGCAGATTTTTTTTTAAGTGTTGGTTAAAATTGATAATTCCAGCCGTTGTAAACCAGTGCTTAATGTTTACATTCAGTCCTAGAAAGGGTTTATTTATAACCGATTCAAATGCAAAATCCCAAAACCATCAAAGATTTGGATCAGTGAAATTAATGTAAATTGCCCTGTAATGACCAGGAAACATTCCCACCAACACTTCTATCATTTTCATTACAAGGAATCATTTCCACCAACACTTCCATCATTTTCCCCCTGAAGGTGCCCGACTGATTGTCGGAAGTCTTGCTCTGTGCAAATATTAATTATGAATTGGAATGAAAGTCCAGCAATGGGTTTAAACGGATTGCTAACGTTCGTGCGGAAGGATTGATTGGAGACGCTATTTTAAGTGCTATTGGAAAGTTTCTGCACATCACCTTTTAAATGCTATTAGTGTGTGCGGTGAAATCTAATGGACCTTCAGGTATCTGTTGTATTGATTGATCTTTGTTGATTGATTCGTACTCTTCTGACAAAAGTTTAAGTGCCCTGTGTTTTATTAGTGCTTTTAATACTCCTCAGAATTGTCTGTATACATAGAGGTTTCTATTCTGACAACACGTGCTGGAACTTCATGCTATTTTTCATCTTGGGGATTTTGATGTTTAACTGGAATTCTCATTTGCATTCGAGGAATGGGCTGTGGAGCCAGTTAAGCATTTCAGATAAGTAGGTATTACAGCAAACTACTTAGTTACTAATTGGTAAGGTTCTGTGGCCACTAACATCGGTCCAAATTTTGTTTTCCGTTCCGGTCGATTGGACATTTTGTTTTGTTTATGTCAGTTTCTTGTTCTTGTGAGTAAATTCAACTGGGCAGTTATGAAAATGGAATGAATATCTTCTCTTGTGTGAGGAAATCACTAGATTGTTATCCATAACCATCGATCTGCAGCCGATAAATTTGCGTTAACTTCCCAGTATTGCATTAATGATTCTCGAATTTCACGTGTGAATTAAGCTTGGTTGTGAATTAAGCAGTGCAGCTATTGAGGATGGATTACTTGTGCTAAAAAAACCGTAAATGAATGAGGCTGGGTTCGAAAAAGCATTTTATCTCTCTTAATGAGTGAGCTGAAGGCACCCTTTAATGATCGCCTCCCCAGAATCAAATATTTCTTACGTACATATTTCTCGGTTATCGTAACTTTCACGTGATCTTGCAGTCTTATTTAGTGAACTTGTCATCATCTGTTTTTTGCACTTTTACTGATTCTGCTTTTTTTTCTGCATTATCCGAGTACATAGTCATATGCACTGATCATACATAAATAGTAATTTGTTCAGTTTTAAAGGAAAGGATATGATTTTACTTTTTACTGCGTATTTGTATACGCATAGACACGTGGCAGTTTTATCGCAAGAAATAAAACTCGTGGTAAGTGTATATATAGGCACGTATCGCGCATTGATTGGAAGACTTCGTTAATAATTAACGTACGTTAATTCTGTGCTATTGATCATTTTAATATCGGTCGATGACACCACATGTTCAGTGGATCGGGTTGAGAACATTTGCCTAAGTATGCGATTAACTTGACCATTTATTAAATACTTTTGGATTACGCCTAGGAATACAAACGCCTGTTTCCTATTGACGCTGACGTCTCGTTGATATTCTGATGCAAATATTCCTATTGTTTCCTCTGCTGGCATTGGAAGCCCATGATTTTCCGATAAGAATGAATGGTTATTTAATGCAGGACTTTTTTTATAGATACTGCATTTTACAAAAGCATACATAAAAACAGAAAAATATCGAACAACCCCCCCACCCCCTATTATCAGACAGACTTTCAATAGACTTATTATTTATCAGGACAATGGACCCTACTTTGGTGGCCATGAGAACCACGAATATATATATATGTTTTATACACGTGTATTCGTATTTCGGCCGAAGGTATAATGAGAGTTACGTTTGACTGCGCTGATGCTGTGTCAATCATAGCTGAAGTGCGTTCAGTTACTCTTATTCATTTTCACGTTTTCCCGAGTCCAGTTTGCAGTCGGCAGATCTAAAAACTATTTCGGGCGATTGGGATTCCATCTGGTGTGCTGGTATTATTTGTCACAAGCAATTAATGTGAAATGCTTGCTGAACACTCACGCTTTTAGGAATAAACCTTTTGTCGATCATTTTGCAAAATCGAACAAAGAGAACTGCATTCTATATGAAGCGACAGTAGGAGTTAGTAGGGGGGAGAGTAAGCTAGTAGTGAAGGTGAGTGTGAGTAGATCCTATTTAGAAGTTAAGGGGATAAAATCGAAAGGAATATTAAGACGCAGTAGGTAGGGGGAGGAGGTGAGGTGGTGTGGAAGGCGAAGAAAGGGGAACAGGATATGCAGTTCCTGATAAGTCATGGTTAAGTTGCACCGTCTTGATTTTATCATTTTATGATGAAATGACCATCATTGTGACCATACAAATTCAACGTTTAAACTGCGTTTAAATAAGGTGAAAATTTACGGGGAGCGGGAATGAAAAGGTGAAGACTTCCTGTACAATTGGAATTTAATAAATGCAACGGAAAATTTCGAATTTAAGCTTCTTGACTTATAGTAAAATGTCAACATTTTGTAAGGAAATTCGATAAGCGGCAATGTAAATTGTGTTTGTTGACCTTTGTTTTCATAGTTGTTAAATGACAGCTCCAGTTGTACATACCGCTGCGTCTTTGGAATGATTGGCAGTTGCTGCGTTTGTGTTTATAAGGATAAAAACAGAGAGAGAGAGAGAGAGAGGAGAGAGAGAGAGAGAGAGAGAGAGAGAGAGAGAGTCTAGCGCTGGAAGGGACATAGACACACGGGCACTTTTCAGGAAAAGGCTTGTGCGTCACCGACTCCTAATGTCGCTGGAATAAAGCATTAATGGTTTGGGAGGAGCTTTAAAAGCACTCGCCGGAACTCTGGCCGGACTGTGATACAGGATGAAAAACCCGAAAGTATTGACAAAACAGTAGCCTTTTCATTAAATGAATTAGATCTCGCATCCAGCTAAAAGCATGTGAATATTAGATAGTACATTTGCATGTTAAAGACGTGTCGTTATCACTCCCTGCGAGGGAGAAAAAAAAGAAAGGAAAAAAAAGGAAACGCTGTTCATTGTTGAATGGCTTTCTTTTTTGCTTGGAAGAAGAAAAAAACCATTTCATTTTTATATTTTGTAAAGAAATGCTATGAATTTCCTTGTTTGTGGCATTATTTTGATTTTCCTTTGAATTTTCGTTTTTATGAAATAAGGAAACAATTCTTGGATATCTTATTTATTCTCTCGAAGCATGTAAATATTTCGTGTCAGAACACCTTTTTTTAAAAATGCTCCCTGTAGTTTTATATACAAGGAAACGAAATAGAAGGGTAGAGCAACACGTGCCAAACATATAAATTTTGCGCATAAATGTAAATTTTGTGTTTATGATATCCAAATGTAGAATCAAATAGATATATGTCTTTCGATTGGCGTTATAATTGATCTGTATATCGTTCTCCTTTAAAGAAGTCTGACATATCACTCTTGATTAGCGATAGATTTAGGATTGGTTCTTTACTTGAGCTCCAAAGTTTTAGGTAGCAAAATATCAGTCACGGACTAAACGATCTCAGATTGATCACGAACGTATACGGTTTGAACCAACATAGTGAGCATTAGAAGGTTTGCCCATTCTAAAGGCTCCGCCGTTCACAGTCATCGTTTCGTGAATTATTTATCCTTGTAATGGAAAAGGTTAAAAACAGCGCGAAACCTAAATATTCGATACGAGTTTGTATTTTGCATGCTGTTTTTTTTTTTTTTTATCTTAATACGGTTTCACATGTGTGTGTTGTTATTTTTGTGTTGATACGTACAGCTTTCTATAGCAATTTGACCACAAATCCCCCGTATACAGCTAATATTTAGCTTTGGATTTCAGACCTCTTGCTCTCCAATTCTATCATTTTTATTTTCAGCCTTGGTTAAAAATGTATCATAAATGCAGAATTCTCGTTTTCCATGTTTAGACCCAGACGACACGGTCACAAAAACAAAGTGATAAATGGCTTCACTGTTCAGGTCACTGCGGACTTATGCATCGAACCTTGGGCCGAGTAGATTTGCATTTATTATTTAATCCCTTCAGTGTTCTTATGCCTCAAAGAATAATGGACTTGATGTTAGATTGCCCGTTTCATGGCTTATCATACGTTGGTAAGCAATTATACATTGTATATACTACCTCTACCAATCGACTTTCGTTTTGTGTGGTTCCGCTCCGTGCGTGATTGTATGATTGGTGTATTACCTGATCGCATGCCATTCCCCTCGGCGCGCTTAAAGCTTGAGGCAGATTTCTCTATATTACCAATACAACAACAATCACACACGACACGAACCTTGTACATATTAATCACTGCAGATTAGCGGACGGTGGATCAGAAGTCCCTGTTTCAAAGAAAATGTCGAGGGAGGAAATATGTTAGGATTAATAGGGGGGAGATGAAAGGGAAGTCTCATTTTTATCGTAACTTGGTGAGGACTGATTTCAAGGGGAAGCTTCATTCTTTCAGCTTTGAAAACTAATAGACTGACGAGCAGGCTATTCATCCAAGAGCTTCCTGTCTAAGATCGGTCCGATTTAAATGAAAGTTATCTCAAATATTCTAAAAAAGAAATGTATTTCCAGGGTGACTTCTTTATTTATTTATTTATGTATTTTTTGTGGTTGTTCATTTATTGGGAATGAAACTTGCTAAATACATTATTTTAGTTTTGTTAATTATTGTGAATGAAACTTGCTGAATACATTATTCTAATTTTGTTTATTTATTGTGAATGAAACTTGCTGAATACATTCCAATTTTGTTTAATTTTTATGATTGAAACTTGCTGAATACATTATTCTAATTTTTTTTTTGCTAATGAAACTTGCTGAATATATTATTCTAATTTTGCTTATTTATTGTGAATGAAACTTGCTGAATACATTATCCTAATTTCGTTGTGTTGGTAGTCAAGTTTGTAATACATGCCAGAAAATATTTACGGGAAAAAGAAATACATCAGTGTAGTGGACATCAAGGTTGGGCCAAATAGGCCCAACAACCATTCCATATATCGGAACTTCCTAATTGATCTGAGACAGTAACGGATGGTCCACTTATGACCACCAAATGGTCGGTTTGAGGAAAATGAAACAAACAAACACTATATATGTTGCTTTCGTGTTTTAGATGGGTGTCTGCTGAGTGCATATCACCACATCCCTGATAGTTGTGCTTGTTTGCAATAATAATAACGATAATAAATAGTAGTAGTAGTAGTGGTAGTAGTAGTAGTAGTAGTAGTAGTAAGCCTTCAGACTTACTGAAACAGGAGATAAAGAGGCCAATATCACAAGGACAGTATTGAATATATAAGTATAGAATTCCCCAATTCCCTCAGTTTTCACCCTCCCTAACATTTCTCCCTCCTCCCCGAAAAAAAAATAAAAAAATCCCCCCCCCGCCCCCCCCCAACAACACCCTTTCCTCCCTTCCTTTTAAAAGAAAACCCTTCCCTCGGCCCTTCCACTGTGGACCTGCCTCTGCGTTTAATCGCATACGAGCGGTCAGTGCCATTAGGAGGCGATTATGGCGATCGCTGGACTCCCAAGATAAACTTCTCACCCTGGTTAATCGTTGAAGGTGTCAGAGGGATATTGGGTGGCGCCGTCCGGCGGCTGGACCTCCTGGTCGCTCCGCGTATACATATTTCAAATAAATCTCTCGGATTATTAAGTTACTTTGGTGTGTGTGTTCGTGCGTTGCCTTCTTCTTATGAAATCCTTCCATTGCTGAGGTCAGGTTTTTACAACCGAGATGAAATTGTGTAGATGGGTCGTTATCGTTATTCTGTGGGCTGAACTCAATGTTAGCAAGAATATGATTAAGGTTTGTATTAACTTCTACAAAATTTTTCTGTCTGGCTATTTGTAAAGCTATGAGTTTATTTAGTCATTTGCCGTAGTTGTTTCTTCAGAAAGAGAGACAGAGAAAAACAGTTGTTGAAAAGATTATATATATTATATATTATATATATATATATCTATATATATATATCTATAATATATATATATATATATTTATAATATTATATATTATATTAGTGTGTTTGTGTGTGTGAGAGAGAGAGAGAGAGAGAGAGAGAGAGAGAGAGACGTATCCTTTTGTAACTGCAATCCATAACACCTTAGTAACCTTTCAAACTCGGGT
>NC_087216.1:3272873-3280373 GCF_015104395.2 Macrobrachium nipponense
TTTAATTTATGCTATTAGTTTGTGAGTATTGTGTGTATATATATATATATTATATATAATATATATATATATATATATATATCTATATATATATATATATATATAGATAATATATATATATATATATATATATATATATATATATATATATATGATAGTATATATATATATATATATATATATATATATATATAGTATCAGATAGATATATATGTATACTATACCAGCATTACACATTACATGCATTGATGCATCAGTGAGCGATTTCAGAAGGTGATGCCAGTTCTCATCAGTGAAGATTGTTGCGTCGTCCTGGTTATCTCTCTCTCTCTCCTCCTTTTCCTCCATTTCCTTGGAACTTCTTCTACTCCTCTGGAGGAACTGCAACAGCAGAAGCAGCTTGTCCCTACCTCCTTCCCCCTCACCCCCTGAAATAGTCGTGTGTCACGTTTCTCCTGAGGCTAATGGGGGTGTGCGCGCCCCTTGGGGTTGCCAGGGACGGTATGGCTGAAACGTGACATCCTACAGTATTGTCTGGAAACTTTGAGAAGGACGATTGATGCAAGGTGGGCCAGTGTGGAGAGGGCGGAGAGGACCACAGGGGAAGAGGGGTGTTAAAGGTATACTGGAGTGGGGCGAGGAAACAGAGAAAGGGAACAGGAAGAGAGAGAGAGAGAGAGAGAGAGAGAGGGAAACGGTGTATGGTGAGCCAAAAAAGGCGTATGTGGAGATGAAGGAGGATCCAGAAAGAAAGTAGTGTAAAAGCTGTGCGACAAAGACTGAGTAGTCGTAGGAATAAGAGTAGTAGTGTCGTAAATTCTGCGGTGATGGGGGAGGGGGGGAGGGGGAGGGGGAGGGGAAGAGTTATGATAGGTGCAATAGAGTTTCAAAGGCTTCAAATTGGTTTAGCTGATAGCGCAGGTATCACGAAAATCAAATGTCTCTCAGGAGAAACAGATGCTTTCAAGATGATATAAGAGAGAGAGAGAGAGAGAGAGAGAGAGAGAGAGAGAGAGAGAGAGAGAGAGAGAGAGAGAGAGAGAGAGAGAGAGAATGCCATAAACGAAAACAAATTCCCGATTCTCAAGAGGGTGAAGACAAAATAGTACGATTATTCTGAGTATGGTCAAAGATTAAAAAGACATTAACTTGAAAGACACAAGAGTATATTAATGAGGCAAGGTATTAGCAGTGATGGGCATTTTGTGATGTAGCATTTAACGAACAAAATGTATGTTAATGTGAAAAGATCAAGGCACAAAACAGGGAAGATGTTACAAGTCCTTTTTACAAATCTCTGTCGCTAATGCTGGCAATCTGCTCGGATAAATAAACAATGCTTAGCGTACATGTTCAGATACGCATGTTGATAGTTGTGCTCATAGTATGTGCGAACATGTAAAATGTGCGTGTATGTGTTCGTTATGATTTAAGTTAGAAGTTGGATTTTAGTTAGCTATTTTGGATAAAGAAGCAAAAATCTCTCTCTCTCTCTCTCTCTCTCTCTCTCTCTCTCTCTCTCTCGTGTGTGGGAAACACGCACAACCCAACCCCCATTTATATTCTAAAATGACAAGTGATCCTTAGCGCCAGAGGAGGACGCGATGATTGAAGACGAATAGACCGAGATTGGAGGGTGTGGGTATTTGGCGACACTTAGGCTAGGGTTTAACCTTTGACCCCAGATCTTGCTTTGACCGCAAGGTGTCATCCCACCGCCACCGCGTTAACCGCTGCTTACCCAGAAGTTACACTCAATCGACCGCACTTGAGACCGCTTTTACTCCCTCGATCAATCACACTTGCACCACCCTTATTAATTACTTCTATCTTAGCATATTTCACTGGTCTACTTTTCGCAGCTTGGCTCGGAGGGGATTCGGAAGGTGTGGCATGGGCTAAATACGATTTTATTTTTTCCTGAATGAATTTGGTTATGTTTAACTGCGAATACGAAATTACAATAAATACGCGGATCTCTACTTCGATAATTTCGTTTGAAATTGCCAGTACAGGACAAGGCTTCACAAATTCTCCTTCACGCAAAAATTGTGTTGTCGATGTATATACATAGTAAAGAATCATTACGAATTGTAAGTACATCCTACAGCTAATATTTTACAAAGTAAATGTCTCACAGGTAACGCTAAAAAAACCAGGTTTGATTTTTTCCCTATATGATAATACAGAAAGTTTCTTCTTGACTTCCTCAATTTTAGGTGCTTCAAAACAGCTAATGCCTATATAATCCTACCTCCTGGAGAGAAATAGAACTAAATTGTGTATTAGTAACTTACGTGCTTGTCGCTTTTGATAGGAACCTTCTGATCCAACTCCTACATTCACTCTCCCTGGATATATATTCTCGGTCATTCCTTCCTTCAAGTCTTGCTCCGAGTCGGCGTTAGTTATCAGCGATCAAAGAATTTAATATTCCATGTCACTCGCCGTTCTTCTCATCCTCACAAAGCATTTTACTAAAGCCACTCTCCGGCTATATTTTTAATTATGGCATTTTTTTTCTATGATCTATGCCAAAAATAAGCTAGTGCAAGCACGCTTGTCCTTGATCATTATCCCGTAGATTTTCCGCAGTGCAATTTTCCATAGATTAAAGCTTCTATCTACTATACTGACATTCAGCTATCTCTCATTTCAAGTTTTTTTTTTTTTTTTATGTGGATCTTTCCCGCTGCCACTTTATGGAAAAGAGGGCGAATGTCGGTTTTTCATGGAAAAGTGAAGCTTTCGTAGAGGATTTCTCACGAGTTGCATATTGAAAAGTGGAAGAATACAACGATTACTTTGTTGGACTGTCTGAAGTAGTTTGTCAAGACTGATTATTTGAAGGACTCGAGACAGTACGCTGGAACAAAGGAAACTTATGGTTTTTATGTTACATCCTGGGAAGAAAGAGGAGGGAGGGGCTTTAAAATGCTTTTTAAACCGGAAATCTTTGCTCTGTGGATTCGTCCTTCACCATCACGAACATTTCGATGGAATCATTTCGATTTTATTAACAACAGTAATTTGGTATTTACTTGTGTTATTTAAATCGAGACTTTTTCTTAGTTAAACTTCCTATTTATGATTCTGATTGAGCCCTCTCATGGGACAACTGTATCGTCTTCAGTTTGTTATTACTCTCTCTCTCTCTCTCTCTCTCTCTCTCTCTCTCTCTCTCTCTCTCTCTCTCATCACATCTTAACCTGTTTACTGTTATGAGAAAACGTTCTTGACTTCTGTTAGGAAAAAAAGAAAAAACAATTAGAGGTTCATCAAGTTTATATACACAAAGGGCGGAGTCACATCCGGAGTTGAGGCAGTGGCGAGATGAGTGTTTGGAAGAAGCTGAGAGAGAGAGAGAGAGAGAGAGAGAGAGAGAGAGAGAGAGAGAGAGAGAGAGAGAGAGCAATGCCTCATTATAGCTGTCATTTCTTAGATGAAATGTCAAAACAATAATCTGTAACAGGTGGAACATGTGAGACGCGAAAGATTAAATGATTACTTCGTTACCAGGAGAAAAACGAGAAGGGAATCCTAATGCCATCCCCTTTTTTTGTTCATCATTTGCTGTTGTTGTTGTTGTTGTTTTTGATGTCGTGGTAAGTATGCTTAATGACAGTGATGACAAAAACGGTAATCATATTGTCGATGATAATGATAATGATTCTAAACTCTAAAGGATACCGATCGACAAATATCAGATCCTGTTACTTCTTCCGATAGGTTCCCAGACTTCCTCCCCGTGAAGTCAATGCACCTTAATGCAGGTGAACAGTGGAGATAATTAGGCACAGAATCTCAGCGGGTTTAATTTCTTCTCCTGATTCGTGTGGATTTTCAGGCGTCACGAATCAATGCTTCGGCGAAGTCGATCCCCAGGAGTTCGCTAGATTAATTGGACAAGATTGTGCATATCCTGAGCTCCCAGTAAGCGCCATTAACTCTGCTAAAGACACCTCCTCGCACGCACTTCGTCAGGAGATCTTTCAGGGTTGAATGTGGTTAATAGTTTTTGCATATCAGTGACTCTTAGAACAAATGCAGCCCTTTAACCCGGCCGGAGTTTCTCCATGTCATTTTCGCTTTTGTGTTATTTGTAAACAGATGTTTTCTTTGTGATACTGTGTATAATATGATTAGATGGCCCGTCCCCTCATCTTTTTTTATGTAAAAAACTGTTATAGTTCAACTTTCTTTGTTCACATTTTGTATCTCTTTCCATCACAGCTGATGTTTGTTTGATGTAGTTCCACCCATACCACCCTTTTCCTGCAAAGAATGGGGCTCTGATTTACGTATACGTTTAGTATTTTTCAGTTGTGGTCACTTGCAAATATTCTTCATTACTCCTGTGTAAACATCCACCAACTAACTACCAGGTATACAAGGTATTCAGTGGACGCGCACTTACCTTTCCGTCCTTGTCAGGGATTCGAAACCTGGTTCTCTCGCATGTGAGGCAAATGTCATTAGTGTCAAAACTTCTCATAAATGGGTGACTTTTACAGCTTTTGGCCGAAAGGAAAAATAGCGCCGAGCTCTATCGTTTCCTCAAGTGACTGGAGGCAAACTCTCCCTGCATGAATCCGTTCTAATGACGCTCTCATTTACGTCTTTATCTGAAAACGGCGGTTCTCTGCCTGAAATACCTCCTCTTTCGTCCATCCTGTTTACATAAGCCATAAAAATGGAGGATCTCTCTGTTGTCTTTCTGGAATTTAATTGCAAATACAAGTCTTATCCACTTACCGATCTTTCAACATCCGCCGAATCCACCTGCCCTGAAGCATCATCCATGTCACTCCCTCTCCCTCCCCTGCCATACTCTCTCCCTCCCTCCCTCCCCCCCACCCCGTTTCATCCGCCCTTCCTTACTTATCATATGTACCTGTCAATGACCTGTCTCTCCATTCTCCCCCTCCCCAACTCCCCCTTGCCGTGTTCTCCCCTGGTCCAGGTAGTTCAAGAAGCAGGAATGAAGGATAGGCTTCACGGACAAATGGCAGGTAATATGGTTAATTAGTAGTATGGGTGTACCTTTCCCTCAGGTTTACGGCTTTCCGGACGATGTTCTGTGGCCTTAGACCCATAGTTTTTTTCATCCATGTATTTTTGGGAATGGCTTAACCTAATAGTCATTAGGGCTCAAATGTAGGGTCCTTTTTTACGTAATGATTTGAAGTAACTAATCAGGATTCTGTTATCTTCTTCCGAGTTAGGGCAAATTAGAAAATTAAAATCTCTTGTCGCATATAAATTGTCGCTCCTAGTTTTTCTGACAAGTTATTAGATGTATAATATCTTCCTCTTTCTTGTTAATAAGCAAATTCACAAGATAATATACTAAAAATTTTCAAATTTTATATTTGTACAAAAGCAACAAATAATTTGTAACTAAATACTCAAGTCCAACTGAAATCATCGCCACCCTTTTCTGTTATGTGAATAAGTATACAAATAAATCAGTAAACTTCATAAATTGTACCTCCTCCCTTATTCTTCAAGGTTCAGAAGCTATTCTTAGCATTTGCCTCCCAGCCGTCAATCAAACACCGGTATTGGAAGGAAATAACAAGGTTCTTTTATGGCTATGTATAAACCGGAATGCCTCGGGGCGATGGGTGGAACCTCCTGTTTCTTGGTGCTAGAGCGAAAAAACGACGGCAATTTGATCGTAATTGCCTCCCGATACGCGAGGCTGTCGAATTCCTTGACCATTTCATTCACACATTTAGCCAAAACTTCGCTAGCGCAGAATGGTTAAGCGCCCACTGACTGACTGCTCGTGTAACTAAGTATTTATTAATTCATTTATCTATTTATTTGTTTATTGATATGTGAAGCCTGAATTCATAATCAAAGCTCGGACGTGTAATACAGTTTTTAAGGTTGATATATTTGTAGAAATTATGCTTATCAATATTTAGTTTTTATTTTAGAGAACAACAGTGAAACACACTTAACTGCACTGTTTATGTTGAATAATTACTCTTTTATGTAAGTACTGCCAAAAAGTATAATCCATAAGTAACTTTTCATATATCCAGGCTGACATTATTCGAACATGAATAGAACCATAGTCATTGTCTGGGTCATGAAACTAAAAGAAAAAAAACTATATATCATTAGAGTGATAACGATCCAGTTCATAGGACCTGAATACCACATGCGTCGTGCTTGCAAAGTTCGACCGGTATGCAACGGAAGTTGCTGGGTGAAGACGTCCTGGAAATGGATGAAAACAATATCTTGCGGTTTCGCTGGAATCCCCTTTCCTTTTTGTGAGTGGGCGCAGTCCTCGCCGGGTGGTCGCTGAGTGGCGCTTCAGCAAGAAACAAAAAATAAATAAATAAAGAGAGAGAGAGAGAGAGAGAGAGAGAGAGAGAGAGAGAGAGAGACTCCGAGGTCGATTCCTATCAGAGGGGTTAAAATGACTATGCAGGAATTGGGGATAATGATAGCGATAAAGGAGGAAGAATGACAAGGAAGAGTCTGTCGATGATCATGTTAAGAATGAAGACAAAAGACCCGTGGCGTTGCGGTGGCCAAGCCTTCTTTCTGCATCTCGGAAGAGGAAAGGCTTCGGTGCATTTACTGATAAGAGAGAGAGAGAGAGAGAGAGTTGACAGTGATACACGGATCTTTCAGACAACGGTTTGATGTTCCTTTTGTGTTAAAAATATGACACTTCCAAGTAAAATCTCTTTACCCTAATATATTTGTTTTATTGTTTCCGCTGTTAATTTTATATCTATATATATATATATATATATATATATATATATATATATATATATATATATATATATAAGTATTATATATATATATAGATAATATATATAATATATATATATATATATATATATATCATATATATATATATATATATATATATATAATATATATATATATATATATATATATGTATATATATATATATATATATATATGATATATATATATATATATATATATATATATATATAAACGTACTATCGTCTAAAGACTTAAAGTTCCTGATCAAAAGGCTAGGCTGGTTGTTCATTACGAATCTGGTGTCAGCTTAGTTATAAATCTTGCCACGAAGTAGATTAAGTTTTATTTTTGTAGAAATTATGCTTATCAGTATTTAGTTTTTATTTTTGAGAACAATAAGTGAAACTCACTTAACTGCACTATTCATGTTGAGTAATTACTCTTTTATGTAAATACTATAAAAAAGTATAATCCATAAGTAAATTTTCATGTATCGAGGGTGACATTATTCGAACACGAATAGATCCAAAGTCATTCTCTGGTTCATGAAACTTAAAAAAAAAAAAAAAAAAAAAAAAAAAAAAAAAAAAAAAAAAAAAAAAAAAAAAAACTAAACCAGTTAATTATTAGAGTGATAACGATCCAATTCATATTGTGCTATTTTTGTATTGATATTTATATTATGACAAACTCTTTATGCCACCAAGAAGGGAACCCAAAGTATTCCTTGTAGATTCA
>NC_087216.1:3285373-3390373 GCF_015104395.2 Macrobrachium nipponense
TTTCACATCGGCCGGAAGTAGTTCTTTTAGGATATGGGCGGTTGTATCTTTGTTTTCATCTTTATTGATAAATAAATAAATTCTTATCGCAGCGCTGTAGATCTGTTGCTTGGAAAGAGATGACGTAAGGAGGTGTCTTCCGGAGTAATGTTTTGCTAGATATCTTTGTCGTTATTGTCATATGTAGTAGTGGTGGTAAAAGCAGAAGTACAGGTGGTGACATCCTAATGGTGTGTATAACTGTGAACAGCCGTAGAACAATAAGAAATGTTTTAATACTAATACTGCTGGAGTAAGTTATTACAATGGCTGCATATAATCTTAAGTAGATCTTAGATTTGTGTTTGTTTGTTCCATGTTTTGTAAACAAACCTTGTATAGAGGAGTTGAACGGTTATTTTTTGCGATGAAAGAGAGAGAGAGAGAGAGAGAGAGAGAGAGAGAGAGAGAGAGGAGATAGTTAGTTAGTTAGTTCATAGTATCAATTATTAGCCATCTGTTTCAAGATACTGCCGCCGTCAAGGTAGATGGATAAGTAAAGATACAAATTTTGAGAATCCACGAGCAAAAGAATAAGTGATCGTGATGGTGACTCCATATGCCATTCTCGTATCCAAGAAGCAGCGGCAGGTCTGTTATTATTGTTTCCGAATGGAAAATTTAATAGAATAATAAAAAAAGTGTAATGAAATAAACCCTCCCCACGTTAAAAATTCCGATGAAGTGTGTACACCAAATTAACACATGACAGAGCAATTACCGCACAAGCGGATATCAGATTAAAACAAAATTTATGAAAATTAATAACGACAGCAACATTTCCCCTTAGGCAGAGAGCGTAAAAAAAGGGGGGAGGAGGATGGAACTGTAATAAAATCCAAACGGGGGAAAATGATAACAGAATCCAGCTCAAATTCATCATCCGGAGAGAGCCGTTCATCAAGCAACTGTAAAAAAATATACAAATATATAGAATATCAAAACGCATAGAAAATAATAGAATGACTGGCTCGGTCCCCGCGCTCGCTCGCCACTAAACTACAACGGACTCGCTGTCCCGTGCAAACAAATTCCGCTGAATCAACACTGTATGTCAACTGACCAATAAAACCAATACACCGAAGTTGAATCAAAATGTAATAAATTCCTTCCCTGGCGAGATCATGGGTTAGGTGGTGCCTCTATGGTCCCCTCCCCCTCCTTCCCCGCCCCCCCTCTCTCTCTCTCTCTCTCTCTCTCTCTCTCTCTCTCTCTCTCTCTCTCTCAGAACCCCTTCTTTCCCTTCTGTCAGCCCTAATTGCAGTATGGACTACAAGCCTCTGGTTGTTTGTAAGTTAATCATTAATAAGACTGAATGATTCATCCTAGAGTACATTACATAGAAAGCTCATCTCTCTCTCTCTCTCTCTCTCTCTCTGGTGGATGGAAATTGCTTTTCTCTTGTTCTCATTCTCAAAAGGTCTTCAGGTTTAGTACCTCCTTCTTCTCTTGCAGATTTGAGGAGTTGGTCATTTTAATACTTTTAGTTTTGTTTTTTCCTATGCTGTATATATCCTTACTATCTTAGTGTTTTCATTTTTTAACTACAGGTGGCCATGATGTAGTTAGATTTTCACCTAAAGAACTTACTTTTTTCCTCTTGTGCTTTATTTTTGTATGCAATGATAATGAAATCTAATGATAATGAAATCTCAATTTATGATTTTACCTAATTTTAGAATAATCCGCAAATCATGCAGTTTAGTCCAATAAAGATAGTCCAGTTATAATGAAATACCGTGAATTGTAAAATAGAATTAAAAGGGTTTTTTCTTTTCGTTTGATAGAGCAGAACAGGTCCGCTATAAAGGTAGTAACGAATTATTGATTCTGTTCAAACTTCCAATTAATTTTTAGTCAGAAATTAATATTTGAACACAGGACAAAAATGAAAAGAGAGAAAGGGAAAGAAAGAAAAAAGCCGAATTCATTCGAAAACGCCACATGTTTGGCTAAGCGCAGTCCGGGTCTCCAAGATAGGCAATGTTCCGGCGGTCCTATTTTGACATTCAAGAGATTAACGCCATTGATTTCTGGTTGAGGCAGCAATTAAAACATCAAACGGAATTTCTCATGAAGGATAATGACAGTTTCCCTTATCGTTGGACCGGTAATTAACGAACCGTTTGAATTCTGAATCAATTGATAACTGATAAACGACCGGCTACAACTCTTGCCTACTCTCTCTCTCTCTCTCTCTTAGCCTCTCCCTTCCTCACCTCCCTATTCGGCCCTTTTCCTCCCCCTTTTCCTCCCCCTCCCCAATTTTCTCTCTCTGTCCTCACTCTTCGGTTTATAATCACCGTCGCTGGAAATTATGTATATATACACATATACCGGTTTCGGATGACTTTCGCGTATCAAACGATATATACCGTATATGCCTAGGGTAAAGGGGTTGGCAGATTGTGCGTGTGTGTGTGTGTGTGTGTGTCTGTGTTCAGAGTGAAGCTGCGGCCTCACCTTTATCTGTATTCATGAAAAGCAGGATTTTTTATACACTTTTTTTAATCCTGCCCTCGGGCGTATAAGCGTTATCAGTAATGTTATATCAACATGTTCGGCAGCCAATCAAAATTGTCAATGGAGAGTTATTGCGAGGCTGTGATTTTTGTCAACTTTTTTTTTAGTCTGGTTTTTACTCCTTTTTTTCTCGTGTCACTTTTTTTCCCGCGGTTGATAGATATTGAAGTGCACAATACAAAATGAAAACACCCATTACGACTTGAATTCTTCGCGGAAAATGGAATTCGAAGTAATTATTATTATTATTATTTTTTGTTGCCGGTGTTGTTGTTATCCATCGGTGCCAGATAAATGAAATTCGTGAAAATATCTCTCTCTCTCTCTCTCTCTCTCTCTCTCTCTCTCTCTCTCTCTCTCTCTCCCAAAGTGGCAGCGGAATAGGACGGCGGAGGAGACTTCAATCACACGCGCCTATTAAACGATTCCATTAAATGCATCTTTCTTTCTTTCTCTCGACGCCAAAGCTCAGTCTGAGATGCATCGTTGCGTGCCAAACTGTGTTTCATTATTTCCTGTTTCTAAGTAATAGTATTTTTTTGTCATGTGTCCATACCTCCTCCTATTTAGCGGTTTCCGTTCGTTCTTCCCCATTCGTTATTCCAGATAGGTTACCCTGGGAGGAAGAGACAGAAGGGCGTGGTTCTCTACAGTAAGCACTCTATGACGGAGTGAGGGTTTGTCGACGGTAGGGGTTGGGTTGGGTGTTGGGGTTGAGAGCCTTGTTTGCGGTATTAGTGGTATGATGATTAAACAGGCACAGAGTTGAGTCCTCGAGAAATTTAACATTTGCCCGAAGTTTACACGTTCTTGCAATCTTCTTCCAAATTCCTCTTCTTCTTCCTCCTCCTCTCCTTCCTCTTCCCCCCTTTTTTCTCTCCCATTGTCCTTTCCTTCGTCTCACGCTCTTCCCTTTCCCTTTTTTCATCTTCCTTTTACCGTCTTCGTGTGCTCATTCTTCTTCCCCTTTTCCTCTTTCCTTCGTTCTCATCTTCTTCCTCCCTTTCTTTTCCTCTATTTGTCCTTTCCCTTCTTTCCCTTTTCCTCTTTCCGTCTTCGTCTTCTCGTTCTTCTTCCCCACTTCCACTTCCTCCTCCCCTTCGTTTTCTCCTTCATTTTCCCTTCTGTTGCCTTCCTGCGTCCTTTCCTTCTTCCCTACTTCGTCTAGCTCTCTTCGTCCTCTCCTTCCTCCTCCCTCCTTCTTCCCCTCATTCTACTTCCACTTTCCCTCCTCCCTTTTCCTCATCTCCTTCCTTTTCCCGTCCTCTTCCGCTCCTTCCCCAGTATCTGTGGGCCTTTGTGATGCATTGTGACACTCATTCTAATTTACAGAAGAAACGTTCAAAGTTATCGACTCGCATGATTACGTAGCAAGACGTCTAAATTAATTTTATAACCTGATAATGGAGAGAGAGAGAGAGAGATAGAGAGAGAAGAGGGAGAGGCCCCTTGAGAGGAGAGAGAGACGAGAGTAGAGAAGACGAAGAGAGAGAGCCATTTTGAATACGTTTTCTGTACTTCTGAATAAAATTCATATTGCAATTGGCTAACATATTTACTAGATCTATGATGTCTCGTTAAGGATTCATATAATGGTTTTGATGATCACAAACTGCTTGTTGTAAGTGTCGATATATGTAGGCAACTAAGTCATTTTTGTGTGAATTGTTAAGGTTTTAATTGTCAGTTATGTTTCTTTTTCTCAGTGGATCCGGTTCACCTACATTAATAGCATGTCAATTGGAATATTGTAAGATGACACAGCTCTGTTGTACTTCGTCACTACGTCAGCGCAACGGCAAGAAATTTGCATTTTCAAAATCTGATACATCACTATGAACCCATTATGCTGTGAAGTAATAATAATAATAATAATATAATAATAATAATAATAATAATAATAATAATAATAATAATAATTTTTTGTATTAAAAGTATCAAAAGATCGTCCACATACAAATATTACAATGAAATAACACCTGTATAGGGGCTGAAAGTCACCCAACCCAACTCCCTTCCATTTTTCTTTCTATGTTGGAAGAGTCTAATTATTTCTGTGCTATTTATCTTGTCTCTCATTGTTTCCGTTCATGCTTTATTACTTTATATCCACGTATTAATTCAGGCGCTTCAACTTTCCAGAGGGTCGTTTTCAGTCCAGCGAGCGATCAAATGAATAAAGAGAATTCTGTCCACATGTTATCGGATTTCAATTGAAATACAATTGAATTTGATTAATCTGCTATCATTATGAAGAGAGAATATGGAAAACTCTTATCCCCATCCTGTTATGCTTCGTCAAATAAAAGTATACATGTCAAAACCAGAGTTATGGTGATATTGAATGTATTCCATATATTCGAATTATGATATTTAATAATGCCGTTCCATAAACACTATATTGTGCGTCGCTGCGGGCCAGTCTATCTATCCACTTATCCCTCTCGTATTTAAATAAATGCTTGAAGTCAGAAGTTATTTTTCCACTCTGTTGCACGATACCTACCTTTCTTTTTCTTTCCTTCGTCCTTTTTAAAAGGATTCCGGTATTGTTTTAGATGATTAAATTCTGCATTGTGCTGTCTCGTAAATGATTAGAAACGCTTTGTTTTTACTTGTGACGTTTCCGTTGTTGGTAGGATTGGCTCTCTCTCTCTCTCTCTCTCTCTCTCTCTCTCTCTCTCTCTCTCTCTCTCTCTCTCTCTCTCTCTCTCTCTCTCTCTCTGTATATCAGTTCATTCAGTACTTTATTCTCTAGAGAATAAATATCAAGTGATCCTCTCTGCTTTGATATGTATTAAACGTTATAACTCCTCAGGTTCACATTTTCTTTATCATTTGAATTACGACTGTGTTTCAGAATTAACGAATTTCCTCTTGGCTGTCGCTAGGTATTACCAGAGAAAAATCTAATATTCTTTTCCATTAGAAAATTGATGTTCGTTTGGAGAAGCTTCCTTCCTATCAGAACGACATTTGTTTTTCGAAATTATTTTTGTAGAAGGGTATTTGATCTTGCTTGTAGGCACACCATTCTTTGTATGACAAGAGCCCTAAGTAAAGGCTTTGTAATGAAAAAAATATGGCATTTATGAATAAGTTTCATGATGTTATTATTCAGTCTCAATTTGCTTCGAGTCAGGCTCAGAAGTTTTGTTGGTAATTGTGTAAATGTTTAGCACCATATCAAGCAGTTTACTCATTTATTCCACTTGTGTTCCACAACAATTTATGCTTCCAGTCTGTATTCAGTGGCGAGAAATCGACTTACTTATGTTTATCACATTCATTGTAATTCACTATAGACAATTCGAGTCAAAAGCCCCTGAGATTTGAATAGGAAAATCGCGGTAATGCAACCCTGATTAACCTGTTACAATTAATATCCCAACCATGATTTATCCATACCTGGTGATTTCTTTCTTGTTTCTATTCCGGACTTGGCATTCTCAATAGCGATCGTAAATTCCTTGTAATTCGCATTAACATCAGATTCTACTATACAAATTTAATTACGCCCTTTATTTATTACGAACAGACGGGGGCTTAATTATAGACCTTCCTTCGCGGGAGACATTGTTAATTACGTATGTTTACGCTCTTGGCTTGTGTCGTTGTGGAACAGAGTTATTTTTCCCCCGTGTCTCTTAAGGACCTCGGAAATCACAGGGTACCCGGGATGGCTTGTCCCTGTCCCCCAATAACCGTAGCCCCTCCCTCTGGAAATGAGGGTGCTAGAAGGGCTGCGGAAAAAATGGATTTATTCATGAGAGAGACTTCTGCAAGGGCAGAGGTCATGGGTGTTAAGGGTGCATCTGAAACCTTTACAGATTATTTTAAAATCCACTGTATAGCTGTAGCTCGTTATATTCGCGACGCATCTAATTCAATCAGTCAGTCTACCTTATAATCTCAGGGAACACTCGCCCACTCACGCCACACATGCCCTGTGGCCTCATATGCCCAAGAATTACCCGATGTGTTGTGACTGTCCTTTTAAAATCTTTAAATCCTTTTGAGTCCCTCACCTCTCTTCTTTCTCTTACTGACGTAATATCCGAAAGATGATTATACGACTTGTGGCTTCCGGTCGAAGTTTTTTTTTTTTTTTTTTTTTTTTTTTTTTACGTGATTCTCTAAGCCTGAAGTTCGAGGTTATCGTAGTTAAAGGGATTCAATTTCACATTATTGATAATTTTAATGTTTATTGCAATATATCATTCTGTACTCTATAGTTGAGATTATCGAAATTTAGAAGTATTCAAAAACATGTTTCTACTATGAAACATTTATTTCTGCTAAAGAATGACAAACGAATCAGAATTTCATCATTTTACAAATATTTGAAAATTCCTCTGGTCTGTTATTATGACATAAAAAAACTTTCTTTTGGATGCTCTCGAGTTTGAACCAATATAGATTGTTTGCCAAGACGAATCAGGAAAGCCGTGAAAACCTTATAAAGAAGAAGAGGAAAGAAAAAAAAAAGGTTTTCTGGAAGGAAGTATCGCATCTTCACCCTCCTATTTTCTCCTTCCTGATAACTATGACTTACGCTCTTTCAATTCGCTTTTTGGATTGTTATTCTCAACGGTTTGATTGGCCTTCGTTACAGTCCTTTGGCCACATTTATGGACCAAATGAGGTTTTACGTTACGTGGAAGACCGAATTCTGCTCTGCCTTGTCTCGTAAGTCCGTATAAATATTAAATTTTGTCTCCATGTTTTTAACGATTTTCTGACCAAGGCGTCTTACCTCTTTTTAGAACCCATTTTTGAATTTCCAGTTTAAAGCTATTTTTATTTTATAAAATTGTCAATATATATATATATATATATATATATATATATATATATAATATATATATATATATATACATACATACATACATACATACATACATACATACATATATATACATAAAGAGAGAGAGAGAGAGAGAGAGAGAGAGAGGAGATGAGAGAGAGAGAGAGCATTAATAACTTCTCATGAATATGCATGAAATTGCAAAATCTATTAAGAGCGATTGATTCCACACCCAAACCACAATAACCTCCCTATTCTTCCCCGCCTTTATAGACCACCCGAAAGGAGCCGCCACCCCTCCCTCCTCCCTCTCCCTCCCCCCTCTTGCTCTCCTCTCTCTCCCATTCCCATTTCCTCCATATCGGGCCCACCCAATAATGCCGGCCCACCTGAGCAACAACTAATTAGCGACGTAAGTATCGATCACCCTCCTCCACCTCCTTCTCCGGAAGGAGTCCGTACTGCCTAATTACTATCGGTCCCGGGCAGTAAGTTTCCGCGGCGATTACGAGTGTCACGTATGATATAAAACCCCTAATTAAAAGCAAGTCATCTAGTCCGCTGAGAGAGAGAGAGAGAGAGAGAAAAGAGAGAGAGAGAGAGAGAGAGAGAGAAGAGAGAGACATATAATGGGTTAAAGTGTTAGATGACTGCGTATAACATAAAACAAGACGCAAAAGATTATTATAAAAGTGATATTGATGTTGATGAAGATTGTTGTGGTCACGGTGGTATTGATGATGGTAGTGTGTTAGCAGTAGTAGCTGCGATTTCTTTCATTTACCTCAGAGTCTCGTGATTTTTTCTACCTATGCGCATATTTACCTCAGTAGATTCATTAGTTACGACTTGTTCCCCCACGTTGAATAGTTGTTGCTGGCGATGAAAGCCATGCGGCTAACTGTGACGCATTGAACTGGGGTCATTATTAATTAGCATTATCATTATTGGTCCGCGAGTGCGCGTCTCTCCCAGGGCGATGAAAAATCATTGGTTCTGTAGCGTGATCAGTTGCCGCTGCAGTGTGGGGTCTGCGGTGGGAGGTTGAAGCCTGTATTCTTTGGACGTTTGAATTTTAAGTCGTTGCCCCCTTTTGTGTGCTTGTTCCACCTAATAATATTAATAACAATAATTTGTGATCTTGCCATTCTTGAGAGTATCTTGTTACACGTTTCTAGAAATATGAAGAATACATAAACGCGCACATTTTCCGTTAAATTTATGAATATTAAGAACTATCATAATGTTCTGTAGGAAAAATTCCACAAATAAAATATGTTATTTATCCACAGTGATGCATAAAGTTCATAATTGTTCTTCGGTTATTCTGTTCAGCCTTGAAAGAGATCCTACTGGCCTCATCAATATTCAGGTTTACTCACCCACTTATTCATCCTGTTACTCATCGGACTCAAATCACAGCTTCTGCACCGGATATCTACAGCGGCATTTTACCCATCATTTTGTCCAGAATCTGTGTGGCAAATTACACCCTGCTATTTCCTTTGCATGTCTCTTTATTATTAACTTTTTATTCATTCTTTTTTATTCCTTTTCTCTTTTTTTTGTGAGGAAACTAATTCCCATTTTTCTCTCGTTTCAGGTAATGGTGTGAGAACTTCTTTGGGTTTAGAATTGTTAAAAAGGTAAAGGACGGTGGGTACTGGGCTTCGGAATTTAGACTGTAGATTGGTGGGCCTGAAATGTCGTTGCTTCTTTTGTTAGGTAAGTAAGATCTGCAACGTATCCGTATTTTTGCATTTTTGATTAACGTAACGTTACATCTTTTCCCTAAGTGAGCAAAGTGGTCGGTGGAATTTTTTTTTTTAACTATTGAATGGTCTTTTATGGATGCTTTCTTAAGAATGTTTTAATAATAATAATAATAATAATAATAATAATAATAATAATTTGTCATAGCATTTTGATTATGAAAGTAAAGATCTTAAGGGTAGGCTCTATACCTTCCTTAGTTCATGATTATTACCTTTGAGGAAGACAGTACAACGACTTAAAACTATTATAAGTTTAGTATCGAGACCCCGAGGTCAGGGAAGGTCCTGCCTACTTCACTGCTTCAGTGCTGCACCTTTTGGAAAAGATATGAATTGGGCCATTGATTATAATAAATTTGTTTAGAGTGCTACTGTCATTGCAACGACTTATTAGCAGGATATTTAAATTATTAATTAATTAGATTAGATTTTGAAGCTCAGACGATGAATTTAAACAAGAACTTGGCAAAACAACAGTGAATAATTGCCTTTAAAATCAAATTGCAAAGCCTCAGTAATTGTTTGTTTGACATGTCCGAAAAACGTCTCCATGGTAGAGGGTTTAGAAATGCTTCATGTGCTTCAAAGAGGATTTTGTAAGTATAATAATACTTATACTCAAAGGTCATACCTTTCTTTGTGGACATTACTAGAATAAATGAATTAACGAAAACAATTTCCGATTAAATGTTTGTTAGACCATTCCTTTGCCTGGTAAGGGAACAGGTAAGTTCTGTAACTTCTGCGTTTGTATTCGTATTCGCACAGTACTTAATAAATTTGATTAAGTGAGAGTGAAATATAATAGAAGTGAGAGACTTTGTGATATAGGTGAGAAACGCACGAAGAACAAAGAACACGAGTTGATGGGAAATGGAATGAGTAGAGAAAAACTATGCACACACACATATATATAACGTAGACTAGAGAGGGCAGAGAAAAAAGAAATAAGAAGAATTCCCTCCACGAAGGCTTCGATTGGGTGCGTGAGCTATCAGCTAGTTAATAAGTCAGAACATCTGATGTCGCTGTAACACCGCCCATCCTTCGTGCAATTTTAATTTAGCGTTTCCCTCCTTTGCAATCATTACAGCCCCGACGATGATTCACGCAACATAGAAAGATGGACAATTGAAGGATTGCGCGATAGTCAATTGATTTGGCGATACACTCCCGTTTCCAGATTGCGCGCCATACGTTAGTGATTAGAATGCACCGAGCCCGAGGGTCGGGCGCTGCTGGTTGGATACCCGGGTTTGGCGACCGAGTTTCGAACTCTCTGGCGTTGCAGTGTTCTGTGTAGAGTCCGACCATTGGTTTGGCTAGACTGAGACTGCTGTGAACATTATATAGGGGAGATGTAGACGTAAAAACCGTGTTTTTATAGAAGTTTAAACTAGAATTTTTCATTGAGAATCCATTTCGAATTAAAGAAAAGAAGTTGCAAGAAGAGAAAATATATTTCTAAATCATTTGTTCTGGAAAGACTGGCCGATGACTGTTGCTACTCAGTAAGTATTGGTATAATTTCGACTTTCGTCATTAACGTCTATTTTACTACCTGTTGTAAACGCGAAGCAAATTAGAGCAGAGAGGACCCACGCAGCTGTCAGTGCGTGCTACAAATCTTCTGTCGCTTTTTCTTCACGGAAGACTCGACAGATATCGAGCATAAAACGCAAATCTAAAATTCACGAAAATACTGCCGTTAAGAGCTGACGGATCGATTGCATTATAGCAATTATGAGGGACATCTGCCGCTATAAATATGGCTGTAAACACTGATATAGCTGTCTCAATTGGCGCCTAATCAGACCCTTGGAGTATCGTCTCGCCCATTGTCAATGCATGGATTCACATCGTTTTTTTTTTTTTTTTTTTTTTTTTTTTTAGTTAAGCTAAGTTTTTAAGTTATTCCGAGGCAAAATAAAAAGAAAAGTATCAATAGAAAAATATTGGAAAATCTATTAAGAGATTTTCAATGACTTTTCTTATTCGGGGAAAAGATAGTTTTGGCAGCATATTTTTTTATTCTTAAGATAATAAATAAAATCAATGCCCAGTCCTGGAAGCGAAAGTTCCGTGTTAAATAAGTGATAGCACAACCGTTAGTCAGATGGACAGTGCAGGTCTTAGAGTCTTGGTACGTGTGTGTTTTCTGCAGTGTTGTCACCACTCTTAAGGAGAATACGTAATTGCCTGCAGCTTATAATTATCACTGGAGAGTGTGCACTGTCGATATGTCTTCAGTTATTTATCGTATGCTTTAATGCAAACAAACAACTTGGATGTATACTTGATGAATTGTGCTTTTTGTCATTTTGAGTTCAATATATGAATGTAAGAGGGGAACAAAAGTGTTGATGACTCTAGGTGTTATTATACCTTTCCGTTATGTTACGCTCCTCGTTAGGAAGGAAAACACATCTTAGGATATTGAAAACTGATATTTTGTTCGAAGTTTTATGTTTATGGCATTTTGACAATTGTAAGGTTTGATTTGACACTCCAAAATCTGTGAATTATGAATGAACACGTAATAACGGATAAAAGTGTAATTTCTTCTCATGTAAAAATATTTCAATGTGTACATATGCACTCATGCACAATTGTGCTTGTTTTACACAGGCGTTTTGCTTTTGTAACCTGCGTATTCACATGATTAATGTGTTGATTACAGTTTTTGCCATTTGTTTTGCTCTGGGGACATTTTATTCATTTTACAAAAAAGTTACTATTTATTTTTAATCACTTATGTGATCGTAAAGTTTCATTTTATATATCAGTTTTATTACCTTTGCAAGAAATATTTTCATTTTACAATTCTCTCTCTCTCTCTCTCTCTCTCTCTCTCTGTCTGTCTGTCTGTCTCTCTCTCTCTCTTCTTGCATTTCTTTTATATTCGGTTATTTTTTTGTTTTCACCTTCATTATGCTTCATTTTTTTCTATTCTTTTGCGTTCCTCCTCTCTCCCCATTCACCTGCCATTACGTTTGCCCTTTAATCCCAAGAGTGCAACAATGACCATTTTTGAAGAGAAAACCAAACCCTTTCGGATTGTCACTGCCGGGGGGACACTGACCGTCATCGCTCGTTGTCCAGCTTTTTTCGGAATCGATGTTAAAAAGAAATCTCAGTGTTCCTTCGATAGGTAGTTTGTTTAAGTTACGGTGGCACGCAAATATCCCTAGAAGTTTTGGTTTTTTATTCCCTCATCACCCTCTCAATGCATTTATCTATATATTTGTTATTATTATGGTAATCTCTCTCTCTCTCTCTCTCTCTCTCTCTCTCTCTCTCTCTCTCTAAGTCGCTTACGAGATCGCCATGCTTGAATGACCTAATTCCTCGACTCATTGTGGCATTCATCTCTCAGCAATCACATTGATTCATCGAAGGAAAAACTATCGAAAGGCCAATACCCTTTCTTTGTCCTGGGCTAAAGTAGGGTGGGGCAGAACTAGAGGCTATAGCCAGGGGGAGGGGGATGTCCTGGGGATGAGGAGTATGTACAAAAAGGACCTCCTTTGTTAAATAGAAAACGGAAGAAGAGGCGATACAATCTCGCCTTTTTCCGTGGCTGGGAGGGGAGGGAAAAGGCCGTCACGAATAAACGGGGAAAGGAAAGGAGTCTGAAGTCGCCTTCCCCTCTCCCACAACTCCCTCCTCCCCTTTTAGTGTAGGTGTAGTGAAAGGGCATTGGATTTTGACCCCCTTCCCTTCCCCCTTTTAAAAGTGACGAAAATTGGTTTTGTCACTTTTAAGCAACGCGAATGAACTCCTTTTCAAGAAAAGGGGTTCCAGCCCCCCTCACGCAAAAAAAGAGAACTCGATTTTTAAAAACCATTTGTTGAAAGATAGAAAATGGAATGTGTGTCCGAATTGAAAGGTCAAGTTTGATCATTTCATTTTTTCATGGAGGATTACATTACATACGTTAAAAAATCTCTCCCATTTTCCAGTAATTTTACATCGCAATTTGAGGCGTGGTTACTTGACAGAAGTTAAAACAGAAGTAATGTCATTTGATTTGAACTAATTTCTATTATGGAGGAATGAGAGTTTTCGCTTTCAGAATTAGAAATGAATGAAAAAAAAAAAAGATGTGCGTTTGTTCAGCTTAAACGATGAATAGAAATTTGATTCAAATAGGCTTATGAGAAAGAGAAAGTGACAAAGCTTTACCAATTAGCGTGTTTTAACAACAGTGATTAGTATTAAACTTTACCAAACGCGATTATGCGCTGTTAGGACGCTAGTTAGATTGTTTTGGCCATATTGAATTAAAAAATGCCAGATATGATTTATTAATTACTAAAATATGTCCTGACATAAAAAAAAAGATTAATCAACTTGTCTAATAAGTGTCAGAATGTTTATTTTTTTTTAATCCTGACTGCGTTTCAAGTGCATCATTTAGATATCAAATAAAGTGAATACCTTAATATACTTGTCAACATTGTTCGTGAGGTCGGGTTCATTACAACACCTTCCACCTTCCAAAGGGTTTTCTGTACTGCCACACGCAAACCCGGGCTTACAGTTGAACAGTCACACTGTCACACACACACATACACTTACATATGCACGCAGACGTGCAGAACGTACATTATTGTAATTGATGTATCCGTGATGTGGGGCTATGAAATAGAAACACTGACATACAAGAGGCGTGTAAAGTATCGGGCGGTCCTGCTGTTTACGTGTGGGTGTGTTGCCGCCTATTGACAGCCAACGTAACTAAAACTAGATGCCTTTTTCAGGGTTAATGAACCATTTAATTACCGAACAGAAGTCACGGTCTGTGTTCTTTGGTTTTCCGGGTAGCTTACCAACCCTCCCGCGGTGACTTACGGGCAGATATTTCTAAAAGTGCTGCAGGGGAAGTCTACATTAGTCTACGGATATTTCAAAAATTAGGAAACTGTACCGAGGTCCGGCATGTCTCTCTATCGGGGTTTGCGAGGTTATTTGAACAATGATGTTTAAATGAGACAAATACATGCAATGGCTTCTCCTTTTTTCCCGTATAATATAGCCCTAATGCCATTTCGTTTCGTCAAGCCCTGCGCCGTCGTTGAAGCGAAGCCCGTCATCTTTTTCGTTCGTTCTTATTGGATATCTGTTTTGAAGGGCCTTCAACTTTCCGTTTTTTTCGTTCAAGCTGTGTGAAAGTAATTGTCATATCTACAGCAAATCTCTATTATTGAATTCAAATGAGAGACCGAATTGCATATATTAAAACTCTCAACAATAAAGCGGATGTATACACCAATATGCTAATAAGATATTTTTGGGTAATAATTTTTTTTTTCTTTTCCAGCAGGTGACATTTACGGTTTTTATCTATATTTTGCATCCACCCAGATCTTGCATATGGTGTCATGGGAAAAAGGAAAAAAAGAAAATTTAAATTACGAAAAACGATACAATTAGATCGAATTAAAAACTGTAATGCCTGTAATTACGAGTCTCAAGATGTGTATCTGGCTGCATAAATTATACATATGTCATAGACAGATACACAAAAACTACGTGCCCCAATTAAATGGCTTCACCGTAGGCGAAACAATATCTAATTATTCTTAATTATCATGACAAAGACTCGGAAATGGAATTTGCGTGACACGGGACCACACCAAAAAATCCCGAACTCCAGTGAAAACGACACCAATTTAGGCTAATGTTATTGAAAAATGAAGCTGTTCAAATCACCGGTCTTACTTGGGGCAGGCTCATGTGTCAAATTTGACGCGGTTTGTTGTACGTTGCAGTTATCGTTCATACTAGCTTGTATATTTTATTTTCTATTTTCTAAATACCTCATTCCACTTTTCTCCAGATTTGTTTAAAGATATCCTTTTTTTTTTAATGCAGGTTGTATTTCAAGTATTCAGTCACCATCGTAGGGAGAACAGCAAAAATTTATGCAGGATCTTAAATTAAAAAGAGAATGACGTGTTAAGACAATTTTTTGCTTCATTCGAATAACCCCGACCCAAAGTTCACTCCTCGTCTGATAGATATATATGATTCTTTTCACAAAACCAATTTTTTAATAGGCATCATCCAGGTGGACATTTTCATCTTGGTAATCTTAACTATAAAGTTCTCTCTTCCTTATGAGGATTGCTGGGATATATTAGTAATTGTCAAAGAATCCAAATCTTTAATAAATATATTGAATAAATGGGTTAGACTGACTGTCAAATAAGTGTATTGCTGTGGCGTTACTGAACAGGTGGAGGTCCCAGGTGAGGAGTATTCCGTGCGTTTTGGTGTCAGACTGCTAGAGATAAATCTGTACTGCTTCCTTAGAAAGAGATAAAAGTGCTAAATTAAGATTTATATAAACCTGGTGAAGAATTGTATAAACGTCATAGATATGCTTCTAGTGACTGTGATAAATGGTTAAATCCCACTTTACATTTATATTGAAGAGTTGAAATTCGAGTAACAATAAGTCATAAAAAAAAAGAATAAGCTAGGGAAAGAATACAAAAATAGTGTTCAGGCTCAGAGATTTTCCAATATTGTCATCCGCAGCTTGAAGCAAAAATTATCCCAGACGACTTCGACTACGATGTGATCGTCGTGTCCAAAATGAAATATCGACGTCGTTGGGTCCTGACTCAGAGGTGGACCTCGGCCCTGCAATCCGTCGGGTATTTACTCGAACAGAAATACCCATAAAGTAATGCCCAGAGTCGCGAACCCAGATATCTGTTGACGATTTATCGCCCCTAGTGACATGTCATTGAGACCGAGAAATAGTATCAAATGTTATGTTGTCGATCACGACCGCTTAGGAGGGCGGTCAACAGTCTCTCTCTCTCTCTCTCTTCTCTCTCTCTCTCTCTCTCTCATACACACACACGTACGTATACGTGTAACATCCATTAATTTTTATAGTTGCTGAGCCAATCAGCTGTTCGTAGGAGGATGACCCTCTTGTACTTGTGATAAATTTGCTGTAATGTGCTACATTTTATTGTCTAGTTATTATTGGTTGCTGATATTATCAGTTATCAGGTGTCTCTTTTTAGTGTCTGTCTGTGTGTGTGTTTCATCTCCAGACGAGACAACTCGTTTATTTATCAACACAAGTTATGAGATGTGTTATGGTAATTGGATTGATGAAGGAAATTTGAAACAAGATAGTCAAGGGGCTGTTAAAACGTATTGGCGCCGGGGGACACACACACGTATACACGCACACACTGAATGCTCGTGCATAACCATTCCTTATCTTGCTTGATGCCCCCCCCCCCCCAATCCCCTTCAGAGGATCGCAAGAAAACAAACCTGTTCCTCTCCATCCTTCTCACGCATCAGGCCCAATGACAATTTCTCCAATATCCCTCTTTGTCTCTTTCTGTTTGCTCTTTTGTGCGACCTCTTGTACTCCTCCCCACCAACGCCATCGTCCCATATTGGGCATGACCACATGCCCCGCGACTGTCGCATACCCCTAATTTCCACTGCACACCAGTTCATTTCTTTTGGCCCTATCACCATTCTTGGCCGTTTCCCACATACTCCGTCGTCTGTTTCTGCCTTTTTTTTTTTCTAGTATTTCTTTCGTTATCGGTCGTGTGCTGTTTGTCGATGTCTGCTTTGATTATTTTTATTTTTCTGACTTATCCTCGGCTCGGGGTTAGTTTGATTTTCCTACAATTTATTATAATGAAGAATCATTTACGTACCTCATGTCAGCTGAGTAACTAATTATTTTATTATATATATATATATATATATATATATATATATTATATATATTTATATATATATATATAATATATATATATATATATATACATCAGTTTTGTAACTAATGCACGCAGTTCTTTTTTTTTACATGCTCATATATTTAATCAAAAATACCCTGTATTGTCGTATTCAGTATTAAGTGGCATTTGGGACTTAATATTGATATATTTGCCGTAGAATATATATATATATATATATATATATATATCTATATATATATATATATATATATATATATATATATATATATAAGTTCCATATACGAATTCATCCACACTTTACAAGCGCATATTTTGATGACAAACACTCCGTGTGCGTCCTTTTTACACGAAGCATGAAAGTGCTTGCAACTGTTTGTTCGTGACTGATAAAAGGCAGTTCCAGAAACTGATTATGTATAACAAAGAAAAGTTGCGCCTCGCGAAAGGAGAAAATATCCCCGTAATGACGTGTCTTTTCTGGACGTGGAGAAAACTCAGAAAAAAAAAAATATCAGCCGAGATAACCCAAGATGAGATCGGAATCATAGGTCGAAGAATAACACACACGCCTGCAAACACACACACACACACACACACACAAACTCGCCGAGCATTGAGATGGGAATCATAGGTCGAAGAATAACTTACATTAACACACGCACACATGCACACAAGTACGCCCCTGATGACAGGAACGATACACGTTACGGCTTTGTCAAAAGATGACAAAGCGGCTCTTTCATTTCGTCATCCGCGTCTTCTCTTTTATCCGTTTTTATTTCCGTCCTCTTGCGAGCTCTGTGATTTATAACTCTCTCAATCAATATGTTTTGTTTGGGTGGAATGGTGAGGAGGAAATTGAGGGTCTCCAATTGTGCACATTCTTCTCTTTGATTTATATAGATAGCCAATCAATATTGTGTTCTTTGAGAATGATGCTTTTTGATTGGGTCTCCAGTTAATTATGGTATCTGAACTCCCCGTATGTTATTTATTGTCTGGCCAGGGAGAAAAGAAAAAGGAAATGGAGCATCGTGACTCATAAGGCTTGTTGCATTACGTTAACATACATATACATATATATATAATAATATAATAATATGTATATATATGAATATACATGTATCAGTATATATATATATATATATATATATATATATATATATATATATATATACATACTATATATATATATATATATATATATATATATTTATATACATGTATAAGTATAATATATATATATATATATATAGATATATATATAATATATATATATATATTATGTATATTGTATGTTGTATATGTACAATATGTATGCATATATATATATATATATATATATATATATATATATATGTATAATGCGTATGCATATATATGTATGTATTTTACTACTTTTTATATGTCTACATTTGTTCCGTTTTTTGTTTAGCCAGTTTTAGGTCACTGTTGTCCTTCGAAATCTGCTTCATGTTTTGTTGTTGAACCCTTTTTTTTTTATCAGGTCTTAATAAAAGATTATTTTTCTTCAAGGTTCGTGTTACATCATATTGATTTTCTTCATTTCTTTCACTAAATCCCGATTCGAGAAAGGTCATTTGTAGAAGTTTTTTCATTAGCTTCATTAAAATCTACCTGAATGGTGATGTTTGTGTTATTGCGTCACGCAAATTTTGAGATAAATGTAGCCTATGGCTCTTTTTTCATTAAGATCAGAGTCTCACTGATTTTCCTCAGTTACGTCCTCTTATAACCCACTTCGACAATCTTCCTTGATTGAAAGTTTTAATTACATCAAGTCGTGATCTTGTGAACATTTCAAGATGGTTGCATTTACGTTGATCTTTTTTTTTTTAATAAATTACCAGCTGAGGTTTTAGTAGGTATTGTCTGACTCGATTTAAAAATATTTATGTCTTAGTACCGCATACAGTTAAAAAAACATATATATATATATATATAGTATATATATATATATATATATATATATATATATATATATATATATATATATATTCATTAACATGCAATGAATGCGAGGATCTAGTTAGATCAGCTTTCTTTGGGTCGGATCTTTTTGACAGAAGTAATTTATCTTTGTCGTGAGAAAACATTTGTCTCTCTAAATTGTAACTGATAAACGCTTTGATAAGTAAGAGATCGTATCAATTTCTGATTGGTTTCGACTTCATTTTCCAGTCGGTAAATCACCCACAAAACACCTGTTATGGAGGGACAGAATTGGAATCGGTATTTGCATTTTATTGATTTACGAGACATTGTCTCTGAAATCTAGAGATCTTTTGTTTAATTTTTGGAGAGATAAGATATGCCATAAAAGATTACAACTTGACAAGAGGAAATTAAGGTTTCCTGCTTTATTATCACATTTCCCTTTTTGTATTGTGCTTATTTGTTCGTCGCATTTGGTGATTTGGGTCTTCCTGTTATTACTCGTCGTTTTTCCCTTTCTTTCTCTTGATTGTTTGACTCTTCACCATTTTTAGGGTAACGATTGTCTTGTAATAACGGTCGTGACATTTGATATCCTTTCTTCTCTTGCGTCGCCACACGCTTTTCGTCGATTAGAGCGGAATATATTAATTGAAATTACCTGACCTTTTCTGACCCTCGAATGCTCTCTTTCAAAACCTTAAGTGTTTAATGATCTTTTCGACCAAAGTTATTTGATGTATACAATAATGGAGTGGAGTGTTGTACTTTGAGAGTCGAGGAGCGGGTGAAAGGTAATTTCGAGACAACTCTTCAGGATTTAGGGAACTTGGGTCATCATACCCTTATCTAGTTCTCATGATCTAGGTGCATGAAAAGTATCATTGCAATCAGTACATTGCATGTGTGTTTTGTCATTACATCTGTGTCTTTAACAGAGTTTGTCAGATAAATGATTCACAGGCGCCCCCCCCCCCCCCCCCCCCCCCCCCCCCCCCCCCCCCCCCCCCCCCCCCCCCCCCCCCTAACTCTCTCTTACGCTAATCGTCATCTGTCGTGTTTTTCAACTCGTATTTCTGGAATGAATAAGGAAATGCTTTTCGAAGAATTCGTATTTGGGGTTTCCCGAAAGCTTACTGATTTCCAAAATGGATCTGACTAGATAAAAATATTTCCTATGGGCATCATCACCGCCACTTTTAGCCTACACAGACGTGAAACTAGTCTTTCCATTACATTATTCTTATTTTGTCGCTATTATTTTGATTGCTTCTGTTGGTTCTTATATAATGAAAACCATTTAATGTAGATGCAGTTAACACATCTTTTCATATTGCTGTATTGTGAATTATATTGAAGAGGTAACCACTTTTGAATAGAACCGGGACGTTGTTTTAGAGTATTCATTCAATAGTCTTACACGGACACAAATGCTCTTAGCTCTGGGTCTGTTTTTTCTTTGCCTATCAATTATCAAAGTGGCGCTGTATCATTAGTCCGTTACTGTAACAGGTTTTGTTCATCGTGGCTCCTGATTAATTCTCCTTTTTTATGGTTAATAGAGTTTAGTAGTTTTTATTGACCAACACATACGTGATTTTTCATTTTGTCCTTGTTTCATTTTAAAACCCCTTTGAGTCTTCATTGCATTTATAAGGCCTTCTAGATAAAAAGACCGACTCACGTGGATAACCAACTTAGAAGTAAATCATCACGAAATTGCTGAAGAGGAATGAGCCAAATCATCTCTTAATATCCTCTCCCCCTTTGGTGGGGAGTATTCCTGGACGGGGAGGGGGGAGCGGGTGAGTGAGAGAGAACGGACAGTCAGGCCAGCCAGCGAGAGCGTCCTTTTGGGCGGCTGGCTGGGCGCATGATGATACAGTGTCGGCCGAGAGAGGTTCATTCAGGCCACAGCAGGAGGCCCATAGCTTTGAGCGCCGGCGTAATCGGAAGTTTCAATCAAAAGCCGCACTTACCCGTAATTCTATGTGTCAATAACAAAGTACCTGTCAAATTATCTTATCCATGGGGTAATTGTCCTCAAGCTAAAGTTCCGAACACAGGGAACAGCATGGGAGGGTATATTATAAGTCTCCGCCTTCTTCTACTCCTCCTCCTCCTCCTCCTCTACCTTATCCTCCTCTCCTAACACTTACTCATTCTTTTTATTTACCGAGTTCTCTCTCTTTTTATTTACCGAGTTCTCTCTCTCTCTCTCTCTCTCTCTCTCTCTCTCTGAAGCGTCTCAGATTTCTAAGTATGAAACATTTGAAATAATTGGACACCCATTTTCATCAGAATGGGATGCATTTTTAGGTGTTATTTCAGATTCACCTGAAAATTCAGTACTTCTTTACATTCCAAACGAAATGAAGATGAAGATTAAGGTAATATTGTTTACTCAATGTTCATTTGCATTTACTACCGAACAAACTAATAACTACGATGTGCGCATCCATGGTGTCTTTTTTCATTCTCTTCCTCTTTTCTTGGCCCTCCAATCCTCTATCACCCAGGGCCCATTAGGGTCCCTCAAAGGCACTAGCTCTGCCCGAAGATAAAGACAAGATGGACTAAGAAGCATTAACACTGATAATCTCCCCGAATAAAAGGTATTAGGGCTGATAGCACCACGGCCAGAAAGATCTAATTCCATTTTGCGGGTCGTCGATCCTCTTTTCGTGGGCTTTGTCGATGCGCTTTTGTCTTTCGCCTATGGAAGAAGTGTAGTCTACTTTTGTTTATGCTAGCTCTTGGAATTGACTATGTGTTCGAGGATTTGAAGAATCCTTTGGATTTCACATCTATTTAACATTCAGTGTTAAATCTTCGGTAATTATGTAATGCAGTGCACTAATACATTTTGCAATGTTTTCAATTAGTTTAATGTCTCAGACAGACGGACGAATCATTATAATTATGGATGCGACACAAGCGAAGTGAGAGGGGAGAACTCAGTTCGGCAGTCTACTTAATGTCTGAAGCACAAGCATTGGGATTTGTCTTTTATTAAATGTCTAGGGAAATGATAGCTCTGGCTTAGCAGAATATAATCAGATTGGCACAATGATTTCACTCGAATTAACAGGACTTGATCCTGGTTTAAGACTAGACACATAATTACCTCAGCCCATTATCCGGATTGTTTTTCAAAGGCTGTCATCTGCCTGCAAAATGGCATTCTCATCATGTTTCTCCTTTCTTCTTGTTCTTTTTCGTTCTTTTAATTCTACTTCTTATACAAGCAAGAAGCAATCACGAGAAGCTAAATACCGCCGCCACTCTCTCTATACCCCCTTTCCAGCACCCTCCCCCCCCCTTTCCAGCCCCCTCCCCGGTTGCAGCCCCCTCAGAGATGCGTGTTGCGTTGTTGTTGTTTTTTGCGGCGGAGACCTTTTGTCTTTTTCCCAAGTGGCCCTAATGAAATTGGTTGGCTGTCAGCAATGACGGTTTAATTGCCTCGGCCGTTGAAGCGGAACCAAAAGACACCTTCATCGGGAAATACCCCAGGTGTCAATCATCACTCCTTAAGCATTTAGGTGACCAAAATCTGCCGCTGTCCTCCGGGTTAATTGGGGGATCCTGACCCCGTTTTTAAGACTATACCTCTTTGTGACTTCTTTTTCTTCCCCCTCATTGCCCCACGCCCCATTCTCCTCCTCCTCCCCCGCCGAAGGCGGCTTCAGAACTGAAGGAAGAGGGCTCTGCCGGGGATGCGTTCAAGGGTGTCTTTCAATTTTTTTCCCCGCCCCCCCCCCCCTACCCCCACCCCCGTTTTGCCATCATGAAGGGCAATGCGGTACGCATTTCATCCGTGGCCCATTATCCAGTGTCCCCCCATTACAACTGCATTAAGATGGGTCGCTTTAAGGAGGTCCCACAGTGCTTGTCGTTGTGTCATCCGCATAGGCCCCCTCGAAGCAGGCCATTTTCGACCTTGGCTCGTTGGTCATTATAGTCTTATGTCCAAGTGGCCCGAAGGAGGCATGAGGGTTCACCAGGAAGGGGGAAGGGTGTTCTCAAACATGCAGCGGTTCTTTATCGATTCGAATATGTGATAATCTCGGATTATTATCTGTTGGGAGACGCCTTGGTTACAATGAATACCCCGGAGTCATTAAGTGGCCTCGTGGTGTATATCTTTTTTATCTCTTCGTCCATCCACGTCAAAAGGCTCCAGAAAACTTTTTTCAGGATGTCCGCTATCCGCAAGAATTCATACGTGTGAGCAGACATAGAGAGAGAGCAACGAAGGAAAAAATGGCAAGGATATAACGGAAGCATTGTCAGTGAACTGTCTCTATATATATATATATATATATATATATATATATATATATATATATATATATATATATATATATATATATATATATATATATATATATATATATATATATATATATATATATATATATATAATATCGTTTGTGAATCAAAATTACTATAAAACGTAACCTTTCTTTAGGAAGATTGGTGTATATATACAATAAACTAATATACGATGTCGCAGTCATTACGATTATCTCGTTGATTTATTGCGTGACTCGAAATAATGTTTTTGCATGTCAATACACAATGCCGCAATCGACTCTGGTTATCGCTTCCTAGTGATGGATGGCTATGCTTTCGACTGCTAGTATGCGTCGCCACCCTATAAACCCTCCTCCCCCGCCCCCAAACCACCCTGTGTCCCTTCTCCGAAAAAAAGTGTATTTGTTTAAATACTGATCAATATTCACCACCTTATACCTCGACTCGTCATACCCCTTCCTCTGTATCTCTCTGTCCCCTCATATCTTCTCCCCTCTGTTTCCTTCCTCCCTCTTTCCTTTCCATCCCCTCCCCCCTCCTCCCACGTCCCCTTCCCGACAGCTGTTACATGAAAGTTTACTGGACGCTTGGGTGATTGCCTTTGAATAATTGAGAGTACCTGTATCATCTTTACAGTTTATTGGTAAGCTTCACAAAGCCATATGGCAATCATTGTAATCAATGAAGGTGGTAATCACGCAGTCAATGTCTTGCTTACGTATGCATCATCTTCCATTCTCAAGACCCAAGGTTGTGTGATGGACTCGGCTATTCCCATTATCGGAAGTGAATTGTACGATTGCTTGGGACCTGGTTATTTATACTCAGTTTACAGCTATCGATTATAAAGGCATGGATTTTCGTGGTGCGCTCTCTCTCTCTCTCTCTCTCTCTCTCTCTCTCTCTCTCTCTCTCTCTCTCTTTGCCCCTAAATTATCCAGGATATGGTTAATGCTGGTTACTTCTCTCTCATTTTCTCCCTACCTTGGTGTATTACATTGTTGTCCTCATTTATGTGCCTATGTCTTTGTAACGAATCAGATTTCTTAATTTAGTTATTGCTTAAGGTAAAATTCCCTCTTATTTCTCCTCTCTTGAATTTTTTAATCTTCTTGATAATGCCAAACATAATTTTGTCCAACAAATGTTATGTAGATAAAACCACGGAATAACTAGATACGCGGCAATGGCCTATTAAGATGGTATATTATCCTAAAATATTCCCAGGAATTTATTAATCATATTTAATCTTTAATAAATCAAATGATACTCATAAAATCTTGATATATCTGGGAATATCACTTAGGCAGAATATGTAACTTACTAATAACATATCTGAGTCAATTACTGCTCGTAATAATTGACCGACAACTGGCTTTATGCATCCATTCATTTCGTCTGGATTCCAGTCATCAAGTTGGATTCCTGTTATTTCAGATTGTATAAATCCACATCTCGCACCATCGCTTGTTAGATAAGCTTACGAAAGGCGAATTATCTTCCCACAGAGAGTAAGTCGGCCGTATTGACTTCCAGATGAGTTTTCAGTTTTCTGTAAAAGAAAACTATGGAGAGATGGCTTTTTTGTCCGTCCGTCCACCATCAGATCTTTAAAAACTACTGAGGCTAGAGGGCTGCGAATAGGCATGTTTTACAACATTATACGCTGTATAGATATGGGATATTTTTGGAGTCAATGAATGTATCGAAAAACCAATTTTGGATTTCGTCAGTGCAGAAATTAAACAAGAAATTCAGTAACTCTGAGTCATATGAGGTGTTAAATGTAAACTCCAGGTTAATGACATATCCAAATCGTTTTATAATTGTAGCTCACCATACTCAATCATAAGTTTTCTTTTCTATACAAGTCATTCAAAATAATGAACCAAAAAATGCCTAGTACTTTCGTATGTACTTCTATGAAACAGATCGTAAATTTCAATTATTAATGTACTCCTAGAGTGACTTACCTTTCAGTTATACCGTAACAGATATTGATGAAGTGCCTTGTGAGTTATGCACCTCGGGTATCATTGATTGAGAGAGTTTCACGACTTCTGGTCGATTGTCTATTGGCAATATAATTTCCTTCTTTAAAGAAAAAAAAAACAAATGCCGATGTAAAGGTGTAATGGATTCAGTGCATCTTTGTATAGTTTAAGTTTAGGTGACAGTCAAGATTATATATATATATAATATATATATATATATATATATATAAAGATATATATATATATATATATATATATCTATATATATATTATATGTGTGTGTGTGTGTGTGTTTTCTCTTGTCTCTGTACGGAACGGTCACCAAACACGCACGGTGATTCCATTGCCCCAAAAGAGCCAAGTTGATCATTTTTCTGTATTTTCCCAGCCTCGATTGACCCTTTGCACGAAGGAGTTACTGTCGCTCTGGTATCTTATGAACTACTCATGGTCCACGGTCTCTCTCTCTCTCTCTCTCTCTCTCTCTCTCTCTCTCTCTCTCTCTCTCTCTCTTCTCTCATGCTATTTGGCCAACATTTAAATAACAGCTCACCAAGGACGTATGTATATATATATATATATATATATATATATATATATATATATATATATATATATATATATATATATATATATAGAGCCTATATACACTCTGCTCTGACCCAAAAGGACAAAAGAAACAAGGAAAGAGGCTGAGCACCAACGTATTCCCATTTCCGTCTCCCCCACAGAAAACAGAACGGAGAGGGAGCAAAGAAGAACTAGTTGAGAGGAAGTGTAAAAGCACAGAGTGAAATAAAAGGAACACAGTTTCGGAGGGTCATTCATTGATAAGTCGAGTTGTCATGGCACGCCAACGACGGTGTGCCAAATGGAATTAGTTTTTCCAATGGGAGCTCCTGCAGCAGGCAATGGGAGAGGTGAATTCCCTCAGCTTCTCTCTCTCTCTCTCTCTCTCTCTCTCTCTCTCTCTGTTCTAGTCTTTCTCATGGTATTAATGTTTGTGCGCTCATGTGTTACGATGCTTATCTCTTGAATAACACTAATCTTGTTTACCTTTATCCAGCTAAATGGGTTGGATATTGAACCCCAGTTGCTTTGTCCGTAAAAAAAAAAAAAAAAAAAAAAAAAAAAAAACTGCACAGTATCCCTCAGAGTATGATGTAGCCGTGATGAACTAACCACAGGCCTGGGATGGCATTCCCCAACCCATGAAATCTTTAATCTTTTCTCCGCTGTACTTCCCACTAAAGTAGCTTAGTCCTTCCCCACTCCTTCACCCACAAAATCTCCACCGTTGCAAACGGACACGCAAAGAATCGATATCGTGAAACCTTAAAAGATGGGATTGATGACGCTAACAAGCTAAAAAGAGTTCGAATATCAACTTAGAAATACGTATATTGGGGGCAGAATGACGGTGACTTCGATCAGTTCCCCCAAAGGGAGGAATCATTGTCTTTTATTAGGCTTCTGTGACGTCATTGGAAAAGCTTTCGTTCTTGTTAGGATGTGATTTTCTCTGCTTTGGATGTTAGTTCGCCCAATGTCAGGCGTAGGGATGAAGTGACGAGATTTTAAAGACAAAACCTTTTATGAAATTAAATATCGGAATACACGAAGGCCACACACAGGCAAGAATTCGAATATTCGGTAGTCTGAGAGAGAGAGAGAGATGGAGAACACTCCCAGCATCTTCTCCACGATGTGGCAAACGAGTCTTAGTTATGTAGGGGAGTGCTAAAGGATTTCGAGCAATAGATCAAGGGAGTAGATCTGAGCGAAATGCCACCCCTTCCAAAAACCTTCTAATTACACCCTTGGATCCTCTCTGGTACGGCGAGACAAGACGAAACTCAGTCATTAAATCACCTCACAACATTGGAGATGCCTTGTTTTAATATGAGGTGGCCAGGCCAATTATACCCTTCGAGGTTGTACTGCAAAGCCATTAAGGGAGGATTTGAATGGTAATATTCTTCGTCTTGTACCCCTTTGGAGTTCGCGTCTGGAAGGAGCGCGGTTTCTTCACTCTTTTTTGGGAGTGACCAAACCTTTCTTCCGTTCGAACACCTTGGTTACACCAGTTCACCTACAGACTGTCGGTCTCTTGTCAGATTGGTGGATATGTGTGTATATTGAAGACCGTGGGTAAATAAGAATGAATGCACGGTTTTATAGTAAACAAAGTAGTCCTCAAATGATACTGTTCTAAGGAACTGGGACATTTGTTTGGTTATGTAACACAAGACACAAATTCTTGCGGGTCAACGACTACAGCGTTCATGCGTAAAGCATCTTGAATACCCTCAGATTACCGTAAAAGACAATAAAATGCAACAAGATAATTATCTTTATTAAAATTCAGGTTGCGTATAAAAAAAAATTCCCCTCATATTCTCCTTTACGTGGCATTTATGTAAATCCGTTTCAGAGCAGCAAAGTTATTCAGACGCTTCATTATAAGAAAAGAAAGCAATAATTCTGTTAAACTTTATCATTATTTAGTGAAATGATTTAGAAAGCTCATTATGTGAGCTCAGGATTCAAATCGTATTCCGGAAAACGCTCCAACAAATCTGAAAATATCTCCCCTCGAGATAATTTAGAGAATAATTGTACGTAACAAATAATGCTCGAGAGAGAGAGAGAGAGAGAGAGAGAGAGAGAGAGAGAGAGAGAGAGAGATCCTCGTGTATTCATTTACTTACCCTACTTGTGTTTAGCAATCCACTCCATCTGATGCACTGTATTAGAGATATGAAACTAAATCTTGTTACACATGTATTCTCTCTCTCTCTCTCTCTCTCTCTCTCTCTCCTGAATTAGAGTACTGTGAAGGTGTGTTTAAAAAATGAAATATTACAGGTTGCTTAACCACACGTTATTGTATTACAAAGTAGTTCACTCGATCCACATTTTTCACAAGTTATTAATTGTTAATATTTAGTGTATACGTATACTATGACCCAGGGTTAACGATCTCCAACTGCGTTTGAAGGAAGGCAACCGTTAATAGAAATAGCAATATATTTTATGACCCTCGTGAGAGATTGCTATTTGAACTGATGGTAAGGATGTCGATTATTAATGATGGTAACGGTCTGGCTGTTTAACTGGCATTGCCGCAGCAGTATACTGCCTCAGCTCAGCTTCTTTCGCTACTGGTGTATAGAAGCCCAGTGAAGTATTTTCTTTGTTGTCCGCAGTCACTGTTGCGAGCAATGTTTAATAGCGTCCTGCAGAGTTTAGGAATTATTTGTAATGCTGATGGAAGTCAACTGAGGCCGATGTTGTTGATGTGATTATTGCTCTGGCAACGGTTTTATTTATTTATTTATTTATTTATTTATTTATTTATTTTTTTTAGAAGGCATGATGCACATAGAAGAAGTATTTTACGATAGAGCTACCTCCATGAGGATGCTGTCGATGTCATTATTGCTCTGAAAACTGACTATTTTATTTCCTTTGTTTAGATTCTTAGGAAGCAGGATGGTTATAGAACAAATATTTTCTGACATTACTGCCTGAACTCTGTATGTATGATTGGTATGTCCCCTTCGCTTATGCCATCTGTTTTGGTTTAGTAATAAATGTGACGTCAATTCTTCCCCAAACTTCCTCATTTTATTTCCGAGCACGCATTTTTGTTGTAATGGCAGTATTTCGAAATGATGTTCTTTGCCATCAGATATTCCGTCCTTTTATTGTTTCATACGTGCTTCATGTAGGTTTTCAAATGGTCATAGTTTTGATTCCTTAATAGGAATAGTTTCCTAAACGTCTAAAGTCATTCTCAGATTCTTTAATGTTTAAAGAAGTTTGATTAACTGTTCGTTGTAATACCTAGAAGTCAGTGAAGGCAAGTTGGCTCCACCCTTACTGCTACATTTTGATTTGTAAGAATTTCGTTTCCTTGTCACTTTCTGGGTTCTTTTTTCATCGAACATATTTCCTTGTTTCGTTCATGAGTTTTGTACTTACGTTTGCATGGTTCACTGAACCTTTCCATGGGCAAACTAATAATTCTATACGTTCTTTGAACCATTAAAAAAATGATTGCATATAGCTCAGACAGCATCCTCATAAAATTGTGCTCATTTTTAAGCTAAAAATGTCGCTTTAAATCTTAGTCTTAATGCTGTTTTGCCTCTTGTTTTTTAGTCTTAATGCCATTTTGCCTCTTGCTTTCTTAGCCAGTTTACTTCGCAACTTAAAAAGATTGTGATGGAGGGCAGCGACGATTCCCAAAAGCGCCTTGGCAAGGATGTCTGTAGTGAATCCAAAAGTCCGTAGAGGAGTAGTAGTCCCGGATGAGTTTATATATGCAAACAGACTAATGAAATCACATGCGTAACGAACGCACGCCCACGAACCCATACCCCAAGATAGTTCATTTGCATAAGAGAAGAAATGAAAAGACATTATTCGCATTTGGGCGTGAATGGTTGGTAATACGGCTGGTTGTAGGTGGAACGTAGGTTGATGTAGAGCATTGGAAGGTTATACGAACCCGTGATGAAGGACTTGTTTTGAATGTTGTTTGATTGTGAGTTTCAGAGGGAGCAAGGTTAAGTGAGCTGAGTAAGTACAATGGGCGAAGGTAAAGATCACGAACCTTTAAGGCAGAGGTGTGGTCGAAGGAGTGATGGACCAACAAAAAGTACTAATAGCTTATGAATGCTTGTTTACAATATGCGTGGTAATCTGGTTGAATACTAGTATTTTTAGGCTAATTGTAAGAAAGAATAGACTGAGACATGGTGAACTAAAAAGAATATGTATGTGCATACAGTCAGTTTGGGAAAACGCACTAATCTTAATAAGGAATAGGATAGATGATGAGTCTTGCAGTGGAAAATTTCGATTAAATTTCTTCTAAGTCTTTCAAGTCAGCAATAGGTTTGATCTGAAAAAAAAAATCAAAATATGATAAGCCTTGGCATTAGGGAGGTCAAGGGTTAAAAATCAAGTTGGCAACCCCAAGAGACCTGCTATCAAAGCACGGTCTCTTGCATTCACATTTGTCAGATAAACGGAGATGAATAAATCCAGAACAGGGAAATTGAAGATTAAAGTATGACTTCGAATGTAATAGAGGGAAAATAACTTTTTACTTACGTGACCTCAACCCAACCAATGTTCAATGAAGAATAATATTGGAAGTGTCATAATAGAAAGGAAAATAACTTTTTACTTACGTGACCTCAACCCAACCAATGTTCAATGAAGTAATATTGGAAGTGTCATACTTAGAGGACTATAGATAACCTCACAAACAAAGAAGTAAACCTAAGGGGAGAAGAAGGAACTTTGATGAGGAAGATAAAAAGAGGGGAATGGACGTGTCCTGTAATTCCCCTTCCTCCTCCTCCTCCTCCTCCTCCCCCTGCCATCCCCCACCCCCTTCCCAGATCCTGCTGACGACTCCTATATCGAAGAGGGGGTGTACAATTTATGGCCGCCTCAACTTTCAAGAAGACGAGTCAGGAGAATCAGTTCTCTCGCCCCGTCAAAGTTGATCAAGTTTCAAGGAATTTAGAGGGGGGCGTTTCCCGAAGGAACGGGGAGGAGTCTAGGCAGTGGGGGCGTTTCCCTATTGGCTAGTAGAAATGAAACGTCGTCTGCTATTGGCGGGCACGCTTTCAGACTGGATTCCTGATTGATTTGCTGAATTCTCCTCCTACACCATCCCTGGCCCCCCTCCCTTCCGCCGTGTCGAATAAAAGACAAGAGAGGAGAAGACGAGAAAAATTTTCCTTCCAGTTCTCCATGTTTTAATGTTGCTCGTCTTTCTTGGCTCGAGTACGAGGCCAAAAGAGAGAAGGAGGCAGAGACAGAGACCGAGGGAGGGTGATGGATTACTCATGGGAGAGACATAGACCGTCCCTGGAATTCGTCAGATTTAGCAAATCACTGGGACTGGGTTCTCCTCACTCTTTGCCCCCCCCCCCCCCCACCCCCCCCCCCCCCCCCACTCCCCCCCCCCCCCCCTCCCTCCTCTCAGGAATTTTGTTGTCCTTTTTTTGTTCTATAATTCGAAATGTGATTTTCTGCTCTATGCTCTATTCCTCAATCTCTCTTTTTTGTTTGAAACAGTGACACGCTTTATATATATATATATATATATAGTATATAGAATATATATATATATAATATACTAATATTAATAAGTATTTATATGTGTGTATCTCTCTCTCTCTCTCTCTCTCTCTCTCTCTCTGTGGAAGAGCCTTCGTTAAGTTGGGACAAAATCGCCTTTGACGCCTCCTATTGATTTTCATACGTCGGCCGAGGCATATTAAGGTGAAAATTATGATAATCAATGCCATCACTTCCAAGGAGATGAGTACAGACACCGCTTGAACAAAGGCCAAAGCATCCATTTAGATTCACGAGTGGAAGCGTAGCACCCAAGCAACCGGCTTTCCTATTGGACGATCAGAATACGAAACGACACTTTTGATTGGCCGCCGCCCCTTCTGAATCAGCAGGTTCGACTTGGGCAATGAAGATGTAAGGAGATGGGTGAGTGGTTCGTTTCTCTCCAGAGACAAGAATTGTGATTGGTTGGAAGGATGGGAATGGGTGTGGCATATTTGCATGTTGAAGGCGCATTCAGACGAAGAGGTTTTTTTCTTTTCTTTTTAAGGGAGATTTTGACGCAGAGGGCGATGGGAAGAGATCCACGACGCTGAAGAGCATGGCGCTGATTGCCTCATAGTAATCACCTGCATCTGCTAAGTTACCTGGGATTATGTGCAGCCTTGGGTAGAAAGAGTTCTTGCTTTTTGTACAAATATATATATATATCTATATATATATATATATATATATATATATATATTATATATATACACATATATATTCATATCATCTGTATATGTTTATTAGAGGAAAACTAATATTTTTATTTTTTTGAATTTGCTACATTAAGGATTAAAAGTACTTGCCAACGGGAAATAGTTATTAAATAAAACGCATTTTTTTTTTATTTTACCTTGAACGAAATAGTGACAGTGAAGGTAGGTTCAGAGCAAAGGAGAGAGAGAGAGAGAGAGAGAGACCTGGGCCGTGGCACTGCAGAAGTTGGTTTATGAGCTAGGCGGCATCTGGCAACTCTGGGCTCTATGGAAATGAGCCTAGGCACCTCATTCAGCCACAAAAAATATGGCCCTACCCTCTCTTTTGGAGTTTCGGAGGATTTTCCAATAGATATATTTCCTTTGAGATATATTATAGACGAGAGCTGAGAATTTTCATTTTTCAATCTTTTTTTATTCTTTTTTCGTTTTGTGCTTTCAAGTTCGAATTTTATCGCGCGATTTTTAAGTCAAGTGATAAATTACATTTTTATGGGATACGAGTGAAAGTATCCTTCCCTTGTATTTTTGTGTGTTGTGTCTTATAGAGAAAAATATGTTTTGCTTTTTTTTTCTCTCCTTCTCTCTCTCTCTCGCTCTGCCTCTTTGAAGATAAGTAACGTTTCGAAACGTGTAAACAAATTGAAGGGTCGATTGTACTTTGAAATTTCTTCATTTTTTTCTGTTTTGTTACTCGCTTTATTTCATATATACATATTTTTTTCTGGATGGCCATTATTATCCACAGTTCTCGTCTTTTTTCAACGTGGCTCTACGAAGGCTCTCTATCTTTATGGAACGTAAACTCTTTAATCCCTTTGGTTTATGTTGAGGTTGCTGTTTGTTTTCCTATACCGGTAGCTCTTGCCTGGAGGGTTGAAATTTACAAGGATAAAGTAGGTTGGGTATCGTATAATCCATACTTTTTCACTCTTTTTTCAGATCATTTCCACTTGTGTTAAGCCAAAATTATAGGTATATCCGGTTATTGAAAGGTAGTTAGAAGCAAGATGGCTCCTTGGAAATTACAGATTGGTACATGATCACTGGATAAATGAATTCACGTTTACAATTTCATTATCTTATGTGTTGGTTCATTTGGCCTGACCATCTTTGAGACACAAATTATTATCTCTTTGAAAATCATTACTGCTCACATGAGGAACAGTCCTTCACTGGGTTCTTCCCTATTCCAAATTAAATACATGAAAAACACGTTATTAACTCACGTAGATCTTATCTTACGGTAGTTGATAAATCACGCCTCAGATAGTTGAAAGTTGACAATACAGGTTTCTTCTGTGTAATTATATCCTCAGGTTGAGAGGGAGTTTGCATAAGGCGGGGAAAGCAGATGGGAAAGAGGTCTGATTGGGGATGGAAGGATACAAGGGGAAGAATGGGGGAAGAATAGGAGAATGTGGAGGTTTTATTCCCCTAAGTTTTAGGATAAGGAGCTGCCGAAGGAAACAGAGGTTATTGGAAAGGGAAACATGCGCTACATGATCGGGGAAGGGGGGGGGGGGGGGGGGGGGGGGGGGGGGGGGGGGGGGGGGGGGGGGGGGGGGGGGGGGGGGGAGTGGAAAGTGGAAAGAAGGTGTTGTGGAGGAGGGGGAGGGGGATTATAAATGGAGAGAAAGGGCGGGGAGAATGTTAGTGGCAAACGTCATGCCATTATGGAAAAACAAGATTGCCACCCTATAATTCCCACTAGTGAATAAAAGGGATCGTAATGAAATGTTTGTGTTACACCTGCCGGGACAGAAAGACACATAAAACACACAGACACGCACATACATCCTGCCTGCGGTGCTCTTATTGTTTTTCGTAGAATACTAGGAGAGAGAGAGAGAGAGAGAGAGAGAGAGAGAGAGAGAGAGACTTAAACGGACATGATAAACAAAATTCACTGAAGTCTTCATTAGATTAGGCGTTATGAGGTCAATGACACTTGTCTGCTTTGTTAAAAACATAATGTAACATTAAACTCCATTGCCATGTCGTGCATATGCTGTGTTTTCTCCCTGTAAATTGAGACAGTCGGCATGGTAGTAATTCTGTAAAGTGTTCTACAGTTAAAGAAAAAAAAAGAAGAAAAACACAGAAGACGTGCAGACTAGATGGTGTTATTCACGGAAATACACACACACTCACACACACGCACACACACACACATCTATATATACATATGATAAATAAAATGGAAATACACACACACATATATGTATATATATACATATGATAAATAAAATAAGTGTAGGTATACGTAAAATGGAAACATGAATGTATTTATCCTTTATCGATAAATAAACATGTACAAGGAATCTGAAGAAACCCACAAAGTGCAGGAAAGCAAAAAAATCTGAATCCAAAAATGAAACAAAAACAGAATGTATGTAGGATTTATAAAAGATTACTTTTGGAGTTATTGCTCAGAAGAATGGTTGGAAAAAAATCTCTCTCTCTCTCTCTCTCCCGGAAGCCTGCTCCTTTTAAGGTATGGAGGAGTTTTCTCTTAACAAAGAGTTATGATATGTAACGCCGAATTGCTAATCAAGCCGAGGCAGACCCTTGCAGCCAATCAGGTGCCTGGGAAGTTGTCTTAACAACCCGATAGTTAAGGAATGGAATTATCGTACTCTGGCAACCTTCATTCCACGTGACTGATGCATAATAACTACACGCGTCATTCATATCTGCGACCATCTGTGACCGCTTGTGTAATGCGGATTGTATGTGAATGTGACGGAGCGTAATCTAGAATGTAGTCCTCCCTGGTCGCATATGTAAGCTTCTTTCTGTACGCATCAAAGTAAGCTTATTATAGCATACTCATAGGAAAGAAATGTCACTGCTGAATCTGGAAGTAATCTAAGTTCTGAATCCCTTGAAATTCAGTGGCACCCGTTGATGAAAAACGGACGTTTTGCATCTAAAATTGACTTAAAGCATCTATCTATCTATCTATCTATCATCTATCTATATCTATCTATATATATATATAATATATATATATTATTATATATATTATATATATATGTGTGTGTGTTGTGTGTGTGTGTGTGTGTGTGTGTGTGTGTATTTGAGAAATTCCATGGCTTGGAAAGTTATAATTTCCTGCGTATCGGTAACAGTAACAAGCGAATTCTGAATATATATATATATATATATATATATATATTATATATATATATATATATCTATATATATCCTCTTAATTTTTTTCTTCTTTTGTTCTTTTGATGATTTTTGTTCTTTTGAGTTCTTTGAAAAAACTTTAAAAATTTATGCTTTTTATGAATCATCATAATAATTATCAATGATAACGAGAATGGTACTATGCAGCTCTCAGTGTCTACTTCTCATTAATATTATTATGATGATTACTGCTGATGGTGATTTTGAGGGAGGTGGCTTACGAATTTAAATCATTTTGGGCCACATTTCCTCGTTTCCTTGTCACCCCCTTTTCTTGTCATTCATTCTTACCCTTTCAATAACAATTCATTAAGGAGCCGGGAGTTTCGGAGTGACGCCCAAGAAGTCTGCATCCGGACTTTGCCTCTGATCAACTAAACACAAAGGGAGAGAGAGAGAGAGAGAGAGAGAGAGAGAGAGAGAGAGAGAGAGAGAGAGAGAGATTGGTCCTACAAAAGACCTATAAAGGAGGGAGATGAGGAGGAGTTATGACGACGGGGGGGAGGGGTGGTGTGTGAGTGGACGAGAGGGAAGGAGGGGGAGAGAGAGACAGAGACAGAGAGAGCGAGGAAGGAGAAGGCAGACTCCATAACAGGAAAGATATCCAGCAAAAAGAAGAGAAAATTAAAGGGAATTTAGTTCATTGTCACTCAAGGGTAACAGAGAGAGAGAGAGAGAGAGAGAGAGAGAGAGAGAGAGAGAGAGTTTGGGGTGGAGTCCTCCTGTTCCAAATGGGCGAAAGATCCCTTTTTCCTACTCTTAAGGGTTGTTTTGTGTGCAGAACGAGCTGATCAAGCTATTATCGCTAATTAGACGGCGGAGACAGTGATGAAAAATCTCCTCGGCGTAAATTATATTGTTTGAGAGGGACGAGGATAAGGGACACGAGGGTCTTCCCTTTTTATAGGTCTACGGGCCTCGATCGCTCCCTGCAAACTTAATGTCCTGGATAAGCATCTTTTGTCAAATCTTCACACAGGGGGCTTTCCTTTTGAGCCAAGTCTGTTACTTTGGTTGTTGTTGTTGTTGTTGTTTTTCTTATTGGTATGTGATCATTCAAGGTGTTATTTAATAACTGAAAATTCATTTTCCAAAACCTCTCCACATGAATTTCACATAGAACCTGATTATCTCTACAACACTAAAGAGGGTGAAAGGTTTATCCCCTTTTAAATTTTTTTTTTCCCTCTATATGTTGTTTCTTGTTTTTTATATACTTTTTATGACCAGCAGATGACCCATTAAGCTCCTGAAATGAATGGTAATACTTAGCCAGGATATCGCAAAGACAACAAACATCACTAAAGACGCTTCGTTCAGTGCTCTTGCTCACGACAGTTTGCTTGTTTCGTTTCTTTGTTTGTTGTAGTGTGGGTCGTTCAAGAAGAGGAGTCTCTCTCTCTCTCTCTCTCTCTCTCTCTCTCTCTCTCTCTCTCTCTCTCTCCGTGGCTGAATTTAAGAAATAAGAGGCAGAAAAAAAGGAGACAATTTTTATTGTTTGTGTTGTTTTCTCGATCCGTTATGAATCTTTAACTGTGTTCAAAGGACAATCCGAGATATATATATATCTATATATATATGGTATATAGCTATATATATAATAGGTATATATATATATATATGTGTGTGTGTGTGTGTGTGTGTGTGTATATATATATATATATATATATATATTATATATATATATATATATATATATATATGTATATATATATATTTTATATATATATAATATATATAATAATATATAATATATATATAGGGTAGTATATATATATATTTGTATGTATGTTAATATATGTATGTATGTATATATATATATATATATATATATATATATATATATATATATATATATATATATAGACAACATTTTATTCACCTGCTGGATGAAAAGACATATGAATATATATATACCTCGTTTATCAACAGAAAAACATTTAGTGCTATCCTAGCAAAACCTGTCATATGTAAATATTCCCTTGGTTTTAACTTTCTTATGTTACCTGAAAAAGAAAAAAATAGAGCAAGTCATCTGAATCGAAGAAAAGAATATGCGTCAAGACTACTTTCTGCCGTTCCATAACAGATTCTTCCATTCTTGTTCTCCATTCCAGATTGTATTTTTTGTTCCAGAGCACACGTAGCAAAATCGTATTCACCGTTCTTCCCAAAAGTCAGAACAATTAACTGCTAATTACTAGGGCATAACGGATAGGTAGGGACTGTATCCTATCCGTCAAGAGCGCTCGGTAATTGCCGTAATTTTTTTTGTTATAATGTTATAAGAAAAATGATAGGCGCTATTACCCGGAATAAATATAGGCTTCGGAAAACTGAAGGGAGAGAGAGAGAAAAAAAAGCTCCATCGTGATTTATTTTTCACATATTCCATTTTTTTATTATTTCTATATTGTGAATGTCAGATTCCTATATGAAATGAGAAATCTTTTTTTTCCAGGCTTTTGTTGGAATTGATATTTTACGTTGAATTCTTTCGTATAAGCTTTCGATGTTTCCGTGATATTCTGTTTTGGCATGAAAATTGAATTCTGCTGTGGCAGCTAAATGGAATCGAGAGAAGTGATCGGACGCAGGCTTTGCAACGGAGATTTTATACATATTACAAATGTAATAAATGTAGTTTGGAAGCTACTACTACTACTACTACTACTGCTACTACTTCTACTACTACTACTGCTGCTGCTGCTGCTGCTGCTTCTAATGATTGTCGTTATAATTAAGGGGGGTTGTTACTTCCACCACTAATTATAATAAGAATTATAGTTGTTACCACTATTGTTTTTTTTTCATAGTTCTCCTTTTTTATTCAAGTATTCAGAAGACAGGAAATCTGAACTTCTCGTTCCTGATCGAAGGTAAATCACGAATGTCCAGATCTTGTCAAGTGGGTCCCATGTGTTTGTGTGTGCGGGCCTAAAGCACAAAAAAAAAAGAAAAAAAAAAAAAAAAAAAAAAAAAAAAAAAAAAAAAACACGGGCCGGGTAATAGGCCCTAATTGTCGGGTCTGGTGGCCACCCTTCAATTCTTCTGTTTCCGTTACTTTATCAAAGGTATCGGCTGCTGCACTATATTGAAACATAACGAGCATTATTTCGAGGGTGTGGGAAAGTTCGTAGAGACTAAGAACAACAATGCATCGAAAGACACATGTGTCTCGATATTAGGAACGGGTTTCTATTTGATATGGAGAGGTTCAGATCTTTCATATCTAAATTATATTTTATTAAGCACGACTGGATTGATGGAAGTTTTTGTAAACAAATCCATGAAACGTGTACAGTAAGACTGCATTACCATAACAACAACCCTATGAAACATCCGTAGAGGAATCTAAAACTCTCCAAAAAATAATATATTTTTTTTATTAATTAAATTAAGACACTTTCTTTATTTGAACAGGATAATTAACAGTAATGACAAATGACCAACTAGACAGGAGAGACACTAGAAAAAGTGTTATCAGTGAGTAACCGATAGCGAATGTGCGGAGGCATAAGATTGTCACTTCACCAGCAAGTGGCCGCCATATTGTCGACCTTGATTAAATTTTTAGCTGTAGCTTCATCTTGGTTCATTGCTAATAATAATCTCTTCAGCTTTGGTTTCATAATCTGTGAGAGGCTTCGAAAATGGATAGTATTTCGTAATGAATGGGACCTTGGATTAAATTTTAGATCTTTGGATAATTGCACTATGATTTGAGTCTGCATATATATATATATATATATTTCAAGATCTCACACTTTTGAGAGACTTGGCAGTTTGAAGCAAAACGTCACACAATTGGAATTTATGGGTCTCTCTCTCTCTCTCTCTCTCTCTCTCTCTCTCTCTCTCTCTCTGAGTTTGTCTCCCTTGAGGGTGGTGGTCAACAGCTAATCTGAACTAACCGGCGATTGTTCCCATAAATCCGGCATTTTCTTCCTTCCGGTAATTGGCCATTCATCACCCTATTTTCTTCCACTCTCTCTAATTGCCAATTACTCTCCTGGATAGTTTTCTGGCGTCAGACGTCACGAATTTATTTATTGGATTAATTACCTTCGGTGTTACAGCGCCTAAGCTGTCGATTGTTCCACTTCGCTTGGACGCATCTCCCCCGGGAGATGAAGAGGAGGAGGAGCAAGTTGTGCTGGTGTTGGAGATAGAAGTGTTGGAGACGAAGGTCGGAAGTAGGAGGTGGTGGCGAAGGCTGTTGGGAGGAGGAGGAGGAGGGGTAGGGTAGGGTGTTGGAGACGGAGGTCAGGAGGAGGAGGAGGGGGAGGAAGAGCGAGAATAGCAGGAGAAGTAGCAAGCGAACAGAGAGAAGGAGACGCTGAGGAAATTGGTGACGATGGTGGTGGTGTTGGAGTTGATGGAGATTGGAGATGAGAAAAGATCTCCCGGGAAGAAGGATGGAGAGGAGGAGGAAGAAGAAGACCTGGGAAAGGAAGATCTATGGCGATTCATTAACTTCCTCGGAAAAGTCTCCGGGAATTTTTTTTTTCTTTTTTCTTTCTTGACATCACGTTGTAATTATGGTCACTGGGAGAGTTAATGGTAGCTGTTCTTCGGGGTGGTAGCAGTGCATGGTAATGGTAACCATGGCGATAATAATAGCCTTGATATAGCAATTATGTCTGCAAGATGCTGGAAGATCACGAACCTTTCGGTGACTGATGATGAATAAACAAAGAATTACCCTATTCGAACTTGCTAGTTGTGCATATTCATAGGAAGGTAATAATTGAAACTGGTATTTGACACTACTCTTTTAAGTTTTAAAGAATTCTGTAGCCGACTAATTTCTATGAGAAACCGTTGTTCTTGAGAATCTAAGAGACTCCTTCCATTTCCTCGAGTGCTATGAGAGACGATGTAATTATGCTTTATACAAATATATAGTAGATAGTGGAATATGAATGACGAACAGGCGATGAGTTATTTCTATGTATAATGGAGAAATGAATAGATTATTGAGGCCGTCGTCTTCAAGTTATTAAAATGATAATAATTTATAGCTAAAATAATGAAATGAATGTTTTGGTTACTTGCAAGATTCCATGGCTTGCCATCCTTCAAAGGGGAAGCTTAAATAGACGCAGAGAAAAAGAAATAAAGTTGACATTGTTCTCAAAGCCATTGGAGGGACCTTTTTCAGTAATATCTGATGCATTTATTACAAGACTATTAAATGTAATTTTTTAATTTACAGCCTGATGTTTTTGCCGTATTCAGACAGTTACTTCCACCTTTGATATACTTTTGTTCGTTGGTCTGTCACTTCATTTAGCATATTACAGTAATTACATATTTAATCAACTGCTTGTAATTATTTTTTTTTTCTATTTTAGTATCAACACAATAAGCTCTCTAACACATACACATACGCACCGTACTATATCCCATCGTAATATGTTTATCTAATTGTCTCGACATTAGCCCACGCCTTATAAATTACAGAGAAGGACAGCGACACGTGGTAAGCCGTTAGGAAAAAAATAAATACATAAAAAATGAAAATGAAATGCCAAACACCAGCCAAGCCACTCTCCTCTTGTCTTAAGGTTCATGAACGTAAATGTCAGTTGCGGAAGCATTGTCTTCTTTGCCCTGATATAGAATACTCCTGAGGGAAGCACCCGCACCGCAGACGCACTCATGTGTGAACCTTTTGTTTGCGGCTTTTTCTGTGTACCATACATACTCGATCGCGTGCGCGCACGTACACACACACATACCATTATATATATATATATATATATATATATATATATATATATATATATATATATATATATATGATATACTATGGTATATTGATGATGTGTTTCTATACATAACGTATAGATATTTTAAAACAAATAAAGACCTTCGTATACACATCACACATAACCTAGTGCATAAATGCATATCTCAAATGTGGCTATATACATATACATACACAAACATATATATATATATATATATATATATATATATATATTTTATATAAATAAAATAAATATAATTCGAGACGACAGACAGACGTATAGAGGAGAAGGAAGGAGAACGAACGCATATGACTTTTTTTGTGTCTCGTTAATTCAGAATCAGTCTTACATTTACATTCGAGTCGCAGCAGCTGTTGTTGGATCTTATATTAAACCAGCGCCAGAAATATTGGAATATGTTGGAGGGCTTTTAAGAACAATACCAACGTAGGAAGGTCGTCAAGAGTAATCCCGGGGTCGGTAATCCCTCCGACAGTAAAAGCAATAAACAACTTTTGTAAAAATAGGAGATTGAATGTCGTCGAAAAGTCTCTTGCCAAATCTTCACTTAGCTGTCATGCAGTGGGCCGTCCGCAGATTAAGGACTTTATCCCCCCTATACACCTGATCCTGCCACTCTCTCGCTCTCTTTTTCTCTCCCTTGATATTATATATATATATATATATATATATATATATATATATATATATATATATATATATATATTTACTTATTTATTTATTTATCTATTCATTTATTTAGGAAGCAGAACAAATGCGTTATTGACTTATAATCAAGGTTCTTTCGCTTGTATATATATATATATGTGTGTGTATATATATATTATTTATTTATTTATTTATTTATTTAGGAAGCAGAACAACTGCGTTATTGACTCATATCAAGGTTCGTTGATTATGACTCCACACCTAGGTTCCACTTCTTTTATCATTTTTCGTAAATGAAGTCTTCTCTTTTAATGAAAACTTATTGAATTATTCTTGATATATTCTATTATCGCTGTACATTCCATTTGTGCTGTTAACTTTGAATTGTTTGGAACTCTGATCATTCTGCTGTCGCCCTCTCTAAAGAGATACTCTAAAGAGAGTAGAGAGAGAGAAAAAAAAAACGAAACCGGCAAAATACATTTGTACATTGTGTGCTTCCTTTTGAAATTGTAAAACTGTAAATATCTCCAAGACTTCCATCAGTATTTTCCGCATAGAATTATTTGTTTTCATCGATTTGTACCTAGAGCGCCATTTGGTGTCGATTCCTTTGCATTATAGAATTTCTGTGCATTTACACTTTTACACTTATATGTCGTTTTTGGCTTGAAATTTATAACTGAATTGAAATTCAAGCATTGGTTTGTTTCTTATGGATTTGCTCCACCGTCATTTGTGTTGGCTGAGTTGGAGAGTACATACCTGGTTGTCGGTATGGTATGGCTGAACTGTCTACGTTTCAATTATCACACCTGCCTGACGCGTCTCTCTCTCTCTCTCTCTCTCTCTCTCTCTCTCTCTCTCTCTCTCTCTCTCTCTTTCTATATATATATTATATAGATATATATAATATATATTTATATATATATATATATTATATATATTATATATTTGTATGTGTGCGTGTATAGTACTGTTTAACAGTTACAATCTAAATTGTGATGTTAACGCATAAAAAGTTCTTCACTTTATAGTTGTTCTATTGCGAATTTTACTATAGCAATCACCTCTGCAGTTACGCAGGCATTCAAATGTACATGAGTTAATTTTCTTTGTTCTTTTGGCTAATCGAGCTTGTTCTTACATCTATACGAAATATGTATTGCTGCGAAAGTGATTTTCCTGTCGTCTCTTCATGTTCGATTAGTAGATAATGGAAGTGTGTGGGTAGTTACGTGTATTTTATGTAAATGACATATAAGTACTTCAGATGTGTATGGTTATGCAAGTGACGATGGGGCTGTTTTAATGACGAAAAGAAGAAGGTCGTCTTGGCTGATACTAGCACTGATAATGTTAGTGGCGTTCGTAGTGGTAGGCGCATTAATAATCATGATATAACTATAATAATAAACCTCGTAGGGTACAAACAGGTATATAGTATAGTTGTCATTACGTAAATAGCCTCGTCAAACCCCGACAGAAAACCTAAATGTGTGAAAGAGTCAATTCTTTTTATTCTTGTATATGTTTTTTTTTTTTATAGAAAAAGGGGATCCTATCACGTAGGATTCTATCCCCTTTTTTTAATTATGTTTTAATCGGCATATAAATACACCCAATCGCCTATCCAGTGGGATAGAGCGCTCTATCCCGTAACTGCCACAGAGAGGATTACTATCTTACGAATCGACGTTCATATATTTTTTCCCTCGTGTGTCATTGGGGAGGAATCTGTCATTTATTCTGGTTGTTATGCCACGTCAATTTATCTTGATCATTCTCTCTCTCTCTCTCTCTCTCTCTCTCTCTCTCTCTCAAACGAAAGACATTAATTTTTTTCTCTCATTCACATCCATTTTCCCTGTCTAAAACACGCACACACACACACACACACACACTGTCTCTCTCACTACTTGTCTGTCTTCTTTGTCTGGTTGCCCATGTCTCCCTCTCCCTAAAACACACACAAACACACACACACACACACACAACACACACACCTCCTCTTTGATTTTAGAGTCAATCATTTATTGCTTCATGCCCTACGAAAATGTCATTACTATTTTATAAACTGACATGCCAGAACACTGAAGTCATTCTGCGTACAGAGAGAGAGAGAGAGAGAGAGAGAGAGAGGAGAGAGTTGTCACAAACCAGTGTCATCTTTAGGAGACGGTTAGAATTGAAACAATATCAAGCGAATGAGACACAAATAAAACACCGCCCCAATTATGTGATGGGAACAAGGGTTTGTATATAAGTTGAGAAGGGTTGGGGAGGGGAGGGGAGGGTGGGTGGTCGTGTGTGGGGAGAGAAAGGGGAAGGGGAAAGTGGGCGGGAATCAGGGGCAGGGCGTGTTATGACACACGCCCGTCACTTCAACAAATGAAATGCCGTCCAAGTATAGGGAAAGAAGTTGAGAGGTTCCTCATAATAGACAAACGGGGTCGGTCGCCACTTGACAACTTGTCAGCATTTCGATTGCATGCGTATTTCGGTAGTCGACCTTGCAGTGCTTCAGAAAACGTATTGGAAAAAAAAAAAGTATACACAGCGCATATTGCTGTATGAAACTCTCAGCCACGCATCATAAAAATCTTAGCCCGGGCCGCGAAACTTTCAACCACTGCCCGGGGGTGGCTTGTGTTGTTGGCACCTATATCAGTGCCAGACGCTCGATCATGGCTAACTTTATCCCTAAATAAAATAAAAACTACGGAGTCTAGAGGGATGCAATTTGGTATGTTTGATGATTGGATGTTGGGTGAGCAATATAACAATTTGCAGTCCTCTAGCGCCAGTGGTTTTCAAGATCTGAAGGCGGACGGGTAGACAAAAAGCGATTTTTTTATACGGTTCACTTGATAGCCTTTATATTACCTGTCTCATGACTATCTCTGAGAAAATGATGCCCTCCTAAGGATTATAAAACAAAAGCTTAAGGGAAAATAGTACTAATGTGTTGAGTAAGCAGCAAGTAAATAAGTATAATTTATTTTTATAATAAACTTTGACACTGGTGACTCATACGACATTCTATACTATACACATTGTACGTTAATTCAGAGAAAAAATAAAAGGAGAATAGTATGCATTAGAGATTCACATCATAAGAAATCTGAAAGCATTTATTTTCTTTCCCGCAAAATAAAAGTAAACCAAACGAACCGAATCATTTGTTTTCTTTGCAAATGACAACAAGATCAAGGAACGAGTTAAAAGAAGTAAAAAATCAAGTTTTTATCAACTATAAAACTAGATAAAATTTAACTGTAAAACACACCACAAAAAGTAAACGAATAATTTTTTTTTGAAAATTTTCTCTTCACAGGATATCGGGAAACTCGGAATAGAGTAAAAAATATGTACATTTTCTTTAGGGGGAATAAAATGCAAAGTAAAAAAAAGGACGCAATCGGAAAGTAATTGAAGAAGGACGAATCCTCGTCATCGTTTTTAATCTTTGCTAATATCCAAAGACATTCCTGAAGCAATGGGGGTGTCATCAGGATTTATGGGTTGAAATTATTAATGATCGCCCGTAATGTTTTTCCGTAACAACCTTCAAAGGGGGAGCGTTTTGCACCGTAAATCACAAGACCATTGATTCAGAATTGGTAATGAGGAAAAAAATGTAAAGAGAGAACACACACACAACCCCCTTTGTTTCTTTGATGTTTGTGTGTGTGTGTGTGTGTGTCTTCGGTTTTGCTTGTTTTGTAGACGGGTCAAAGGTTGGTGAAGCTCTTCTTTTTGCATGTTTCGGCTTGCATAGCAAGTGTATGCATGTGTGGATGTCTATTTACATACAGACAGACATACAACATGACTGTAATCGCGTCTGCTGTTGAAAAGTCAGCCAAGAGAATCGGAATTAAAAGAATTTGAATTTTAAGAAACAAATTTCGGGAAGAGGAAGGTGTTGCTGTGATAGAAAATGTTACCTCAATTTGCCCACAAAACTTTTCTTGGTGTTGGCAATTCTAAAGATTATGAGAGAACGAGTGTTCTCGTTCGTGTACAAGCACATAATGTGAAAATGTTCAAACGTCTCCCGCAGATAGCAACTATTTTTATTCTTCAGGTGTTTTAACTAATGAATCTGTATTCATTTGTCAGTTTATCGCGAACATGTCACTGAGGAGGTTACTTAAGGTCTGGTTCTGGCGAAGTGAAAAAGATATACGTCGAAGGAGAGAGATAAGGTCGAGCAGCCCCTCAGATTAAAAGAAAAGAAAAGTGGGAAAACTTATAGAGATTAAGAGCAACATTGTCGACAGCAGGCAGTAAACTTGAGATCAGCAGAAGTAGTAGAAGCAGGTGCGGCAGCTACACCAGCACCAGCGTAAACCAAAGGAAAATTAGTTGCAGAAACGTCAACCAAGTCCTCTAGTGAGGGCAGGAGGGAGCCCATCGGTTGTCAGACCTCTCTTTCGGCTTCTCTTCTTCTTCTTCTTTCGGTTCTGTGACACCGTCGACATCAATCCTCTGAAGTAAATGAGTCGGTGAGATTGACTGTGCCCTACCCTCCTGCCCTCCCCTATACCCCCAGGAGTCCCATCCTGCACTCCACCTCTTGCTCCTGAGCTCCTTTCTCCGCCGTTGTCTCCCTCATTAGTCATTCACGAACCTCACAAGCTCGACACCCTAATAAAACCGTCCCTTTTTTTTTCCACCTCCGGTCTTTTTAATGCTCCCGCTGTTATTTTAGAGCGGCGCTCCTTTTTGGCGCAGTTGATGCCCAACGCGCCTCTTTTTCTGTCTCCTCTCCTCATAGTGAAAGCACTGCTGGGAATCATAACCTCTCGACGAAAGAATAATGAGAAAGAAGAGGAAGAAGGAGAAGAGAGAAAAAAAAAGAGAAGAATCAAGGTGCGCTTGTTTTTTGAAGGCCAAGACCGCTATGATGTCGGCCGGTGCCTTTGAATCTGTGATCTGCTTCATAGCATTCGGAACCTTGGAGATGTAATATGTATTTATCACCTGCATGTAAAGAAAAAAAAATATATACATAAATAAGCGACATCTACAGAAGACTTGGCTGTTATTCGTCTTACGTGAATAAGCTGGTTATTCTTCTTATGAAGTTGGTGCATTGTTGTACAACGGTTGTCGTTCCTTATAGTTGTTGTTATAAGAGCATTTTGCTTGTCATCAACATCATAGCCTTTGTCATGTAACCCCCCCCCCCCCCTCTCTCTCTCTCTCTCTCTCTCTCTCTCTCTCTCTCTCTCTCTCTCTCTCTCTCTCCTATATCAGTAGAAGTCATTGTTCAGGGTCATTATGTTACGTGAAAATAAACTCGGAGTATCAGGAATCTCTTCAGAAGTGCGCGAATACCTAACACCTGCGTTCTGCCCCACTAGAGAGACTTCAAGGAAGACAGTATAGTAGTGGTGACTCGAGCGATGCTGCTTCGAAGTGCAAATGATGCAAACGTAAACTGCAGAGACAGATAAGAGGCTTGACGTCCGTCACTCACGAGACCATATGAGTGATACACAGAAGGAAAATTCAAGTTTCTGCTGTTGTGATTTCGTGCTGTGCTATACGTTACTTTAGGGAAAGTTGCATTTCCGTAGCTAGAGTGCTAAAAAGATCAGTGTGACTCGAATCACACACATTCGCCTATTTGTGTGCATTATATATATATATATATATATATATATATATATATATATATATATGTATATATATATATATATATATATATATATATATATATATATATATATATATATATATATATCTATACCTGAAGAGAGAGACAGCAGTCTCTGAAATATAGTACTTTTCTCTCTACATTTTTGGTGTTTTTTATGGGCTCCTTTTATTAGATAATATATATATATATATATATATATATATATATATATATATTATATATATGTGTGTGTGTGTGTGTGTGTGTGTGTGTGTGTTAGTATGTGCGTGTGTACACCCTTTATGCTTGTGACCTATCACCGTAACGAGAGTGTCTAGAAACTAGAATTTCTTCTGCTATTAGCAATTTGGAATGAGGTGGTTAGGTCGCCGCCCTTCTCCATCCCCATTCAGGATGTACAACAGTTGACTGACTGCCAAGTGAGTAGTAATTCACTGCATCTCAGTAGAGGAATGGTGAGCATACCACAGTACCACACGTTTACCTCATTATTCTCTTCTCCGTCGTCCGGTATTCGAACTTGTGTCCTGCATGTGGTTAGTGAGGCAAGCACACTGACATGAAATAACACTTGTCCACGCGCGCGTACGCCATCGTAAATTGAAAAATACAAGTTCTAATAACAAACCGCAAAAAGCGTACGTTTAAAAACTTAATTCATCCAAATGCAAACGAATGTAAATTGGTTTATTTTGAATTAATGATACATTTGAACCCACTCTAATCTTTTTCCAGCGTGATCATATTTATTATTGCTAATTTGCATGTTGAAACAAAATATAGGAAAAGTTCAGCAGGTGCTCAAATACGCGGTTCGGAAAGAAAGGAGTCCATCGAGAGAGAGAGAGAGAGAGAGAGAGAGAGAGAGAGTAAATGGGAAAATGTTAATCATCCAATACATAACGTATGAACTAAGATCAAAGAAGTTGAATAAAAAATTCAGATAATGAATAGGTAATCGGATTATTTTCAGGTTCATTTGTAAAGAACGACTGAAAATGAGGAAAAAAAAAATATGCCCTTCCGAGATTGATGTCAATATTCAAATCATCATAAAGAAAACTGATGATATGAAGAGAAATATGTTCTAATATATGAGTCCCTATGTAAACAGAGAGAGAGAGAGAGAGAGAGAGAGAGAGAGAGAGAGAGAGAGAGAGAGAAGAGATTTGCCTAACGAAGAGAGCGATAAAAAAAGCTTTGTTTAAATAGTCAATCAAACACGGGGCAAAGGCAAAAAAAAGGGACCTCCTTAACGAAAGAATCGCCGAGCTGATCAACATAATGAGAAAAGAATGGAATCTAATTTATCAAAACCTTATGAAAAACGGATACGCAATCGAACCGTAATGATATCTAAACATTGCAACCTTCCTAACCTACCTCCTGTTACTCCGCCCCCATTTTCATCCCTCATTTATGCTCCTCCTCCTCCTCCTCCTACCTCTTCCTCATTTATGCTCATCTCCTCTCCTTTTAACTCATTCCAGTTTCTCATCTTTTCTTCTTGTGTTTGCGACGTAACTTTTCTGTGATTTCAACTCAATCATTATTGCCTACAATGTTTTAAATAATTATTAGCGTTCCTTTTCTAATTCCTGTGAATCGTTTTCTCATTCCTCTTCATAGGTTGTGCGCAAACTTTCTCGTTTACATTTCTAGTTTTCTCTATATTGTCTTTCATTATCGTATACCCACTGGGCTCGTAATTCGCGCGATTTCTTTTTATTCTCTTTACCTTCCCTTCCTGTAGTTTTCTTTGTGACATTGCCCTTGTTGTCTTTTCAACATAACTAACCTTCACTTTTTATTGTGTTTTACACTAAATTTTTTTCCGCTCTTTCTTTCTCCCATCCCTTATCTTTATTTAGAGGGGAAGAAGGGGTGAACCATCTATCACAAGGCGTCAGAGACGAATCCAGAGCAAGAAGCATGAGAATCCAAACAAGAGATGACGTAACAAAATGACAAACATAAACAAGATCTAAGAACATTCATCATCACATGATTCCTCTTCCCTCCTCCTCCTTCCTCCTCCTCTTCTCTTCTCCCCCCATACCCCCAACCCTTCAGTTGTCTTTTATTTTTCTACTTCTTTTTTTCTGCTTTCCCGCGGAGTGGCTTTGTCGTTTCATTAGTAACGTCTTACTAATAATCCCCCACTTAGATTTTTGTTCTCCAAGACTTTTTTTTCTTACGTGTCGTGTTGCTTCTATTTCATGTTTCTCTTCTATTTTGTCATTATATTATTATTATTATTATTATTATTATTATTATTATTATTATTAATTTCGCTAGTGGCTAAAACCTTCGTTTTTCTGGGATCTTCATTGTAAATATATAGAATTAGATGTATGGTCCTCAAGTGTTCCGGTTCCAAGTAGCTCACTCTATCATAATAATATGATGTCTTTCGATTCACACAGTAGGCTATAAAATATATGTTATTTTAGAATATTTTATATATGAAAACGACTAAAGAAAAGACATACTCACTTAAACACACGTCATTTGGACTGTCAACTTCGGTAGCATATTCTCATTCATCTAGCCGACTAAATGTGTCGCGTTTGGACCATTTATTCCGATAGGCGACGGATTCTCGGATCTGTTCTGCAGCTAGGGAAGTGTATGCTGTAGACGGAGGCGAAAGCAGGGAAGGAGGAGGAGGAGGAGGAGGAGGAGGAGGAAGGACCTACAGAGTCTTGAGGGAGAGGGTCGTCTTCGTCATCACAAAACCATTACCCGAGTCATAGGCGTATGCACATGGAGAAGAGTGGCACCTGAACGATTAATCAGGAACATGCTGTCGAAGTTGAGTGTGTGTGTGTCTGTGTGTGTGTCCGTTGTCGCCTTCTCCAGGAGTGAGGGAGAGATCGAAGGGGAGACAGAACGGAGATGGAGAGCGGCGTAAGAGGAGCGGGGAGAGACAAAGATTAATATAATTGGTGAGAGATTAATTGATCAGCTGGGTAATGATCCCGAAGGCTGATTGATCGTTCGAGAGTCGGCCGGGCCGGTGTCAATGTTATTGGAATAGTTTTAATGAGAAGAATGTCAACACGTCCGAGGGATCTAGATTCAAGACGACGGTGATGGATCGAAGTTTTGAATAAACGTCCGAGTCAGCGAGTCACTTGGGCCCTTCGTGCCCATACAAACATGAATATGATCCTTTATGCGTTATTAAGGCAACTGTAAACACAGAATAAGTGCGATAAGAGGCCGATCACAGCTCCGTCTTTCATCCGTAGATGAGCATTTGATTTAAGGCGAATCGGCTTCAGCCAAATGAAAGATGCGTTCTGTTCCATGTTGTGATTGTTGGCTGGTTATGGCGATCGCGTTTGTTTTGATTGGGAGGTATTTGTATAAGTGGTTATAATTGTTATCGCTTGTTATTACCTAATTAGTTTCACGGTAAACATTCAGCAGTAAAGTGGTAGACAATAATTGTTCGCCCGCCGAGTTACATATACATATATTTATATATATATATATATATATATATATACTATATGTTATATGTATATAGTAATATTATATACTAATATATATACAAATGCTGGTGCTCAGACAGATGTTATTAATGTGCGGTAAATATTGTTAGACAACTTCTTACCACGAGGGGATCGGAAGGTCTCAAGGATTCGTGACTGTCGTAACCATGTCTGCACCGTTGTTTTGAACAGCAGAAAATCATTGGTGCAGAGCCTTCAACAACAGCATTAATTTTTTGAGTGGCATCAAATTCACGTCGCACATATGCCACGTGATGACACGTTTCCCGGAAAGAAAAAACAACGAGCAGCAAGTTTTATGTATAAAGCAGAGCTCATTATCTTGTAATGTATGACAAGACATATGTCGGCAATGCGGGAGTGAATCCGTATACGGAGCCATATGGCCGGAGTCGTCCGGAAAACCGAGTTGATTTCGGGGGTGTCCGGGGGAGCCCGTTACTCATTAGTCATGATGGTATTTTCGTTGCCTGGTTCTCCAGATTGCTGGTTACAGCACTGTAAGTAGTGATCAGGATCTACTCTGTTCATTTTAGACTCAGGAAGTCTCTTCCTACCTCCGTGTTTTCGAAGTCGTTTAATAACTTTTTTTTTCTCTCGCTTACAAGCTTTTTAGGTCTCCTAGAAATTTGAAGGTGTTGGGTGTCGAGTTATAGAAGACAATATAATGCCTGATTAAAATCACTATTACCATGTTTCTGATAAGAACAGTGTTAAATGTGCTAGTGAAATATATGTATAAAATTTTAACCAAAGGAACTCTAACCTTATCTGTGTGAAGAAAATGATAAAATTAGAGCGAATTAACTACAAGTTAGCAGACGCTTAGAGTAGCAGTGTTCCAATGATCCTTTGTTATTCCAGATTGAAAACGAATATTTCAAAGAAACCATAAATATCTCTCTATAATGTCCGGGGTAGAATTCCCACCCTCTCGTTTTGTCAACAGAAACGTCCAGTTAATGTCAGACAGACGGCTGTGTATAGGGAAACAAAAAATCTGTTATCCAGTTTTGCAGGAAGGAAATAAATCGAAAGAAAATATTTGTGACCCTCCAACCCCTCCCTCACAGTCTGCCAAAAAAGACCCGCTCTACCGCTTCTCCCAGTATGCCCCTCCCCCTCCCCATCTCCCTCCTGCTAGGGTCTCTAATGCATCGTCGAGTTTTACTGCCCAAACTTTTATTTCTTCTCCGGACGCAAAATGTTCCGTTTTATGCACAGTGATAATTTCATTTTTTCCTCGCTGCCAACCAAATCACCTTTGTAATTTCGAGAGTAAGTTTATCATTTGAGGCAGAAACGGCCCATCCCCAACCCCCATTTTTTGAGGGTGTTGGGGGGGAGAAGTAAGGGAAGTATATTCTTACCGATGGAGCGAATTTCCAGGCGAGCTTACGCCTGCGAAAGAAACGAGCAATTATCAAACCGTTTAAATAATTCATTCGAAATGCTAACCAGATGAGTAGTGTCCCTTTTTGTATTTTTGTTTCTACATTCTTACGGTCGCATAGATATATATATATATAATTTTACTATAGATATTATATATATAATATATATATATATAGATATTTTTATTTCTACATTCCCTTCACGGTGATATATCATATATATATATATATATATAAGATATATATAAGTATATATATGATGAGAGAGGGTGAGAAAGAGAGAGAATACAAATTTTGTATATTTGTTGATGACGAAGTATAGAGGATGAATAAAGAGGCTGAAGGCTGGAGAGTTATGCACCCCAAAAACAAAAGAGCATCCTGACTTCTGCTGCTTCTTTATTTCTCTTGTCATTTGAAGAATCCAATTCTTTATTTGTCTATGTTGAAATATCTGGCCCTTTATTCTCGTGCTTGTCGAAGGTTCCAACTCTGTTTCTCTTGCTTGTTGAGGGACCCAACCCATTGTTTCAGATTTGTTTTTCTTTAATGTTTCCGTGTGTGTGTGTGCTTTTTTTAATACACAAGAACGTAAAACAAGTAATAAAGACTCGTTCAAAGGAGAACGTAATGTTTATGGTGCTCTATTCTGAGTTTATTTGCTTCGAGGGAATAAATTTTAAAGCCACTGGTTGCAGAGCATGTAACAATACATACCCACTGAATGGGCAACGATAGGTAAGCATAGTCTCGCTCCCTTTTTTTATCCACCATTTTGTTTTAAGCGGCCCCCCCCCCCCCCCCTTTTTTTTTTTTCTTACTTAGTTTTTATTCTCGGAGTGGCTGTGCTAGAGGTTAGCGTTGGAAAAACCATTAGCTGCTTCAATATAGTTTAGATCGGTGGGTTTGTTTTTGACTTCTGATCTTGCCGCATTATGTGATTTACAAGATGTTCGGAGAATCTGCTGCATCATTTTGGCATTTGTAGTTGTTGCTTTTATCGTAATGTTCACATTCATTATTGAAATCAGTTGATTTTATTTGTTCATCTATTCCTTATGAAGTTTCTTTTTAGTTACATGCTATAGAACGAAGGCAGTGTAATACTGGTTGTTACTGGATAATCCATCTCAGAAAAAGTGAGGTTGAGCAGGTATCATACCATAGGAAGACCACAGTTCTACGAAAATTCAACCAGCGGATTTCAGACTGACGAACCCTTTATTTTTATCGAGTTACTTTACAAGATGACGTGATCCCAATGTAACATGATAGCCGTCGATTTCTTTGTCTGCGAAACTCAGTCATCGTGGCGCTATTTTTTGTGAAGTTTATTGTGAGGAAATTTTTATCATTACTCAGTTTCACTGACCTCATCAAACAGTTATGTAGTTGTGCAAGGATGACTTTTTTACTTGGACGTTGTACCTAACATTGGTGATGATTTTTGGTGTTCTAGTTAGATGGTAACTCAGATACTTGAGACAAAATATGATTTCTCTTTTCTCTCGGAATATCCTACTGACGTTGAATATTTAGCTTATGTCTTTACAGTTACAACTGCAGAGGCTATTAAGTGCCTGTTAATATTTTGTTTGTAGGTTTCTTCCTTACTTCCATTTTTAATTTATTCCTCGTTTGACATTTATCAACTCGCGTGAATATCTTTATCTCGAAATATCGCCTAAACCATCCTCACTTTTAGAATATTTTTAGATCATCTAGGTCATAATATTACCGGTTGTTAAATGTAAACTTTGATTTTTGGAGAATTGAGTTTGGCTATATATGTCCTTATAGACAAGAACATCCTCGAAGAGTAACTTAAGCACTCAAACACAAAGAATTTCCACTTCAAACTAGTTTGGTTTTGAGGTCGTTTCTTCAAACCGCTATCAGCATGTATCCTGCTGTTATTTGACAAGCATCCTTCGGCATCCTGCCGAATCCTGTACCTTTGGGATTCTAGGTCTCTCGTTACCTTTAGCTCCATAGGTACTGTTGATGTGTTTAGGGTATAATATTGGCGAATTAAGTGGTGACGCAATAAAGGTTGCAGGAGCATACTGCCAAGGGTTGCAGTAACAAAACTAGTTCATATAAAGAGTTTTCTGTTTAAGTAACAAAATAATTCCTGGAATAATGAAATAATTCACGTTTAATTTTGCTTGTGTTACACGAAGCTGAACAGAAGTATGTCCTCATTTTCTGAACCATCGCTTTGTATTCATTCGAATGGAATTGATAATTTTGGAATAACTGCAGTTAAAAAGAAAGATTTACACTTGGCTCTTCTACCAATAATATATCCTTGTAATCCTAAGATATATTTGTTTCTTGATTTGTTTGCGCACATTTTCCATTTTTATAGCGTATAGCGCGATAAGTTTTTCACGTTCTGTAAGGACATTTTTTTTAATTCATGAGAAAGGACATATCGGTGATCTCAAGGCAGAGGAGAGTAATGAGGATGATTCTTTAGTGTGATGTAGTTAAATAAAGAAGGAGTCTCTCTCTCTCTCTCTCTCTCTCTCTCTCTCTCAGGTAAAGGCGTTACAGTACGTTATTCCGAAATGGAAGAGAAGCCAGTGAATGTCATTAAAAGTCACTCTCCCCTTTTCGTGAAAGGACGAAACAGATGTATGAGAGGCCGAAGTCCAAACTAGGCTTATATGCAAAAAAGTGTGTGTGTGTGTGTGTGTGTGTTAGTGAAAATGTTGTTTGTAAGTCCCAGAGAGTCTTATTTAGCCCCTCATTCATCCACAGTCGTAGATATTTACATGAACAATAACGAGATTGCCTTGGCGCTGCTCATTGCATTGTTTTCTCTTAAAATTTAATTTGCATGTTTACAATTAGTATGTGCACCCCGTCCCACCTACCACTAACCTCATACCCCCCCCCCCCCCCAACGAAAATAAAAGGAGAACGGGTTAATGCCAGAATAAATCAGCCTTATCAGAGGACTTCCATTGTCAGTTCCTCAAAAGATGCCTCTTAAGCGATTCTCTCTTTGCCCTCCCCCCCCCCCCTGTGCGTCCCCTCCCCCCCTCGCCCATCACCCCTTCCCCCTTTTCTCCGGTACTCTAATTTATATAGTGCCAGGCGAGACAATCCCCTTCCGCGGAAACTAAGCCTATATCTCAAAGTTAAACTTCCTGGGCTCGACACTCCCATACAATCTCTCTCTCTCTCTCTCTTTCTCTCTCTCTCTCTCTCTCTCTCACTTACACAGGAAAACAAAACCACATTTGCATAACGGTTTGCATATTTTCCCCAGACGTGAAATAGAAATGGGCGATAAAAAAAAAGGAAAAAAAAAAAGAGGGAAGTTCGCGGAAGACACAGTTCGAATAAAACTAAAGGAAGGGAGGGGATGGGGACCGAGTGGGAGGGAAAGTAAGGGGAAAAATAAAAAAATAAGAGAGGAGAGTAGAGGGGAAAAAAAATAGAGAGAAGAGAGAGAGAGAGAAGAGCGAGAGAGAGAGAGAGAGAGAGAGAGAGAGAGGATGGGGGTTGGGCGGGGGAGCTGGTTACTAAAAAGTAAAGTTGGAAAATAAAATGTAGGCTACATCTAAAGCTACTATACATGTGGCAAGAAATTAGTACTTGAGCTACACTCTGCTTGACATTCCTTCTTTGGCTATTTCTCGTGCTTGTAACTCTCTCTCTCTCTCTCTCTCTCTCTCTTCTCTCTCTCTCTCTCTCAGCCATATCCTTTCTTGAACTAAGCATCCTCCCCCCTCCCCCCCCGGGCCCCGCTTCCTTAGGGGGTTGGAATGAAGACGTTCTAGAGGAAGCGTAGGAAGGGTTAGGTTGTCTGCTCTCGAATAATTAATGTCTTTAATATGACCCAGGATGTGTTGTTAAGGGTATGTGTGATCTGGGCTTTGGGACCTTTGGTTATTTTGAAGGTGGGGGTTGGGGGGGGGGTTGGGGGGGGGGTGGGGAGGGGCTAGATTTCTGGGTGACTTTGGGGCGTTCACTACTCCAACTGTCGTTTGGTTATTGTAATAATATAACGAGTTCTGCTGTTACTATCATCATTATTATTATTGTTATTTCACTAGACAATACTTTTACCATATTAATTAGACTTAGTAATAAGATTAATATTAAGTTTTTTGGCATTTCAAAGGGAATTATGTCACTTTTCTTGATCTCTGAATTTATTTGTTGTTTTGTTACTTGCAAGACCTTGCCAAGTGTTATGTATCTATATATATATTCTCTTGCTTTGCTTCGTTCACTGACTTTAAATAAAAGTCTTCTGAACATAGGCTACGTTTCAGAACAGAGTAAGGGTATTTACTTGCATATACGATTATGGAATACAATACTCTGGCCCCTTAAAAACAACAGATATTTTACTATCTCCGCAATAAGTTTAAATGTTTGAAGTATCAAGCTGTATTGAAAATCATACCATATGGGTAAATTTTCCAGCATTATTTTGCTTACAGCCGGCGAATTCCATGGCTTACTACCAGTATATTATAGTAGATTCTTGATTTTCCTAAATTAGTCGCAGTATTTCACCGAATGTTGAATGGTTCTCTCATTCCGCTGTGCAATGCTTAGGATTTTATTCCTTCTCGAAGTAGTGCTTGCATATCTCTTCGAATAAGACACCCATAATTTATGGGTGTCTTATTTATGCCAAGTTCTTTTCAGTGCGCTGATTGTTTATTTGACAATATTATTAATTATTATCAACTCCGTCATTGTTTTTGTTTTTTGTTCTGGTGATGTTGTTTTAGTTCATGTTCGTTCACTCGATCAAATGTGTTGAGTAAAATGTCCCTTGCAGAAATCAGAGGAAGGAGAGAGAGAGAGAGAGAGAGAGAGAGAGAGAGAGAGAGAGAGAGAGAGAGAGAGAGAGAGAGAGAGATTATGTGTTTGTGTTACATTATGGAAATTTATCGTCCGACACCCGTCGCAATCCATTTGGTATAATAATAGACTGAACCACGTAAATATAACTTTATAGAGTCACCGGTGCATAAGAAATCGCCGTGACAAAAGAAGAACGAACTTGAAGGCTCGACTCGCATGTTCCTCTTAATTTGTGATCGTTGGATGCTCTTAAGTCGGGGAATGCCACTAGAAGACTAAAACATGAGACTAGCGAAGCTTTTTGACGTGATGTAAGGCAGACTCAACCAATATGAACAATGTCAGTCTGAGACTTTTGTTTTGGGCTTCGTTTAGCATTTCTAACTTTACAGTTTACACGGAACGGGGGGGATTTTGTTTCTCCTTGTCTCTTCGCATTTAAGTCGAAAGATCTGAGAGAGAGAGAGAGAGAGAGAGAGAGAGAGAGAGAGAGAGAGAGAGAGAGAGAGACGCCCAAAAGCAAAAAAGAAAGTAAGAAAAAAAAAGCGGTTTTTATCTGCCCTCCCAAATTGACTGGGATGGTGGTGTAATGGAGGATCATTTTAAAACGTAAAGATTTGGCGGGAGATTTTGGCGGGAACGCATTGGATGCCTGGTTAGTATAATGTTGCTTACATTACAAAGCTTTCAAAATACTTCTTCTTTCTTCGGTCCTATAAGTTAGCTGTACAAGAAATATGTAAATTAGTCAAGTAATTCGGAGGGGCATATTATCCGGTGGGTGAGAGAGCAGTTGAAATTGACGAAGCATCTCAACTGCTTTCTTCTTCGTTTTCCGGTGGTAGGCCTAAGGCAAACATGAAAATAAACGAAATATCACACTCGAAAATCTTGATGCCGGAGATTCCAAGGGTCGCGGGTTTAACGAAAACACAAAAGTTTATGGATTAAGTAAACAGCACAAAAACCTCGGGAAACATCTGCCTTTTCGACTTTATGAGAGAGAGACAGATTTAAGATACGGATTATTGATGGCAATTGGGGTATGGGCACTGAAGGCCCACAAGACCTAACCCTCTTGAATTGACAGAAAGGCCGCGAAACAACCTTATGCCATAAGGATAGAAGGTCCTAAACTACCTCATCCGCGGAAAGGGTATTTGTGCCCTTGTTACTCCCCTTGGCTTCAAGATGCCCACACAAAAAACAGCACACATAAAAACAGTAATTCAACCCTTTTCCTTCTCAACCCTTCCACCCTCCCTCCCTCCCTCCCTCCCACGCTTCCCTCCTCCTTTTCTTCTTTTTCTCTTCTCGCTCTCCCTCCTCCTTCGCCTTCTCTCAGCTTTGATCTCCTTTCTTCCATGTTTCCATGCCATCATTACTGACTGCCTTCCCCCTTCTTCATTCGACAAGTCATTTTTCGTCTGCATTTCTTCTTTCTGGCCTTTGACTCTGCTGGTAATGGGAAAATTGGAAGCCGGAGTTTTGACGGTTGTCATACATAACGCTGCTGTCGAGTTGTTGTCCTTCTGAGTTAATGTATAGTCGGTTTTTCGTATTAATTGAGTAAGCACCTTTTCTTGCGCTTAGATCTTATCGCAAAAAGTTCGTAAATCACGAGTTGGGCCCAACTTCATGTTAGCAATAACTTTGAGCCCTTGCACTTTCCCCTGACAATAAAACCAGCGTTGATAAAAAAGCGAGTACGCCAGTCCGTAAATAAAGTATTGATTGACACATTCTTATCTACAGTTTGTCTCATTCCCCTCCTTTTGGCATTGGCTCCGGGCGTTTTCGCGCTCCCCTTTTTTTTTCTTCCTCGTGCCCTTATCTCCCAATCCCCTTGTTTTCGATCTGCTTATCCTTGGCTCCCCTCTTCTTTATCAAAGTCTCTGTTTTATCCCTCACTCTTTCCCCTCAAAGCATAACGGCATTAGTCTGGGTTTATTAGTGCTGTGGGTGAGTGAGGGGAGAAGGGGGAGGGGGTTATTGTTGCCACCACCAGGTCATGGGGTTTGTAGCTGGGCACGCAAGGACAAGGAGAGAGTGTGTGCGTTAATGATGATGATAATCCTTGATGTTATTGTTCTTCAGTGGAATATTACAACAACAAAATAATAACAATAATAGACGACTGATTGATATTAAAATCGGTGGGGCAGTGTGATATGATTCAATTTCTTTCTTGAAAGAAATGGGAATGACAAAACATCTGTATTTCAAAAATTATTTCTACAGCCGTAGAACTTCTTTAATTATCATGTGAATTCCTCGTAACAACTTAACAAATGATGTCTTTGAATCAATATTTTGTGGTCAAGTACCTTCATACACCGATATAACATTGATCGTCAATTGTGTGTTTTTGCTGGGTATATAAAGCACCAAGCTTGATTATGTTATGTTTGATATTTTTTGTATAAAAACTCCAAGGAACTATTTCGTATAAGTGCTGTAACACTTTTTTTTATTACTTTGATTTATTATGATTTCCTAAAATAAGATTACTATACTTTTGGGATACTTACTGATTTTTACTTTTATACTATGGCACAATGCTAAGAACTTCACACACACACACACACACACACACACACACACATATATATATATATATAGACCAGGTTGTTCAGCACTGCACTATGCAACAAAATCTTCGGATTACGTTACTGCAGTAAATAAACGACATTAAAAAAAACTAGTTAACGTACTGATGTATGGCTAGAGATTTGTCCGTTATCAAATAATGAATTTATGAAGGGAAACTTGATGAATATCACAGCTAATGTTTTTTTATTATAATTATTATTAATTCGTTATGCGACAAACACATTTTAGTGCTCCACGTGTTTGTATGCTTAGGGGTTAATTATAACTATCAGTATGGTTTCCTTCACATGTTTTCGAAAGAAAATATTCTAACGAACTTGGTCGTTTTATTTTAAATTATTCACAGATACCAGTAAAGAGAAAACCGTTCTCTCTCTCTCTCTCTCTCTCTCTCTCTCTCTCTCTCTCTCTCTCTCTCTCTCTCTCTCTCTCTCTTGTGTTATTTAAATTTGACGTAGAATTATCTATATTGGATCTTGTCTAAAATACATGCTAAGATAATTTTGAAAAAAGTAAAACTTTTCAACTTTTTCTCATTCAATTATCAGTTATTGTCCACAAAATTATTCGAGAAAAGTACATTTATTTATAAGTGAAACAACTCAAGTTCTTAATTCAACTTTTGTGTATTTAAACTAAACTCGCGTGTACAGGCGAGAGAGAGAGAGAGGAGAGAGAGAGCGAGATGAGAGTTTAGAGAGAAGAGAGAGAGAGAGAGAGAGAGACTGTGGTAGGAATTTGGACAAATGATATTTTATCGTAATCCATACACAACAGACATTTTAAACGTCCTTTTATATCCTTAAAATACCTTTGAATACAGCATTTAAGTGTCATTGTGTATAGTTTTGAGTATACAACCTTCTGAGAAACATGTTTGCCCATAATAAATCATTTTCATCCTCATCATTTATAGCAGAGACAGTAATAATAGAAGACACGCACATCAGTATTAGTCCGTTTATAGAGCACATATGTGCGTCCGTGACACACACACACACACACACACATATATATATATATATATACATACATACATACATAAATACATACATTGATATATATAAAATTTAATAACGTAGTTTTGCATGTATTATCATTGACAATAAGGATAGTGAAGTATGTATTCCTGCGAGTCTGTATAATTATATATGTGTGCTAATACCACTAGAAATATTGATATTCTAAAGTTTCAGCTGTATCGGTCGAAAATCCTACGATGGATCATTGGATAAACAACCTTATGCCGTGATACATATCCAAACAATTCAGTTGAAAGAAATAGCATGGCTATTGCGTGGTAGATGTATAATTATATAGATCTGTACTTGAAAGTAGCATTTAACGACCGTTCCAGTAATAACGAGAAGGAAGCGACAACGACAATCGTGTTTTTTTGTTTGAATGTGTAATAACAGTGAAACGACGACAATGGAATATTGCTGTAACAGACGTTTCCACATTCCCGTTAAGAACATCGTCAAAGACGCGACTCGATTTCTTAAATTATAACACACTTGCTCCTATACTTTTAACTCGCATAGGGTATTGGGTAATATCCTTTTTTAAATCTTGAATTTCCTTTGTTTATGACTTGCGTTATCTGCATCGCCCCTCAAGTTTCGGTGTTTGTGCTTCGTTTGTGCTTCTTTTGTTTGATTTCTGTAGTTTCCGTTTTATTGTGTTGGTATTGTATGTCAAGACATTGCAGATACCTTCACGTGTTTTTATTCATTACAGCTTTCTGTATGCATTCGTTTGTTAATTTCATCTCTAATATGATAATAATAATAGTATGTAGTAGTAAAATATGTATGTACGTATGTATGTAGGTACGTATGTATGTAGGTATGCTGTGGGTGTGTGGGAAAGAGATCAAGCTTTAGCAGACCTTATCTTGACTATATATGGCGACCGTTGATGGATGTTGTGTTTGGATGATACCGTAATGAGGATGACGAGCCTTGCTGATGAATCGCCTTTGCCATCGTGGCGTCATCGTCGAATAAGTACACCGTTGCTTTAGTGTTATTTGACATTTATTAGTTATTTTTTATATTTATTCTTATCCGATAACCACTATATGAGGCAGGTTTTTTCCTTGACTACAGTTAGTGCGTAACATGCCTAATCTCTGAAAATTAGATTGGTTTATGATAGCAATTTTTTCACTAGTGAGAACAATTTAGTATTATACAAGTAGTGACGTCATTATGTATGTCTTTACTCTCAGCAATATCGGAGAACAATGTGCAAACATCTATCATCTCTCGTAGCATTGTTCATCTTTTGTTGAATATCATGATATTGGCAATAAAGATGATGATAACAGCGACGGTAAGGTCAATTTTTCAGTTAACATGAAATATTTGACCGTATGGCTTCCTTTAGAACACCGGCTACCCAAAAAACATCGTGATATTAATTATTATAGCAACACGAATGACGATGATAACAGCAGTAACATGGATAGTGAGATACTTTTTGTATCAAAGGAATACCAGTGCACATACATGTGCAGTTAATGAAATTATGAATAAGGGGAAACGTGCGAGGTGGCTCAAGAGTAAAGTCCTGTAGAGGGAAAGAACATAAGTCATAACTTCGAACGCCGCTCGCTCGGCCGAGGAAAAAATAATAATAATAAAAAAAAAAAAAAAAAAAAAAACTCCCGAGGTGGTAATGATGATGGTGGTGACGATGACAACGATATCAGTGAGAAAATGACAGTGAAGATGAGGTTGACAACGAGAATGATAGCAGTAATATACATAATGACAGGTGTGGTCAACGCAGGTAGGGCCCCCTACCCCCTACCCCCCCCTCTCCTCCCCCTACCCCTAGCCCATAACGCACTGGCTTTCTTCCCACCCTCTAACCCCTTTCCGTTACTTAATCCCCATAGTGTTTATTTGTAACACAGACACACACATGAGCCCTGTTCCTTACACTTCACTTCGTTTACCTCCTCCTCCTCCTCCTCCTCCTCCCATTCCTTCTACCCTTTTTCCCTCGCCTTCCACATCTAACGTCATTCTCTGTACCCCCCCCCCCTCCTTTCCCCCTTCATTTCTTATCTGCAACATCGCCGCAGAGGTCGATTGCGTCGATCCAAATACCCAATTGATTGATGTTCTCTTCCATGTGGCAGCGATATTGTTACCTGTAATTACCTGCAATGGAGGTGCGCGGAGGGTGAGGTGACGACGGCGTTAGCTATTGTCCGAGAACCAACTTTTGTCACTTGCTTCTTCTTCTTGTAAATTGAATTCCAACTTTGTTGTCGTGGCCAGTAATTCAGCTGTATTTCGGCAAGGGAATCAGGAGGTGAGTTGGGGCGAATTTCAGTGGAGAGAAGATCGACCGAAATTGTTACTTACGGTGGAAGAAACCACTCAATTCATCTTCTCGAAAATTGAATTCGAAATTCCTTGTCATCGGCGTCGATTCCGCTGTATTTTTCGAAGGGGAGTGAATTGAAATCACAAGGAGATTGACCGCAGTTGCGGGAAACTGCGGTTGCACATTGCCGTGATGACACCTCGGGAATCAATATTATAAGGGATCGATAATAAGGCCTTTGAAGCTGACATCATTACTCTCACTCGTAACAAGAAGATAGAATGTTATTAGAAAGTTATTCCTATCTCCCCACTCCCCTCCCCCCCCCCTACCCCCCCCCCAAAAAAAAAAAAGAAAAAAAATGGAACACCATCGGAAGAATGAATCTGAGCACTCAAATTAATAAGTGTGGGTATATCGAACAAAAGCATTGTCGGCAAGAAGGAATGTCTGAGTATGATGCGGATAAAAAAATAAAGCTAAATCTGTGAATTTTTCGAAGAAAATCATGAATAGCGAAAAATAAAAAAAAACGCTTAATTCTTCATTAGAAACTGCAGCAGACTTATGGTGTTAAAATGTTGATAAAAAAAAAAAAAAACACTTGAGATGATTATACGATAAAAATAGAATCGTTAATGTCGTCAAAAGAAGAATAGGAAAGAAACAGTTAAAGATCTGGTACGTAGGAAGAAAAATGACCGTAGAAGCTGAGTGGAAGAAGGGTTAAGAGGAACAGATCTGTATGTGTATGTATATTTATCTTATTTTTTTTAGCTTCTGCTGCTGGTGGGTCGACCCTCAAGGGCCCAGTGGACACCGATGCCTCCTACCAGGGGCGTCCCTTAGTTGGGTCCCAGGCAAGAACAGCCATCTAATGCCCGCCACGGAGCGTAGTAACGACTCTCTCTCTCTCTCTCTCTCTCTCTCTCTCTCTCTCTCTCTCTCCTTACAGATTTTCATAATATAATTATGGTTTTTAGTAAAATTCCTAAATTTTCTCATTTTCTCACTCCTTTCTACCGCAAAAAATAATAATATCCTATTCCTTTATTGATCTCTCTCTGTCTGCCGTTCTCTCTTCCTTCTGTTTCCTCTTCCTGGACATAACGATTTTTGTTTCTGTTTGATCTTATTATCATCATTGCTCTTTGATCCTATTCACTCTCCTGCACGTCCATAGTCGTTTAATAATGTGCCTTGGGCCCTGACGTTCCATATCATCGCCCAACAAGTTTATTCAATTAAGGACTGTTTAAAAGTTGCGCAAAAATGTATATGTAACATAAAAAAAAGGGGGCTAATGGAAACTTTATAAGATATTAATCACTTTGCGTTACACCCCTTTTTTATCAACCGCTGTTTTAAACAAAGCCATCTTTTTCAGCGTGCATTTAATTTATATGATGTAAATATTTTCAGCATTATGGCGCGGTGTCTCGAAAACCCCCACACACGTTTATGTCAGTGCGGTAATTTAGTTTCGGTTTAATCTGCTTTATTATTTTACATTTATCCTCGCAAAGAAATGGAATCGTCAACAACAATTTTTTTTTTAGCATTTTTTTAAAGGTAATTTTTAAAAAATTCATCTGATTTCAGCGCTATCAACCGTCATCATTTAACCTGTCTCCGACCATGAGTTATATAAATAACGTTACGAAAGGTTGTTTGTGGACTCGGAAATGGGTAGGGAAATGTATGGAACATTAAAAAGAGGACGGGGACACAGACTGGTAATCAAAATCTCTCTCTCTCTCTCTCTCTCTCTCTCTCTCTCTCTCTCTGTAAACTCATGATTAAGCAGATAAAGAAGTAAATATAATACAAATATGAAAGCAAAGGTCCACTGCTAAAATTCCCACTCCCCCCCCCCCACCCCCCCCCCCACCCCCCACCCCCCTTCCCCTTATTCCACGGCAATTATAACAGTGCATGGACGTTAATGATATCATTGTTATTATTTATTTTTATTGTCATTGTTAAAGGAAATCTTCGGTGAGTCATCCCCTCCTCTCCGGGAAAGACATCATGAATAATGTATAAGGTCGACATCTGTTCTTCATTCGGACATTCTCTCTCTCTCTCTCTCTCTCTCTCTCTCTCTCTCGCTTGTTTAGAGAAATCGAGATATATATATATATATATATAATATACAATATATATATATATATATATATATATATATATATATATATATATATATATATATATATGTTCTGAAGGGGTTTTACGTGCAGCCTAATGGCTGGTCTTAATGAACTACTTGTACCCGTTGTTTACAGTTGACTCGACATTTTGCCATTTCAGGAGCGATTCGTTATAAATGTTTGTAGTTCGTGTGATTGACTTTTATCTCTTTAAATTTTGGTTCAGATACGAAGGCAGTTCAGTAACCTCCTTGTAAAGCCGGCTTGAATCGAACATCATTTAAAGTGTCCGGTAAACGGGGCGGCAGAGAAAACGAAATCAGTCATGTCCGCGTGCAATAAAAGACAAACGGAGGAAAATCTGCGCCGGTGTATAGGTGGAGCCAGGCAAAAATAAAACAAAATAATAAGATGGGGGGGAAATGATAGACAAGGCAAGCCGACTGCCGTTCACAGACACTGACTCTAGATCTGTCTGCGACAGAACGCGGATCGAGAGGCATTCGAAAAAAGGAGAAAGAAGAAAAAGAAGAAGGAGGAGAACAAAAAAATAAGAGTAGATGGCTGAGGGGAAAGAGTTAATCATGCGGTTCCTTGTTTTTTACGAAGGGGGGAAAAGATCTAGTGTGTGAGAAACTAAGACGGAATGGTGCCTCGTGGTACCTCGTGATAAATGGAACCGAGTAGAGGATACACAACTTCATTCGAGTTACGTTTTTAATTCAGAAGTTCATTATTTTTTTCATTAGTTTTCGAATACTATACATATTATTATTATTATTATTATTATTATTAGTATTATTATTAGTATTATTATTTGCAACATGATGACCAGTTCTTGTGTATCTGTAGTTGCTAAAAATAATTTTTTTAAGCTCATGTTATACTGAAGTGTATTTTCCTTACTACTGAGATGACCAATTTGATCTTGGTTGCAATTGGTTGAGATTCTATTAGTTCTACTAAAAGGAATCGTGCTACCAAGTTGTAATGAGAGTCATATAACATGTTAAACTAATAATTTAACTAATCATCGACTGTACATGATACTTTTTGTCAAATTGTATTACTGTGATCATGTGTATAATTAATTAAAATGACCTTACTCGAAAAAGACCAGAACGCGGCTATGCCAAGTAGTGAAATCGAATCTGCCTGTTGCAGAATTGGAAATATTCGCAGACATGATATATCGGCAGTGTTTCCTTATCAGAATCCTGCGAGGATGTCAATTTCTCGAAGACACGTACACAGGACGTCTGTCAAGGGGAGACTTTTGACCCCTCGAGTATCTCTCGAAGTGACGTTTGCTTAATTGGGTCAAAGTGAACTTATCGACAGCTCATTTCCTTAACAAATTTCCGGTTATTGGGAGCTGCTCTTTCTCTCTCTCTCTTCTTCTTCTTGATGGATGGATACGCAAACCTCATTACAGAGATACACGGAGCTGCCGTTTCTTTTGATTGAGTGCGAGTGTTGTATGTGTGTAGCACATTAATTGAATGTTGTTTCGGGCAATATCGTTTCGAATAAAATCGTTCAGAGTTTTAATATGCCATTTACTATGATGCAGGGCAAACTAAATATGATATATATATATAATAACGTATATATATATAATATACTAAAATTCTATGTACATATATTTATATATATTATTAAAATATATATTCGTATGCATGTTTGTAAAGACAGTTATCAGAGGCAGTGTCATCGGAGAAAAGACAGCAGTTAATATCGTATTTTATTAATAAACGTACATGAGTAGCAGAGTAACTTATTTAAAATAAATACGTGGTAAAGGTATGCCCCAGTGTAGAATTACACCTTGTGGTAATTAGTATACCACGGTTCATTTTTCTCCTTTTACTATATCTTAAAAGTTTATTCGTTCGTTGAAAGGACGCCAGTCTCGCCTCCAGTCCTTATCCTAAAGGAATGCCAATAAACGAAGGATGCCTCGGGGGAACTGTAGGAACCCCATATCCTTCAAGAACGTTTCCCTATCGCCACAAGTGTTTGCTATTCAAAATGTATTCTATTTTTTTACGATGTTTTGCCGGATTAGCCGCAGAGACCTGGGACCACATATAATATTTCACTTGGATATACATATTTCTTTTAGGGTCTAAGGCCTACGGCTTTCGAGAAATATAAGGTTTCATATTTATTTGACTTTTCATGGGAAGCAAAAGTCAGGATTGCGAGGAGAGTGGAATGAGAAAAAGGGGGTGAAGACAAATTTCTCAGGGTGACATAACGTACGATAATGAATGATTATGCCCAGGAAAGAGGGAGTAGGGGAAGGGGATGGAGATGGTGAAGGGGGGGGGGGGAGAAAGATATAAATCTGGGATAGCAGAGGTCTCGGGGAATTAGAAAAATTAATTGGCTTCGAGTAATATCGTAGGTGCCATTTCTCTTCAAATTGAGAAATGATTTATGGTGAAACTAGATGAAAGTGCGGTGATTAATTGTCTTTTATTTATTTTTTATAATTTCTTTTTCCACTCCTGATCCCGATATTGAGTTTTATCTAGGTTTTATTTTACTTTTTGTTAATAATAATGATGTTCATGATGATAACAAGCAAAAGGATACCTACACCACCTTTTGTTTACCCTGTTTTGAAATGATTGTTTCAGCGCTTGAACACCGTCCGTTGCTATTGGAAATTCAATCTCCACAAGTTTTATGGTACACTTTATCGAACTTGACGAAGAATTGGCGTTACTGGTTGAATGAGATAATAAAAGGTTCCATAAACTAAAAAGTCAGTTGGATTGATAATAAGTAGATATTCGGTTTGCTCTTATACTTGAGCACATCTGTATGTTCAAATGGAAAGCTACAAGCAGATTCACCGAAGACGCGCAGTTTATACATCTTTCGAAAAGTCAGAGGATAGTTTTAAAAAAAGTGAAGGTAAAACGGGCTCACACGAAACATCCTCAAGAAGAAACGACGGAAAAGGACGCCAAACGGAATATTCTGAGTGAGGGGGGGAGGGGGGAGGAAAAAGCGGCCGAAAATCAGAAGCGGAAAAAAGAGGAAGGAAGAAACAACCTGAAGAGACAGACACTGAAAAAGAGAGAACCGTGTTCAGGTTGAAGGGGCAAAGAAGGGGTAAAGTGCTCTGGGGTCTGTCGGGCATGAAGGGCTTTAGTAGATGTCGTTGATGGGATGAAAGATCGTGGGAAAGCGAGAAGAGGAGGAGGAGGAGGAAGAAGGGAAGAGGAAGGGGAAATGAGGAACTAAGGGAAATGACATGGCAAGGAAAGAAGTGAAGATAGAGGTGGTAAGTGATTTCTCAAATGGTTTAAAAAAAAAAAAAGTAAAGGAAAGCTTTCTTGATTTCCCTTCGGCGCGAACCTTCTCTTCGAACAATCTCGCTCAAGCCAGCGACGTAACTTATTGTCACCGTCTGACCTGTCACAGACATTATCTGTACTTGTTTTCTTATTTATATGTCACTTTGTTGTGTTTGTTACATCTGTTTAAACAGCATTCTCACTGATATAAGGGTATATTGTTTAATGAGTTACATAGATAATGGACTGCCATTATTATTGTATTATTATTATTATTATTATTACAAAGTTTGTTTTTAGTATGTCATTAACATCTACTCCATTTCCATTACTTAATATGCTGAATGACAAAAATGAATTCATCTTGTACTGGTTGTTGGTTATAGGAAAAAAAAAACCCTTGTTTGAAATTCATATTATGATTGCACATTTATGTATAATGTTTCATCAGCGAATGATCATTATTGTTAGCATTCGTTTTTTTTCAGTCTGTTCTGCTTATAGTTATTGGTTATCAGAAAATTGTGAGCAACATGAAACTAGCAATTGTCATGTAGAAAAATATGGTTTCGGAGCCAGAAGTATTTCAAGATGTAAAGACTGTCTCTCATATATTTAAAAAAGAAAACTGCAATGCGGTTGCCATTCAAGAGGCTGAAAACACGCCCATTCATGAGTAAGATGAAATGGCAAATCTTTACTTAATATATATATATATATATATATATAGATATAGATATAGATATAGATATATATGATATGTATATATAGTATATATATTATATATATATATATATATATATATATATATATATATATATATATATATATATATATTATGTGTGTGTAATTTGATTACGCAATCAAATAATAATTGAGATCCCTTCAAATTCACCCTGGCGGACAAAGAGCTCCTGCTGTCGTAACGCCAGATTATTCCAGCGATATCACTTAAACCCTCTTTCTTAAGCATGTCTGGAAGCCTTATATGGTAGCCATTATAACCTTTGAACAAGGAAGTTTGCACGAGTCGTTATTGATTGATGGGGAGTAATTTGAAGTACACTCGAGTCGCCTTTCAACGACCAAAGCTGGTGTAACTTGTTACTTATATACCATTGTATTCATTTAAATTCTCTTTCTATCTATATGTATGTGCGCATGTACTATGTATGTATGTTTATGAATCTCTATTAATCATGTTCCCGTGAGGGGAGAACAAGAGTTATGTGTGTGTGTGGTCGCCTACCCTAGCTTTCTCAGCTCCCCCTTCCCCTCACCACAAATTAGCTATTCCTTCTCTTTAGGGGGAAATCAAATAGACTATGGGGCTCACTTCACTTCCATCTTCTCTCCTCTCCGTCTCCCCTTACTCCTTGGTTTTCCCCTCTCCATCTCAAGTGGTAGGGCATGGGGAGGGGGGGCGTGTATTAGCACCCCACGGCCTGACAGTGATTTAGATAATCTAGAAGCTTCATTAAAAGCCTTTTTCCCCCCCAGCATTATAAAACAGATTCACATTTTGACGTTGAATTATAGGTAATGAATGCTTAAGTCACCCGTGGAGTTAGAGGTAGTAGGGTTTAGAAAATGAGAGCCGGGGGACGCAAATGGTGGGGGAGGGTGGATGGCATTATTAATCGAGAAAGGCAGAGAGGTAAAGATTTGCCATTTCATCTTACTCATGTTTTCAGCCTCTTAAATGGCAACCGCATTGCAGTTTTTTTTTAAAGATTAGATTATTCCAACATAGGAAAATCATAGCAAAATATGCCTTCGGGACCGTTCTCTTTGTTGCAGTAACACATGATCTTCGGAGTGAATGTGCGAGATATTGATCATAAGGCTGAATGGAGAGGTAATTACTGGTGTAATTAGTTGTTCGTGATGTATGCTAATACACGCAGCTTTTCTTGAACGTAGCAGTGATGACGAACACAATGTGGAAATGTTGTTGTTTTCCCTGGCATTACATAACAACTGAATCCGTGTCAAGACCTCATTTTTGTAGAGCAACTGTGGCGATGAATGCTTGAGTTTGACCATGCATAGAGAATCTCTGTGATCATCGATAATTTACGTGCATTTCTTGAGATAACTGAAGGAAACTTGATAATTCACAAGTCATTAACAAGGTCATTGACGATGCAAGGACAATACATCAGTTGACTGAATGATAATTCATTATTCTGGAGCGGTATGAGGGATAATTGAATGACGATTGATAATTCAGGTGAATTGCTTTGAAGGTAAGAGGAGCTTTTCCCAGCGAAAGTCCTCAAGTCATTTTGAGTGAGTTACATCGAAAAGCTCTTCTTGCTTCGCTCTCTCTCGCCTCCAGGTTGATAGACGGGTTTGAAACGCTTCTCTCTAATAATTGGAGTTTGATTAGGTTAGGAATATTATCGCCATTATCATTATGATTAGCGAAAGATTTTTTTTTTTCAAGTCTGGCCTGTGAAAATTGACTGTGACGTTGATAAGTGAGTTTTTGACAGATGTAATATTGCAGCCATGGTAATAGATGAACTTGGACGTCAACAGGTGGAATGTCGAAAATTTATATTCTGTTGCGTTGGTAATAATTAATAATAATTAATAATCAGTTTGAAGGGTGGGAAAATAAATTACATCGGGTGATTGGTTATGATAATTGATTTGTAATTAATTCTGTACTAATGAGCCCGGCTCCCTGAGGCCAGTTGCTGACGATGGGGTGAGAGAGAGAGAGAGAGAGAGAGAGAGAGAGAGAGAGAGAGAGAGAGAGAGTTATGAATTTCCCAAAATTAATAACAGTCATCGGTGTTATTGTTACTTGTGTCTGTGTTTCTAAAAACACGGCTGTCTGGAACTGTTGGCCAATCATCATTTACTAAATTTGCGCGGAAGTGAAAGGTGGAGAGAAGTGTTAAAGGCTGTTTTACTTATGAGGGGCGTCAGAGTCATCACACTTCCATGACTTTCCATTGGAGGTCAGTTCATGATAGGTAAAGAACTATGGCCTCACCTTGAACGCCGTCGTGTAACATTTTACAAGATATGGCACCTATATCAATTTGTGGAATGTTGATTGCTTGTGACACAATTTTTGTGTGCGTATTTTTAATGGTCATGGGAGTTGCGGTGAAAATGCGCACTCAAACATCTAAACATATAAAAAGTCTGTAAGCAAATATATTTCCGTGTGTAAAAGGGAGTAATCAACATTTTGGTCTGTAGCTCTTGAAAATATACTTCTACTTAATTGAATTGTTTTGTATTTTATTTTGCCCCATGGTTATCAAATACACGTCTCCCGTTAACTTAAATTGTCGTCATTAGAATATTAATTATTCCTAGGAAGAAGGAACGATTATAAAAGAAGGGTGACGTAACTCCCCCAAGCCATAAAAAGCGTGAAAATATAAGAACTTCAACCTGTAGAGACTAAGACGCCTATGCTGATTACGTATACGTGCCATTGCTCTGATTAATGTCGTCCATTTGTCACGTTTCGTACTTTTTGCATGTTAATATTCGCTGGCGAACTCCAATTTATTACGCATGTGATTAAGAAGAGGAGAATACTGAATAGATGGATCAGTCAATTCTTTTGCATGTCAATGAGACGAGAAATTGAAACAGCAGTTTTATGAAGGTTCTGAGACTTTAAAAATGCTGTACGGTACACTTGTGAATTATGAGCATCCGCTTACGCACGCACACATATGACACACACACGCGCACTCACATTATATGTATATATATATATGCATATATATATATATATATATATATATATATATATATATATATACAATGCATCAAAGTTTAATTTACTTGATAAAGATAGATTTTAACAGTGTATTTGCATAATATAACACTCACCCTCTACTTCATAATATTCTCGCATACATATTTGTTCACACATTCGTTATACTATAATAAACAGGAGTGTTCTGTAGCAATAACGCAATACTCCTCGCCATACGTGTATTCGTTGAATAGGATACTGTAAAATTACTCAAAAAAAGGCCGCATATAGTACTTCCATACATCCTTCTAATCACATAATCCCCATTTAGCCCTTTCTTTAATTACAGACATTCTCTCTCTCTCTCTCTCTCTCTCTCTCTCTCTCTATCTCTCTGCTCGTCTCTCTTCTCTCCTCTCGTCTTCTCTCCCTTCCTCTCTCTCTCTCTCTCTGCATACTTTAGACCTATCAGTTACGGCCTCTAGACCGTAAGCGACAGACAAATCACTGATATTTTAGAACTTACAGATGCTATATAACTTTGCCTAGAGTCGCAAATAGAGTTAACGCCTCAAGTCTTAGGTAGGCCGCCATCCATGGGAAAGGTTGAACCTGGCAATGTATGTGTGAATAATGATGTATGTAGGTAGTATGGTTTTGTGTGCATATGTGTTTGCGTGCGTTTTGTATTTTGGTAAAACTTAATGCATTTGTTATGTTTCGGTAGAATTACCTGAATTTATTGTAAGAAATTTAGAACGTCCAATCCTTTCTCATATATTTTTATCATTGAGAGAGAGAGAGAGAGAGAGAGAGAGAGAGAGAGAGAGAGAGAGAGAGAGAGAGAGAGAGAGAAAATTCCCGGTCATTTAGCAGTTCTCAATACTCTGGGCATCCAAATTACTGCCTCCAATACTCATTACAGGTAATCTTGTGTAATGAGGTTTTCTAGGTAAATGTCCAATTTCTCATTTGAAGAGCTGACGTTATAACCCTCCGAATATATTCCTAATATCCTCCAAGATCGTTATTTTTTTCCTTTTACCATTGATTGTGCTCCAGCTTAACGTAAAGGAAGACGACACAAAGTCTTTTAGGACCCACGAGAGCCAGTTTCTGATAAAGCGAATATTAACACGCGCGTGCGCGTTAACTCGCACGCTTACAGCAGTTGATAATTTAGGCTTAAGAATCCAGGCAAGACTGTATGGAACACTGATGCACATTTGCATGTAGAGGTGTATTTGACACTTAGGGAACTTATGGAAAATGCCTTTTTATGAATCCATTTGGTGGTGAAAAGCAACATAAGGTATATGATCACTTTGTTGTCTTAGTGCAATTGTGTGTTAAATGAACGTTTTGATAATTCAATCATAAAGTGTTATTTTAAGAAGAACATAACTATATATATTTTTATATGCTATCGACATTATTGCTCTTCACGCATCGGATTTAATTACGGAAGTTCCAAGTTTTATGATGATATGATTGCCATGAAGTTCCACCCGTATGTTTGAAAGCATGAGAGGTTTTCCTCTTGTCGGATGTTACTGCCATCTATCGGCCAAGGGCGGTGTTCTGCAACGGAGTCTTGCTCCCACGAAATTTCCTGTTTTGTCGAAATTCCACCGAACCTCACGATCCTTGATTGAGATTAGTCTCTGTCCCTGTGTATCTTCGTCTCCTTTATGCATTCAAATGAGCTTGTAGGGTGACCACTTTAGAAGTTTAGCCTTTGGTTGAAGACGCCTGGACGCCTCAAAACGCAGACGATTTTGACCCTGATTGAATTCGGGGTTTTAAAGACTTGAAAACTTAGTGACTGGGTGTGGCAGAGGGCTTTGAATTATAACTATTCTTGTTAAAAACAGTAGTTGTAGGTGATGTTGTCATTTTGGTAATGTTCCCTCCTTAAAGTCAAAGTTTCAGTATCTTCCGTACTTACAAACCACAGTCTGAGTGCAAATTTACTCTTTGTTCCTTTCTTAGTAACAGACGAAGCGTTGTATAACTTTGCTTATTAGCTTCCAGAATTTTCCTGTACAATATTTAGGAAACGGTTAGACCTGGGCGAGGCTATAAAGCGCAGTGAAGAGTCTCCGCCATTAATTGCATCGTGGTTTCTGCTCCGATTACCTGATCACTGCAATTTCCCTAATCAATAAGCGTATTAGTCTCGCTCGTCTGTCCATCCGTCACAACCACCTTCCGTAAACTCTAGACGGGTTCATCCGGTCCTAGAATTTCCTATCCGAAATTCATATGTATCGTTGACAAATGTTGACATTTTTCCCAAGCTAGTCATCGTATTAAAGCAGTAAATGTAACGATGATTTGCCTTTTAAAACAGCAGCTAGACATGTAATGGAGAAAACGCCAACAATTAGCTTAGATCATTTTTGTAACGTAGGTTTGTGTTTTTAAATTGTAAAAGTGCTTTTGCTGTGAATTACGACACAACTCTTGCCTTGAGATTTATTTTCAGTGAGATTGACTTGGCAAGGATGCTTGTGTAAAGCTCTTTCTGGCATTATAGATAACGTTGTATCTCTTTGAACTAGTGGTTTCAAGAGGTAATTTATGGATGCTTTTTTTTCTCTCAAGAAATAACCACACTCAGGCTAGATGTTATGTAGGTTATTCTTGAAATACTGAAGACAATGTACCATTCAGAATATGAAATTTATTTTATGCTTAGTTTTATATAAGTATATATAAGTGCAACACACACACACACACACACACACACACACACACACATATATATATATATATATATATATATATATATATATATATATATATATATATATATGAGACGGACTTTCTGGATGCATGTGATTCTTTATTAGAGGAAAGGATCCCATCTCATCATGTGTAATAAGCATAAACCGGTAAACAAATAGGGTTTTGCTATTTCAATCAGAGCGTGTCATGGGGGTAATGTTGCCTTACCAACCGACCCTCTTTCAGCCCTTCACCCCCTTCCCCCTTCTCCCTTCCCTCTCCCCCTCCCTTTATGCTCATCCAGCATCTCCATATAAACCATCTTCCCTTTACCTTCTCAACTGATGGTCTCTCCATTGATGATTTTGTTCTGTCGGATGTTACGCTGCATTGGAAGGCTAAGTTTTGAATCATGGCATTGTAGAGCGAATGACGATTATCCCACAGAGAGAGAGAGAGAGAGAGAGAGAGAGAGAGAGAGAGAGAGAGAGAGAGTATCGATATGAGCGTAAAGGAACATCTAAAAAAAAAAAATAATCGCAAAAAGCTCTTTTGCGACTTGCCAGTCAATAATCTTCCTTCATGTAATTCGTCTTTCTTGCGATCATCTTTCCCCTTTTGACTCGGATAATTATCCAACAAGTGGATCAATTATCTAATAAGTGGATCAGTGATTCATCAGAAATACCGTTCCGAAACCTCCAATTCCCATTCGCATTGATCTCGGAGTTTATGGCTAATTTCACTCTTTGTTAGTTTTGTCATGTACCAGTTAGAGCTACGGGGAAACGGCTCGAGGAATTACTTTAAATGGAGGAGGAAGAAAAAGCTGTAAGGGCAAAGGGAGTTGGTGAGGGAAAGGGGTTTAGGGTGGGGGGAGGGGTAGGGGGTTGGGGGTAGTTGATTGAGACTGAGATTGAGATAAGCATCAGAGATGCAGATCGACGTTCGGGAACAATCTGCAGTGCGCTAAAACTGTCTGGTCTGGGTCCATACTTACATCTTTTATTGCAATGGCCTTTATTGTTAATCATTTGGCATGACTTTCAGAAATGGATGTTTTATTTTTCCCTTGCTTTCAGTGCTGAATTATATGTTTCTTCGTATCGTTTCGAATGTCCCTAAATTAATTTAGTTTATTGTGGTATTTGTAATAAATGTGTTGATTTTCTTCTACTGCACCACTAATTTTATTATAATTGTAAATTCTCTCTCTCTCTCTCTCTCTCTCTCTCTCTCTCTCTCTCTCTCTCCCTCAAGTTATTCTGTCGAAGTATAAAATGAAAATGTTATTTCAGACCTCCATACGAAGTATGTAATTCATGACTAATTCCTTCTTGTTTTTGGCTCTTTTCAGGTAAGAACTTTGCAGAAGGCATCGATCTTTCATGGAACCTGAAGTGAAGAAGGTGGGGAAGGCATGCAAAGGGTAAGCCCTTTATCATTCATTGCTTTTTCATCAAGGTTGCAAAATCAACCCCTGTGAATTATTGCCTTGATCAGATCGGGTTATTTTTTCTGTTTGTTTTGCCTTTAGTTCTCAGTAACTTTGATGAGATCGGTGTTGTTTTTTGTTCGGTATGCATGTAAATAACAAGTCACATGCATGAAATGTACGTATGTGAGGTTTGCATTTGGCGAAATGCACAAATTGTAGGTAAGGGTTGAGTTTGCTGGCGCCACGGTTTGCTCTCCAGGCGTTTGTTCACCAATTAAGGAAAAATTGAAGTGACCAATTCATTATGGAATTATACACGAAAATATTTTCTTTTCACGATGAATTTCGGAGGCCTTATGAAAATTCTAGTCACTTAATTTTTTGGAGTAATGAAAATTTCCATATACTATATAGTGACTGTATATTGATGCTAATATTAAGATTTATATTCGTGTGTTTTGCATTAATTTACGCGTGCACGGTTGCATCTATCTGTGTAGGTTGACTGTTTGCGTGCGCTTTATTGCTTCCATTTCTCATTTCTAAATCGACTCAATTTTTGTTGTCTTTGCCATGGTAAATTTGATAGACCATCAGTAGACTAGAGTATAACCAATACGATTTCTATTTCAGTACGTTATGCATCAGATATTTATTAATCTTTTATTTTTTATTTATTTTATTATTTTTTTTTTTTTTTGGAAAACCACATAACAATCAAAGGAGGAAGATGTCGTAACCGTACACGACAGTCGATCTCCACTGAAGCGCCTCCGGTAGGCACGACACCGAGAGCAGCATGTTTGACAGCGTCAGCTTTGGTCTTGGGAAGTCATATGCACCAAACCTAAACACACACACACACACACACACACACACACAGATCCTTCATAATTCAGTATTTTAGTATCCACAGCATCATCTCGGTCTGTTTGGCCTCTTCGTTGTTCTGCCAGAACTTTTCCTTGAACTTGAAAAATCACCTTCAAATCATAAGCATGGTCCGGTTTACTAACCATTTGACTCCATCTTTTGACACTTTTTTTTCATTAATTTTTAAACCTCTTCTACTTCACAAACATCCTTTTGTATGATCGTTCTAGAATACAGTGTTAATGAATTTCCTGAGACTTGTGAGTTATGTCGTATTGATGAGAAATGCAGTATTTAGTGTTTGCACTAAAGAAACTGAGTGACTATTCTGTAAAAATTTTCCGTGATAAAATTTCGGTACTGAAGATGTGTTTAAGATTTAATATTATATTTACGAGAGTGGCTCTTACGAGATACAAACACAATAAAAAGAAACCTTAAGAAAGATGAAGAAATCACGAGCTTTATAATTTCCTGCTAATCTCTTTTTAAACAGAATTCGTATATTATTTATGCAAATAATATCCGATCAGAAATGAGAGAGAGATAGAGAGAGGTGGGGGGAAATGATCGCAACGCAAGAATGACGTAACTCAAGTTTGATCCTTTTATTGCGTGTCAGCTCGAGGTGGAGGTTCACAAGTCAAATGTAACTGCTGGCTAACCACAGTCTTAACATATAGATTTTTATTATTGCAGCCTGTCACTCATCGCAGCAGCAACAGTATTTGATCCCCTGATCATCGTTCATACGTACACATACATACACGTAGTGTTTGCGTGCTTGCGCGCAGGTGCTGTGGCTGCTCTAATATTGCATACCTTGACTCATGCTTGCTAAGTCTGTGGTGTGCTCCCGGCCTACCACCCATAAGTCCACCCAGCTACTTAATAGGTATCGGAGTCTGATGGGGTCTTGGAGCCCTATCTCAGCCAAACACATTCACTTAAGGGGACGGACGGCGATATCCTCCTGACGATACCGTTCTCTAAGAGGAAAAATGCGGAAGTTGAAAATATATATAATGAGTGAATTAATTCGTCTAAATATCAGACCCCCAGCCTTTTAGTTCCTCCGTTGCTCGCGCAATAGTGAGTGAAAAACGTTCCTTTTTATTATGAGCGGCTCGAAGCGTTCCGGTATCCGGAGTCAAGCGCTGCCAGTAACCCTTTGTTCGGCCGACTCCTTACCCGAAATATATTTTAATTTCGTCGTGCAAGCGTTCGACAATAGCACGCTAATTTGTGCGATAATGTCATATCATTTTCGCTTGATGAAGCCCGTAATGATTTACCAATAATTTCAGGAAGTCTTTCCCCATTCTTATAAGTGACTAAAGTCTTACTTAATTTGGGAACTTTCAACAGCAAATTACTTTTTTAGTCGTGTCTTTAGTTAACTTACATGATTTTTGCCATTGTGCAGCTGGCAATCCTGCACGTTGACCCTTATAATCAGCGCTAACCCCTTCCCCGTCCACCCCCCCCCCCCCCATTTCCCTCTCTCTCTCTCTCTCTCTCTCTTCTCTCTCTCTCTCTCCTTTTTTCTGTCTAATTGACGGTAGAGGGGGTTAGAGGAGTGAGGAGGAGGAGGAGGAGGAGGAGGAGCCCTGGGAATGGGACGGCGGCAGCAACAGCCTTTAAATGTCTCAGAGCGACGCTGAGACATATACCTTGTATAATCTTATCGATAATTTCAGCGGATATATGATTTGCGCTGGTGGGTCTTATTGCTACTTTGCGCTGATAGCTCTTCCTGCTGCGCCTTCCTCCTGCCATGCGCAGATCCCCAATTTGCTCCACTTGAAACCCAGTCGACTTTGAAATTTAAAAGTGGCTGACATACTTAATAGAAAGAGGACGAAGCTTCAAGGAGTAAGTGTGTGTGTGTGTTTGTGTATATGTGTGTATTTGTATGCGCGTGCGTGTGTAGTTATGTGTGTTTGGGGAAGGGAAGTTTATTGAGTTTTAGGGTAAGGGGATTATATATATCTATATAATATATATATATATATATATATATATATATATATATATATAATTTACTTGTCTTTTCCTTTCATCTGTCTTTCCATTTCTCTTAACATTTCGTTCATTTCCTCGTATAATTAAACGATCTTTCTTTCCTCCTTCCTTCCCTCCCTCATTCACGTCGCTTTCCACCCACCCACGCGTTCCTCTGACCCAATCATCCGAAATAGTTTCGGGAACACATTGCCGTCATAATTTAACATTATATTAGTATTATTATGCGATCTGTGTCACGGCTGGGTTGGCTGGGTGTCGGATTATGGCTGAATGATCGGAACTGTGGTCGGGTCCAGGGAATCTTTCCGATAGGTTTGGATGCATTAGCGCCAAACGGTGGACGAGCAAAGCCACACTGAACTGACCTTTCCGTGTCATCGAATGGGTATGCAATGGAAGGCCTGTTTTAGAACTTAAAGTTTTTTTTTCATCACATTCCAGACGTGACTTCTGGAAATAGATTAAATGTTGGATGTCGCGTTATTAATGTTTAAAGACTGGTTCATTGAATATCGCGAGTAATAGGGCACGTAGACTCCCAAGTTTCAAGCAGAGCGGACGTAACCAAGCTATCAATGTCATTCATGAAAAAGTAATGATAAACGCCATCATTCCCTTTCTCAGAAATATTTTTTTCTCTCCCTTCATGCTCTTCATAGCCTCTAAATCCCGTCACCGACCCTAAGCAGACGCGGAGGCGGAGAGTAGAATCATCAGTTACACATGCGAACCCTCAATTCCTGAATAATTCATTGATGAGCTACCGAGGTGACATTTATGGAGGGATTCATAATGCATGCAATGTTGATTCTAATGTTGTTAATAGAATGTAATAAGCAAATGTTTATTTGACGAAAGCTTCCGCTGAATATTTTAGAGCTCTGCCCTTTTTGCCGAGGCGCGTCTATGCTACAATATTAATTGGTCCGGTAGATGTGCGTACGTTTTGTGACAGATCTGGATGCACACAACTCTGACAGCCATTTTATCGCTGACAGAGACATCATAGGCATGTACTTGATGATCTGATGTACAGAGAAAGAAAGAGCGATGGAGGCTAATTGAATCTTCTATTTGAAATGGGGAATACGTTTCGATGGCCTTCGTTGAAACCATCCACGTGTTTATTTAGATTTCATTATTTTATTCAGTACTGGTTTTTGAAAGACAGTATCGTCTACAGGCAGTGAATCACGTTTACTTGTACTTTATATCATTATTTTGCTGAATCCATGTACATCAAAGTCGTACTATTGTCCTCAGCGTTTGTACACACTTTCGGTTGTTAAAGCGTTAGGTTCTGTTGATGATAGATATATATAGTAGGTGATGTCGACACGAGATTTCTGAGAAAAGTCACTTTTAGAGTTTCGTGAGGAGCTTTTGTTGACAGGGATTTGAGAGACTTCAGATTTCGCTCGCGTGGTTCTACGAAATGACCCTGGGATTTGCGTTTTGAAGTTTTATGGCGCTTTTAAATGAAGTTGTAACAGTTTCGGAAGATGATACCTCGCTTTCGTTTGTTTCCCTTCTCGGATCGGAAAGTTATTTGAAGAAGAGTTATATTTTATTTTTTCTGTGTGAAAGCTAATTTTGTATTCAAAGGAATTGCTGTGCATAGGACTTATTTACTGTATTTGAACGAAGTTTACAAGTTTTCGTAGAATTTTAATAACGCAAATGTCGGTGATTTCCAACGTACTAGGGTCAGTCGATTTCAATAATCTTCGGTGAAAAAGAAAAAAAAACTTTTCGAAGGGTGATTTATAAAACAAATGGCCGATCGAAGTTTTATTATTATTATTATTATTATTATTATTATTCCACGGTAAATGCAAAGATATCTCCAATAAGTGGCATTCTCTTTGTCCGGATCCACAACTTCGAATGTCTTGTTTTTTGTCCTTTTTTTATTTTGAAGTTTCCTCGATAAGGTCTTTTGTATCGCCTGGCATTTTTAAAGGGGGATCTCTTTGTCCAGAGAGTCTCACCATGAGGTTTAATGTACAGGAAGTGAGTGTTTGCGATATGCATATTGATTTATAATTATCCGTAATTACCGCGATGGAAGAGGGACAATGGGATACCTAGCATTATTAGGACGGAATAGATTCTCTATTGTTTCCTCTCTTTTATGCGTTTTTATATCTGTCATTTCCATGCCTTGACAATGCGTCCACTCGGGCGGATAGATAAACAGAAAATAAAAAGATCTTTTTTAATGCTCTATTTGTAATTGAAATACCTGGAATATCCCGACATTTGGTGCTTTACAATCCAAGATAGAGATATTGAAGATCTTTCTCTTTCTGCAGTGGTGAGGAATACAACAAAATGTGATAAATTCAAGGGAGTTGTTTTGTAATGTCATGAAATATTATCTCCCACGATAGGCTGAATATTCACTGCGTATGTAATCTTTATTGAATGACTGGCGTCTTTGGTGTAGGTTTACTTAAATTGATAGTTTTGAATCAGGTTATTTGTAGAGAACTCACCCACACACACACACACATATTATGAATTCTTATCACATCACTTGTTGGCCGAGTCGATAACTTCACTGAAGTCCTGATTCTCCTCTGTCCGCTGGGCGCTGGTTCGAACCCACGAGAGGACGAAATTTTATCAACTAAACAAATTCCCCTTCGGTTAACATAATATGAAAATAAATTAATGCCGAGGTAGAGCGAACTGGATATTAAAGGGCATTTGTAGCTTTATATATATATATATATATATATATATATATATATATATATATGTGTGTGTGTGTGTGTGTGTGTGTGTGTGTGTGTGTGTGGTGTGTTTGTGTGTATGTGGCGAGAGGGGGTTGGGGAGGGGAGGGTTGCTGAGAGAGAGAGACATTGTGTTTGTGTAGGCCAAAGGACTTTTACGACGCGACAATACAACCCAGCATATTCATATGACGGCAATCATGCAATGTGTCTCCTCCGCCTTGTGTGTGTGGTGCGGAAGATGGCAGCGGTGGTATTGAACTGAGCAACATATGGTATCGTTATCGTTGATTTCTTATTATTCTTCTTGTTATCTTTCTTCTTCTTCTCTTCCTTTGTGCGTTCAATGCACGGCTGGAGATAATTGGGTGTCGCCTCTATTCATTAGCTTTATGGTTATTTAGATGTTACGTGGTGTCGTACTAATTATCGTTCTCTTTGCTTTATTAAGTGCTTGATGTTCGCCGTTAGTTTCCGGATGGCTGGAGTGGCTTGGCTTTCCGGAAATTCATGTGGCTAAGTCTGCATTATCAGTTGTGTACATAATAACTGTGTATATATGTATGAATATATACATGTTATATATATATATATATAGGTATGCATATCATCTATAAGATATATCTCTATATATCATATATCTATATATCTATAGTATATGGCGCGCGCGTGTGTGTGTATTAGAAGTTCGTCTTCATTTTTGAATGGCGAAAAATGAATTGTCTTTTTGGTTCTCGACATAATTTACATGATATGCACACACGAATATACGTACGTGTGTGTGTGCGCGCGCGCGCGAAGGCGCTCGCTAGATACGAATGACATTAGATTTTCTCGAGAAATGACTTAAATGGAGATGAAAATGTCAAAGTCGAGACTGGAATCCCTTTTTCTTTTGGCGTTCCAGGTCGATTCGACTTCTTCCATAATAAAGGGTTCCAGCCGAGGCATATCAAATAGTGTCTCTTTTAGATCTCTTTCAATTCATCTAATCCTTCACTCCGAGGCTGGAGTCGGACACGGGGGGGATTTGGGGTGTCTAATGGGCGTGGAGGGCTGGTCCTGTATGTTCTGGGGGGGGGGGGGGGGGGGAGGGGGAGGGAAGATGTGACTTTGGAGGGATTGGTTTAGGACAGGTAGAGTGGATGGGGTCAAGGAGGGAGGGAGCTCATATAGGACCCTAAGGCTACATTATCTTAATCACTCAATTTGTTTTGTTATAAGGTAGTTAAGGTTTGAATAAATATAGAAAAAAAAGATTAACAATAGGCTGCTTTTGTTACTCGTCCCTTGAGACGACTATTTTTTTTCCCCTCTTCATATCGATCACCTTTAATCATGCTTCTACTTTAACTAAATTTATTGGTGGAATTTACGAAACAGGGGCGCCCCCCCCCCCCCCCCTCACTCTCCCTCTTCTCTCTCTCTCTCTGTCTCAGTAAATCCTTGGAGAGCCTTAGCATGTCGTGGAGAGAAATTCACGTGACCTTATGGGTGGACACATGTCACCAAACCATATAGAAATTTTCTCTAATATAGCCCCTCACCACCCCCAACCCCCCTTCTACTTCTCATGTCTTTCAGAGGGGGTGGGGGAGGGGGGTGTGGTGGGTTGGGGGTGGATACCTTTAAGGAGGTTTTTGTGTCGACTTTGTGGCTTGACGGTCATAAAATTCACCTGGATTGACATTTATATATATATTTATATACTTATATAGTATATAGATATACTTATATATTATCTATATATATATAATCTGATATATATATATGATTATATATATAATAGTTATATATATATATATATGTATGTATATATATATGTATGTATGTATGCATGTATATATAGATAGATAGATAGAAAGATAATGTGTGTATTTGAGTGCGTGGTCGCGCCGTTTGTGAATACATTTTTGATTGTATGTAACGCATCTATCTACTCATACTTCAGCATGAGAAAATATGTAGGTGGATTGTTTGTCGCAGGTTTTGTGTGAGGAACATCCTTCCACGGATGCCTGTTTGTATCCAAGTAAGAAAGTACTTAGCCAAATAGATACTTGTGGATTAAACGCTCAGCAAAAATGTTCAGTCCCTCGCATAATTACTTCACAAAGGAGAGCCGCGGCCGTTGTTTACCATATGCCACAGGCATAAAACAGAACAGCTGACTGTTGATTTGTCTGTACATTTGTCAGTCCGTCTTTGTCTATTCTCTTAATGGAGCCTCAAAACACCTGCATCTCATTTTCTGTCATTACAAAGTTACCGAAGGTCCGTTTTCTGTTGCAAAATGCAACGCCTTTTGTCACATCAAAAAGAGCAAAGAAAAAAAATATCCTCCGCTCAAGTTAGCTAGTGGTGGTGGTTGTGCACATGTGCAATCCATTGAGTTTGTCGCGCAACATTTCATTTATCTCATGTTTTTGTGCAAGTTGATATTGTTGATGAGGTTCTCCTTTTCTCCGTCTTTCTTTCTCTCGGTATCCGGTTAACTTTACCCTATGCAACCTCCTTGGGCCGAGGGGAATAGATGCTCCCCCCCCCCCCTCCCCCATTCATAGATGAAACAACCCATATGCGTAATTGTCTTTTAAGTCCTGCCTTTAGACTTCCGCCAACCTTAACTGCCCCTTTAACCGTTAGCCACTGCCGTCGGCTCCTTTCAAGACGACTGACACTGGTGGTGCCATCGGCCATTATCGTCATTTCTCTAGTCATCGACTTCATCACCGTAATCATCAGAGTCACCACAAGAGGAGGATTTCTGTCACACACACATATTGCTGTGGCTATTTCCCTTCGTCGGTGGTTCTTCATTACGCATGCGCTTCGCGCCATATGCTTCGCGCGAACGAACGATGGATAATTACTGGTTAGACTGCCGCCCTCTTTCGTAATTAGGTCGTTTGGAGTCGGCAGGAGACGTGCCCGCGTGCTGTGTGGATATCCTGCGCAGGCGCTGACAATTCCATTGATTTACACAATAGGACGTCCTTTTTCCATGAAGCAACTTCAAAGAAACACTATGCATGAATATTATCCTTCCGTACGACTGAAATTAAGTGAATGGGGCTAGGAAGATTATTGCCTTTCAGATATTGTGTGCTAAGTAAAGCATGTAAATTGAATAAAAAACAGTAAAAATATCGGCAAAGAAGAATGAGAAAGCTATTGAATTTGGCTGTGGAATAGCAGTCATAGTAGAATGCTCTAGGCTACTTCTCTCAATCAAAGGCTGGCTGGCTGGTCAGTGCTCTTCCACGAATAAGAGCGAGCACGAAATTTGTGATAGAACTGGCCCCTTTAGAAGAAATGAGGAAAAAAAATAGAAGATCGAGATAATAGCAAAGGCAAACGCCTCGACAAATGCGTCCGATTTAGCTGATATTAGATAAGCAGTTTAACCAGGCGCGAATTTCCCATTTATCCAACAGCGATAATAATCCGGTTTTCTCCCGAAAGAGACATTTAATGAAAAAAAAAAAAATCTAATAGTCAGAGAGAACCAACATTTCTGTGATAAGTCAAACCGAGTGTGTTTTTTAGATGCCTATGGCGGCCACTTTTGGTGGACCCACAAGGCTTGTGGCTTAGCTTTGCCGTTGGCTACAATGTATAAAGTAATATATATAAATATATATATATATATATATATATATATATAATATATATATATATATATATATATATATATATAGTATACTATAACGTGCGTCCGTCTCCTTTCTACCTGCGTTTGATTCAATTGAGACGCAGCGATCACTCATTCGCGTTTATTAAACACCAAACGAAAAATGGCGAATCTATCAAAAGAACCCGCGAAACAAATTTGGTGCTGTAATTTCCGTCTTTACAAGTGGACGAAATCAAATATTTCCAATGGCACCTGGAGGGTTGGGACCTAGACGAGAGAGAGAGAGAGAGAGAGAGAGAGAGAGAGAGAATCTTGTTTCCAAAAGCATATATAGTTTTACACTTTACGGAGCTGATATTAAGGCAAACTCTTAAAAATTCGCTTATGATTCATGATCGCTCATTTTGGTCATACTCATCATTGCTATCTGTTTTGATATTTAGGCGTTGGTGATATGATGTTATAATTTTAACGAAGTTTTATAGCTGGCTTGAACACTAGACTTAGAAAAATAACTATCATGTTTTGTTAGATTGTAAAGAATGGCACGGCTTACAGTCTCGGTGATAGCGTTTCTATCTCTCGATTGGAGGATCTAGTATGTTCGAATCTCGAATCGAACGTTGATGGAATGATGGACGCGTTTCTTAAAATACGGCATGCTTTGTATGTGGAACTAGGTACAGAGAGAGAGAGAGAGAGAGAGAGAGAGAGAGAGAGAGAGAGAGAGAGAGACTCGATGTAAACTTTCGTTGTTGTCAGAATATATACCATCAACGCGGCAGGGCCGCGATTAGGTAATCTTCAAACCACTGGGGTGAAATCAGTTACGCTGTATTTATTAGATTCTAATATAAGAGAAATGCTTTCACACTTCATATTTTGAATTCTGGCTTCCTATAGATTCATTCCTATTGGGTTGTATATATACAGTTTTCTTACTGTCTAATACACTCGCTTAACTACATATATTATGTAATGGGATAGATACACAATTCAAACGAAGGAACCACGTCCATTGCCTTCTGCTAAGCATGAAAGTTCAGGGACCCTTTACTTCTTAAGTAAGTGCACAGTGCATCCGCTGTTGAGCAGTGTTCAACTCCCACCTCTCCACCCGAACCCTCAGCTCCTGCCCGCCCCTAAGCGGAAGCGATCCATCGGAAAAATTATATTTGCTCTGTTTATCGTCACCTGACTCGGTAATGAGCAAATGCAATGGCTAGCGGACGTACAGCGGATATGCCGCCTCTGATGAGGGCGGACGCCCACAAAACGACCAAACTACCATTCATCCATCCGTCTTACGCCCATCAACCACCCAATCCCTCCCCCCACGATCACCCCCCCGCCCCCCCCCCCCCCCCGTATTTTTAGTTTACCTTCAACAGTTCTCTCTACTGATATCTATTTTCCCCTGCCAGCCATAGCATCTCATCGAATTGAAGGGTGCTTAGAACTATATCGTTACATCCGCTCAACTTGTATTGAATTTTTCTAATTTCCGTCGTTCGATTCAATTGATCCCCGACTTCCTCCCTTTATGGCGGAGTTTTCCCAGCATACTGGCCATTACTCGTCGTGTCTGTGCATCACTCCGTGTACATATATACCATAAACTGCTGTCACAGCGACGAAGGTCATGGACGTTCGTCAAACGTGGAACTTCGAAGCTTGTCACAGCCTTTTCGCTGATGCGATACGTGACACTTGAATCGCTTGAATTGATACCTTTCCGATAGCCAAGTGATTTCAGGAAGCCACTCCAGTCAGGAGACACCACCCGGACGCCCATATGTGAGTGTGTGTATGTGTGTGCGTGTGTGTGTGCGCAATCTCATACACTCCCAGACGTCCAACCAGTTGCGACAGAGCCCGGCGACCATACCGTACTTTACACGCCTATCACTTCTCATAAAAAAAATGAGTGTTGTTATCTACTGTCTCCGTGGGCTTAATTACTAACATTGCTAATGAATTCGCGGCATATCTGCTGGGTAATATCAGCTTTTTTTTTTTTTTTTTCTTCCTTTTTCCCCCCGTTGATGATTGCTGCCATTACTAGAGTTAGTGGCAGCCATACCTGTCAAATAATTACAGCTGTCGAAGGTTGTATGCCCGGCCGTTGGCTTTTGAGTATTAATTAAGATAATGCTCACAAATGTTGATGAATGACGCTAGACACAGGAACTCTTTGTCGGTTATTATTGGTAATCGATAAACATCGTAATTAAATAATGGACTGATGAGTGTCCGGTGTGTTTTCTCGGGTGCTGACGAAACACCTTTCGGGAATCAGTCGGGTCAACAGTGGGACTAGTTCCTCGCTGGAAGAGTGGCTTTGTGCTCGGCTGCCATTCCGGTGGTCCGAGGTTCGATTCCCGGCTCGGCCAACGCGGAATCAGAGGCATTTATTTCTGGTGATGGAAATTCATTTCTCGATATAATGTGGTTCGGATCCCACAATAAGCTGTAGGTCTCGTTGCTAGGTGGCCAATTGGTTCCTAGCCACGTAAAAATATCTAATCCTTCGGGCCAGCCCTATAGGAGAGCTGTTAATCAGCTCAGTGGTCTGGTTAAACTAAGATATAGTTAACTTTTTAACAGTGGGACTGTGGAGTTCTTGTGAGAAGATTTCACGTAATGGAATAGTAAGTTTCTTTTCAAGTCCTTGAAAAGAGAGATTGGTATGACTAGCATTTTATAGATAGTACGAAGCAGTAGTGCGGTGCACCCCCCCCCCCCCCCCCCCTCCCCCCCCCCCCCCCCCCCCCCCCCCCACCCACCCCCCCCCGCCGCCGACCCACCCAAAAAAGCCTTGTACACTTTATCCGTATTCTTCTTTTGTGGAAACTCGTCGATCCTTGGCTGTAAAGATTTTATACGGTATAGTAATGACACACTAAGAACTGGATAGTAATGAGTTACTATAAATGGCCAAGTTCAGAGGGCTCCGTCAGGCATTAAGCAACGAAGTATTGTAGAGGAAATCGCGTTCTGGGGTTCATGAACGCCTACGGTAACGTAAATAACAAAATCAGATCTCAGTCATAACTGCCGCCAGTCAGATTTACGCAGTCTTGCGCATAAAACGTCACATAAGAAGCCATCCAAGTGTCTTAAAGGGAAACCGCTTCAGTGGTGACATGCACGCCATCTTTTGGTTGCGCGCGCATCTACATGTATAGGAGTGACAGCTATTTCACGAAAAAATAGACGGAAAGAAAGGGAGCGATCATAGCTCTTCATCCAGGCAGAAAATGAATGGATACTGGGAAAGCAACAGAGGAATTAGAATGAATACGCCCATGTCTTGTCGTGTGGAATAATCGCTTATTTAAGTCGATTTACAACGTAGCGGTAAAGTGCACGAAGATCAATGCCCGATAAATCTCAGTACAAATTGTCTGTGAAGACGATTGCAATTCAAAAGTTCTGATCATAAAAATTCTCACTGATTCGGCGATTTGAAGGTGCAGGAAACCCGAGAAATATTTACTACTAAAACTTAGATACAGGATTTGACTTTTTTGGTTCTCAGCATTAAAAAAAAAAACTAATGCACTGTTATTTTGTTTCAAAGAAAATACATTTTATTTACTATAAGATCAAGCAAATGCACTGTTTTATCAGGTATAGCAAAAACTCTGAGCTTAAAATAATGCATATTTTTATCTAGTTGAGCAGAGTAATCAATTTGATTTATAACAAGCGTAGAATAATACTTATTTATATTTATATGAGGTCCATAAGTACAATGGTACAATCATTATTCATCATTTTAGAAAACGAGTAAATTCAACTCTTGTTGAATTTACTTCCAGCTTTTCGTTGCTCATGGCCAGGGACCTGTAAACTTTTCCAAATATCTCTTTACATCTGCTTTATACAAATACGAACGAGAGGCCATGCACTTACACGGACGCGCTTGCGAGCGGGCAGCAGTGCGTAGGATATATAAATTTGGGATCATCCCCTAGCCTATAGGATTACATACACTTGTTAGGATGGTTGACAGCTGTCATACGTGGAATACAAGTGATCAATGTGACAAGCAGTGGCATGCAAGTGCTTTTTCCATCGGTGGCGGTCGTTTCTCCGGACATTGTATAGGAATGGCCTTTAAACACCAATAACTAAAGGGATAGGTTCGTACGTGCACGGAGAAATTATTTTTTGTATTCCGTGAATGCCATTGCATGCGGGAATGTTTCCACACTCACAGTGTGAATGTTGAATGCGAATGAAAGAGAGAAGGTCGAAGCTGTTGAGATGAACCGTTTGGTTTGTATTTGTGCCGTAAGAGGAACTGAAAGGGCGAGAAATGTGAGGAAAAAGCAGAAGACAGTAAAAAAGGTTAGGAGTGGAGGACCACAGTTGGTGGAGTGAGTGTATAATTCGGATGTCTTAGGAAGGAAGAAGAGATGAAGACCTATAGGCAATGTCGGGTAGATGGAAGGAAAGATGTCCTGGATATTAAGAAAGCCAGAGATGGTGGAACTTTTCCACCTAGGGATATATATATATATATATACATACAAATACACACACATACACATATGTTGTTTCTTGTAGAATTCTATGTGTGATAAGATTAACAGTAAGTTTACTTACAAATGACATTACCCGTCCCATTAACCTCTAAATTAGAACGAAATCAAAGATCATAATAATCAAACTGTTTTGCTCATTGACTTGCAATTTCTATTTCATTTATTCCATGTCGAGCCTAAACTTGGTAATGCGGCAATACCTTACTGTGTAAATCTGTTAGTAAATATCCTCCATACGTTTAAGAAACTTTTCCAATGATTACTTGCTTAATATTTTTCCTGGGCAGTGAGAGAGCCCCAAATATACAAGCAAGAACATATGAATGATTGTGTGTGTGTGTGTGTGTGTGTGTGTGTGTGTGTGTGAGTGGAGGAGGGGCGGCAAATTTTCGGCAAATTCAGCTTGCAGCTTATGAAGTGTCCTTGTCGGCACTGTTGTGTGCAGTCCGCTTTACTGGAGTCGTCACTTGGAACTTGGCTTGGCAAAACCTGTAATTTTGCCACAGAATGGGCACACGGGACAGGTAAAGTCCCTTACGGGGGAGGAGGAGTAGAAAGACTGTGCGATGGAATGTAACGGATAAGGAGAGGTGCCGATGTAAGGAAATCAGTTGTCGTAAGGGGAAGGAGGACAGGATTTATGCTATAAATATAGTTCCGTCTGAGTGAGTTTGCAATTTTTTTTATGAAAACTCCTTTTTAGATTCATTTACGTAGTTTAATCTAAAATGTATGAACTCTGGTAATTCCTTTATGGTGCCAGCAGAATGCGCAAGTTTAGATGTTAACATATGCAAAACTGTCAAGTGTCAACACGGCAATGGAAGTGTCTTCTAAAGGGTTGTCAAACAAATGTCAAACGAAATGTGACATTTAAAAGGTGATACAGATCACAGGTAGCGCATTCAAGCACAGACATAAACTATTAATCTTAACAATGCAAATGCTGAGAAGAGAACCATCCCGCGCAAAAAGAAAAGAAAAGTCCCATGAATGGATGTTGGGTGAAAAACAAGAGAGAGAGAGAGAGAGAGAGAGAGAGAGAGAGAGAGAGAGAGAGAGAGAGAGAGAGTTGATGTTTGTGGTGATGTGTATGAGGGGGTTGGGGGTTATAGGTGGCTGGGGGACTTACAAAGGTTGCGTGGTTGAGGGGGTAATTAGATGCCAACTTTGGGAGCATCTATCAGTTTAATGATGAAAGGTAAAGGTAAGGTTTTATGCCTTCAACATGATTGGCAAGGAACTCGCGCTCTCCACCCCTACCGCTTCTCCTGACGAATATTGGTTCCAATCTTGGATGTTGAATTTCTTCGAATTTCTCCTTCATGGATTTTTATCAGAATTTTTGAAGTGACAAAGTTCAACACGGTTCTGTGGTTTTCCGTATTTTTGTTTTGTTCTGTATATTGCTTATTTGGTCTCAATTGCCAATGTTCTATTACCTCAGCCCACATGGCTTGAACAGAAGTAACCCAAAACGTCAAGTAATGTAGAGGAAAATGAAATCAAACTGTTGATATTAATAGCTAATAGTATTTGAGTCAAGTCTATAGGAATGATTTCATGGACATAGACTCGCAGCTATTTCAGTTTTGGGTTTTTTCTCAAATGTTTGCTCACTTTTCAGTCCAAGGTATGATTTATTTCTTGTATTAGCTTTATGAAGATCAGTAATGTGAGCACACATGTGTAATTACAAGTACATATTAGAAGTTCTTAGTAGCTGGCACTCTTCTGATGTTTTGGTGTCTGAGCTGTAATAGCCATGAAGTTACCTGGACGTATTTCGCGTCATCCTTAATAAGTATTGTTCTACACTTTTTAACTCTGGAAGCACAGCGCTTTTTCTTTGTCTAAAATTAGTTTTTTTTTTCAGTCGATATTAGTCACCATGCAACCTTCGTAAAATAGTTTTTTGAGCCATCCTTAAATTGTAAGCGCTGAATGGCCTTTGCTGCCCCAGTGCTTGGTGTTACACCTAAACTTTATAAAACCAACCAACCATCCTTAAAAACGAATGAAAAATAGGGATATTAGGTGAACTGACTGGAGTGTCACTCCCTAACCGACGTACATATCATTACAATCAACCAAACAGCCATCCAGAATACCAAAACACCACTCTGCTACCATTCCGCATATGCCACCCGTCGTCGACGGCTCATTCCAGTCCACCGTCACCAAAAGGCCCACCCTAAAACCTCCTTCCAGTAAGAGGAGGAGGAGGAGGAGGAGGAGGCGGAGACCGAAGAACACCCGTCAAGGAGGAACGGCGGCAGGCCCGACATCCAAAATGCTTCAGTCCCACCGCTAAATGGTTGCAATTAAAGACCCATTCACCCAAAGTTAATTTCCCATCGACTTTCAATTGGCAGCGATGTTCAAACTATCGCTTGTTGACTGACAACCCTAGTGCAGGAATCATGGCCGCCTCCTTGGGTGCAGACAGGCGATTCTCGCTCTTAGACACCCGTTAATTAGAAGTGATTTTGCCGATATTGCCTTCGTGCTGGTCAAGGCGCAGGCATAAATTACCAATATGATCTGCAAAATTAGACGTTTCATTGCCAGTTGATCGATACTCGGCATGCCAGGCGAAAAGAACCTTTATGGTTCCAGTGTTTAGAGGTCAAATTGGGTATTCTTCCTTGAACGGTGATTGATATGGTTATTAAGGTTGTACTGTATAAATGACGCTGTGAGGTAATTAATCAACGGAGGCTATTTCGGGTAGGTTCATCAGCCCTTATTAAAAACATTTTGTATTTCGTTCAATAATATTTGTTTGAGAACATCTAGGAATCCTATAAAATTTTGTAGGATTGAAATCTTTTATCCTAACGGACTATGGAAATCAGCTTCAAGGATTCTTTTGGTTGCGTCTTTGTTTCTGCTGAAAATGATTTCTTCATCAAAGGTGAATAAGCAATTATACCCAACATAGACGTTTTCATGTTAAAATAATGGAAAATTTTCTCGGAACATTAAAAAAAAGGTTACAGAGCTTGTTTGGGCTTTTGCAAAATTCACAGGTAAATTTATTTTTTGTAATAGTTTTATATTTGCCTGCAAAAGGGTTCGCAAGTGTACTTTATCAGTGAGTAGCAATTATGTTATTTTTATCTTCTTATTCTGTTTTCCGTTGAGTGTCAGTCTGTTTGTCACGAATCGCTCTCTTTGTTTCATCAGCAAACATAGGAATAGTCTAACAATCTCTCTCTCTCTCTCTCTCTCTCTCTCTCTCTCTCTCTCTCTATTGCAAAAGCCATATGGTGAAAGGCCCTATGGGCCCTGAAGAGGAGAGGGCCGCCTTCAGCGACCAGAGCCCGTCCGTACACACACACACACACACCAGCGCCAACACGGAGGCCTGGGTCGTCATCCATTTGATGGGTCCATGCTTCGTAATTGACAGCTGAAGCGAATTGAAAATGTCAGGAAGAAACGAAGTTGGCGATGATGAAGATGGAACGAAGGGTTAAGCGATGGAAAGCGAAGACGTTTTATGCGAGGAGGAGGAGAAGGAAGAGGGACGGTGGGAATGGTGATAACAGGTGGGGAGGAATGGGGAAGACAATATGGATGTCTGGAGAATTTGTTAATGATAGAGATGATGATAGTGAGGAAGAGACAGATGAAGTGTGTGTGTGTGTGCAGCGATGGCAAGTTTTCACTATTGAGGGTGATTACGATGGTGAATTCTCCACATTGTTGATGATGGGATGGGTGAATTGCCGGCTTTGCTGATGTAGGTGATACGTGCTGCAAGTTACATGATTAGCTTGTAGTTTTCTTAAGCTGGAGTTTTTCCTTTCTTTTTTTTTCACGAGAGAAACCCTAACTGGGTATCGCTGATCACCGGTACTAAAGCTAGTAGTGTCTTTCTTTGGTGCTATGCCCCCCCCCCCCCGTTATTCTTTTCCCTTTATTTTCTCTATATCTCCCATTCTGGTCCAGAGAAGAGCATTAAGGTGTCAGTCCCGTCAGCTTTTCCGTAAGAGTACATTAAGAATGAATAAAGGAATTTTACCAAGTTAAAAAGAATTATGCCCCTACCTTATCCTACATAATATACTAAGTATGACTATTGATTTATTAAACTCCAGTTTTTAAAAGTTATGATCCAACTTAATTATTATTATATATATAAAAACAGAAATAAGGATCTCTGATTGTCATTACAAATCGGTGATTTACAGTAACGCAATAAAGAGTAACACAGACAAAAAGTAGTGATGTGAGACATGGCATATCTGCTACAAAGGCATCCATAGCGGGAAATAAGAATGAAATACTTATAAAAATAAAGAGAGCGTCGATAGAAGATGAACAGGAATGGAAAGACTGCGAAATAGAGGCGACGAAAACAAGCGTTTTGGGCAAAATAGTGTTTCTCTACTGCACAGATTCTTTGTTGAAGTAATTGACAACTGAAGCGAATTGAAACTGCGAAGAAGAAGAGGAAGAAGAAGAAGAAAAAGAAGAAGAAGAAACGAAGGAAGTTTAGGGAAGAGGGGAAGGGAGAGGGAATGGACGGAAGGGTTGAAATTGTTACTTATCGAGTCCGTGAACGATGGCTGGCCCAACAACCGCAATATTTACATCTATTTCTCATTTGTTTTATCTCCATTTTCCATCGTATATCATTCTACGTGGCTCCCACGGTGATTATAGATGTAATTATACGAATGGAAGCCATCAACAAAGGTACAGAGGAAGGATGACCAGATGCACGTTGATGTCTATCGTCCGTAAAAAAAAAAAAAAAAATTGTTGAAAGTTACAGTGGCAACCGTTTCTTATGACTTGGAGTTATCCTAATGCTGACATACGGCCACACAAACGCACGCACATGGGCCGAACGGACTTGTATGATCCGCTTTGACGGACGTCCACACCTATTTCGGCCATTTCCCATAAATCTTCGAATGTTGCCAGCCTGGAAATCGATCATCCGCCGATGCAAACAAAGGACTGAGCGATCACCTTCGGCTGGAAGGAAGGAGTCGAGAAAAGCGAGGAGAGAAGCGTTGAAGAATGGGACCAGTTACGTCAATGTTTCTGAGAGAGAATAAGACAGAGGGGGACGGGGGATGGTGTCTGTAGTCTTAGGAGTTTCCAACGTGGCCTTTCATTAGCAGGTGATTGTTACGTCCTGCTTAAGAAATACCGAAGGTCTCCGTAGTTCTGATATCTGTAAGGATGCGTTCTTCGATATGCCTGGTCTTAGTTAAGCTTTGTTTAGTGGAGCTTAAGAGTTTTGAAGTTAGCGAGCTGGTTGTCATCTCTTTTAAAAAAGATGAATTGTAATTGAAGTTTATTCAGGCAATTTGAATGTAGCCATTCTATAATCGTGCCCTTCCCGCAGTTTGCTTAGATTTAACTGTTTTTATACCTTTTCACCCATTCGATCTAAGATGTGTGAATGTATGTATGTGTGTGTGCTTTCGGTAGTCAATATGTATAGTGCGTGCATGCACATTACATAAATATGCATGCCTCTCCAACATCATATTTGTGCAAGTACCGTTTTTTTTTTTTAATCTTCCGTGTCCCAGAAGTCAATCTCTTTATACGTTCGGTTTTATGGTCGCGAGGCAATATTTAGAGGTGGTAACAGGATATACATATAATTTGCGGTTGCAGTAGTTGCTATGAAATATGCAATGTAACCGCAAATATACACTTTTTCCAGAAGATGTGGGTTACATTCCCACTACACGATTTATGATCTTGGAGCGATTTATGACGCCAGAGGATTACTATTGAATTCCGGTTTGGCTTTGTTTTATATTTCTCTCTTGTCGGAGCATTTCGGCGTCCCTCCCCCTCTTTTCGGTTTGTTGCTTTTAGGGTCTCTATCCATTTAACGATCCTTTTCTTTGCTTTCTTCAACTGTTGGTTCTTTGCTAGCTGCTTCTTCGCCGCAAATTATTAGCTTTTATCATCGTTTTTATTTTTTTGCGTATTCTTTTTGTTACCGATTCTTCGCTGACGATACTTCCTTTCATTTCTCTTTAAAATGCAAGACGTGTTATAGCTTTTATGTTAAACAAAGTATCTTTTTTTTTTTTATTAAGAGTGTGTCACCGATGTAACATACATTACTTGTGTGATGAAGTAATGTTCCTCAACATTGTTATAAACAGGTAAATTCTGCATATATTGAAGGATAAACTGAACTTCAATTTTTCTGTATAGTTCACTATGTATCATTGTTTTCCTTCAACAGACAGTAAAATCTCCCAGAGAGAGAGAGAGAGAGAGAGAGAGAGAGAGAGAGAGAGAGAGAGAGAGAGAGAGAGAGAGAGAGAGAGCATCCCCTCAGTTTTAATTTAAGGCCAATGTGTGATTACCCTTTTTTATTCAAGAGTTATTTTCCGTGAATTACTCCCTTTCATCCTCGACTTTTCTCACTACACTGCTTTGATGGAGGAAGGCTGGAGAGAAAAAATAATCTTTGCGTAGAATGTCGAAGAAGAATCGGGTTAGGGTTGAAAAAAAAAAAGGGCGGGGGTGGGGGGGGTTGTGGGGGTATGGGACCGGCGATTTCCAAGTTCATGGATGGAATGTAATGTATTGCTCTGAAAGAGAACTGATGTAACAGAATAGAAAGGAATATTGTTGGCTTTTATTAAGTTTTCTAATATTATCTGGGATGACGAGGTGATATATATATATATATATATATATTATATCTATATATATCAAATGCAAGAGAAACTTTCTAGTAAAAATTGTATTGCAGATCAGCATTCTCAAACAGATGTTGTAATTCTACTTTTGGTAATTGGATGTGGATTAGCCACAAATACTTGGAGAGACAATAAGTAATTTATTTATTCATCTGCACTCCTAATATGGGGTTAGAATATGTCTTGTAATAAAGTGGAGTTATATCATTTGATCTCAATTTTGATTTCTCCACGCAATGAATTTTGTTTAAAGTTGTCTTTGTGAATGCCGAATCTGCGAACTCTACCTAACAGGGTATTCTGCCAGTTGTTATGAAAATGGGACTGATTCTTTAAAAGGCTAAAAAAAACTGTCGTTTTGGAGACATAAATTTTCCTCTTGTGTACTTCTTTGGTGTACGTCTGGAAGCTGTTGTACCTGAGTTCGTAAGCGTGCAGGAATGAAGACATTTTTTCTTGGCTTCATTGCCCACATTCCAGCAGTTTAGGAACATGTCTTGGACATTTTTGCAAAAGAAGAGAGACCGACTTATGAAGAGTGAATTTGTTAGAAAAAGCACTTCTTCATCCTTCCAGAGAATCTTTGTTTATTAGCAATTTATGTCCTTCTTTGGGTTTTATGAGATAATTCTAATTTATTTTTTTATGTCTGTAAAGGGGGTGAGTTGTAGGATGAGAGAGTTTTTGAAAGTAAAAGTCAAGCTAAGAGTAGTTATACATTTTTTTTTTATTTGCGTGTTAAACTGGCGTTACATCAAATTGTCCAGGAAGCGCCGTGCTGAAGATCCTAGAAAAATATTTGTTTGCACGGTGCAAAATGTTGATACAAAAGTAACCTTTGTAACGAAGGCAAGGTGAACTTGAGTTCCCTAATTTGGTTCAGATTAGGAAGGGGTGGAAGACCTTGTCTTTGGCACCCGGAGGAGACAGAAGAAGCTCGGTTCTTTTCTCAGCTCAACGCACCATCGTCTCCTCCGTCTCCGGAGATTCATTTATTAAGCTGATGAGTTCGCCATCCATGAATAATGACCTCATTTGAACCATGCAAGAAATCATATTTATTACCATACGTGTTCCGAGCTGCCAAAACGGAGCCGGTGTCCATTAAAACCAACGGCCTTATCGCCAATGCGATCTGAAGAGCTGGACCACCAGCAGAACGCTGAAAAACTTGAGAGAAATAATACACACACACACACACACACAGACACACACACAATATCAAATAACGATCACTACAGTTTCGCGATACCATTAGTTGAGTTTACGTGGAAGGTTGGAGTTCGGTTTTTCATTTTTATTTCATTGGCCTTTTGTCCGGAATTTTCTTCACTGTCAGGACAATGTTCATTAGGTCCAGCACTAGGGCAGCCGCTTCGTCGGCGATACATTGAAGCGTGATATTAGCGAGCCCCATGTGGCCGCGACTTAGGGGTGGTCTTAGTAAGAGGGTAAGCAACCCTAACAAATGACTGACTGTGATAAACCTCTAAAGCTGTGGGGCGTCCACTCTCAGAGAACCATTTGCTGAGAGAGAATGTTGTCTGGAAGGGCCCTCGGCTCTTGCATGAGATATTTCGCATTTAAGTAACATATTTAAGATTATATGACCTAACATGAGTGTTCATTGGCAAATATAAACTCCAGGAGGAAGTGTTGATGCCCCAAAAACCAAAGATGTAGGAAGGGGAAGTAGACATTCCTCAGCCCGAGGCATAAAAAAAAAAAAAAAAAAGTTTTGCCGCATCATGGAAAAGAGAGAAACAAAACTTCCTTGGTTCATATTATTTGGTGCATGGGTTTTTATGACCCGTAGCATTGGTTTATAGCTTGTTGTCAAAATCTAAATGGCTCTTATAAGCCGCCTGGTATCGAAATCTCCTCAAAGTACAAAACGGTACATGTGCAAAACTAATCATAACTTTGCAATCATGCCTATGCTAAATTATTCAGTTCGACAGTTTCCCTCTTTTAATTGTAATATCCTGATGCTGAAGAATTTCATCAGTTTGAAGTAGTTGAAAAAAAAAACATATAATTAAAGGTACTTTCCAAATGTCGATTGAGGTGACTGTCAAGATCTATAAATCGTCGTGCGGGATGACAGAAGCCATTAAATCACTCGGATCGAGACCAAATGAGATAAATAACGCAGTGGATGACGATGATAAAGATGACGTCCAATGACGATAATGATGACGGAGCGCATATTTACTCTAGGTGGGTTAAATATCCCGACGGTCATAAAAGATTGCGGGTACGCTGATCGAGGTAACATTACCGGGGTTCGGCTTCGAGTCTTCTCTCCGCTGGCGTTTGGGACCTGCAACCCTCCGCTCTAAAATCAGCAGGGAGCCATTTTCTTCGATTTGTGTATTGCCATAACAAGAGTTATAGGGCCACCAAAATCCCAAATGGGGATCGCAAAGGCTTCGGGTATTTGCTAGAGGTTTTTTTTTTTAATCAGCGTTTATGTCACATATCACAGAGCTCCCGATATCTTCCGAGATGAATTGAGGTCATATGATCGTTAAATTCCTTTCTCTTCGATTTGTTCATTTTCTTATCAAAAGTTATATGAAAGGCCACCAAAGTGGACGCGTTTTTATGAGAATTATACCAGACAGTCAAATGTTGACTTGAGAAGCAGAAGGAAGTTGATTAATCCTTAAAAAAGTTACTTTCTGGGCACAGGAATGAACTGTGTAACTAACATTAGGTAACACCCATGCTCACTTCAGAGTTCTTTTGTAGGAATATTTTCTTATAAAAGTAAAAAAAAAAATTTACATAAACGAAAATCAAGCTAATTATTTTTTCCATAACTAGTTGGATGTACATTTGCGATATAGTACAATTGTCTTGGGGTAATATTTCCCATTAGAACCAGGAATCTTTTATGAAATCTTGTGGATACGGTTTAAATAGTCCATAATAAAGTTTAAGCTATTAAATTTCATATTTTCACGCTGATGATAATAGACCTTACCATATCCGCAAATCAATTTATAAACCCTTTCCAATTTCCCATTGAGTTAGTCACGGTTAAATGAAGGGGTACCCCTCCAGTCCGTAGGTATGCGTTTTACCTGTCTTATTGTTCTCTCTCTCTCTCTCTCTCTCTCTCTCTCTCTCTCTCTCTCTCTCTCTCTCTTTGCATGAGTAGCAGATCTGTTGCTGCAAGGAGTCATTGAGTGTGTTTTGTCGACATCACAAAACCGAGATTACAAAGGCTACTAAAAACAGCTTTGTCTTTATTAACCTTTGGTTTGTTTTCCTGTCTCGTGATTGCGGTAATCGCTTGTTCCTTTTTTTGTACCTACTTTTTTGTTTTTCTAAAACCCTTTTCCTCCTTTTGTTCAGTTAGTTTTCTTTATCTGTTCCACGTTTTTTCGCTCATGGAAAATCTGAAATTATATTCTTTAAGCTCTGATGTGATTCTAACGGTGATGGCATTTGCCCTCTTGTCAGAAATGCTTTTTGTCTTCGTCACTCTCTATCCACAAAAGGAATTTGGAAATCTGATCCTTTATTGTGTTCTCGATGTTCTTCGAGACGGTTCCTGGTCGATGTTTGCTTATCGAGTCCATATGTGTCGGTGGCCAAGAATTGTTTCTTAATTATAGCCCGAGAGTTCTGATTCCGAGTTTATTTAAAACGTTGCAAACTGGTCAAAATATTCCTTTTCATTATTTCTTTGTAATAACCGTCTTCCTCTGCTTTTCGTTGCTGTCACGTCGCTTGGCGCTGTGATTATAGCTCCATTTCTCGAGGGTAAACAGGAACAGCAAGTCTTTGCTCGATGTGTCGCAAAATTACGCCAATGTAGTCATTATGCCAATAAAGTGTTTCGATTCATTAGCAAGCTCATTCTTTTTCATTATCGCTATCGCCGTAATCATCTTCGTTTCATTTCCCTTTTCCGTAGGAATCACCAACATCGCTATTTCCTCTCTCTCTCTCTCTCTCTCTCTCTCTCTCTCTCTCTCTCTCTCTCTCTCTCTGGTATCCTTGCAGCGAGAGAGCGCCTTTCGCTTGCACTCGATCGTTTACAAGAAAGTTTACGATTGTGGGTCCTACTCCCTAACCCCCCTCCCAAAAAAGGCTGTTTCCTTAATTGGGTTTCATTAGGGCCGTCTTCAATTAGTGTTTTTGTGAAGCCGAAGATGTTTAGTTGTTCGTGCATCTGTGCCCCCATCATAGCAAATGTATGTCATTTTTTCAACTGAATTGCGGCAGCTGTAAATACATATCAATTTTTAACGGAGTCAGGCTTGTGTTGGCTTGTGGGGTGGGGGCTATAGAAAGTGGTGGCTCTCTCTCTCTCTCTCTCTCTCTCTCTCTCTCTCTCTCTCTCTCTCTCTCTCTCTTTGGGAAAGGGGGGCGGGGAAGATGAGAGGGACGGGGAAATTGCCGTAAAAAAGGCAGGAGTCTATTAACAACTAGAGGGCGTAGAACCGCTTTCATTGGCTGCTTTTTGTTAAATGCAGTCAAGTCAATTCGACAGATAATTCAACTTTCGTTTCCGTATGTTTGCTGTTTTACTTTGTTATTTATTGTGGGAGCGTGCGTGTGTGCGTGCGCATGTGAAGCCTGTATCGCCGTCCTCCTCCTCCTCCTCCTCCTCCTCCTCCTCCTCCTCCTCCTCCTGGTTCATTTACTGGAGGGAGATTTTTAGATTTCCTGTCATAATTCCGCGTCGCAGCACTAAATCTACATCGTTGTGCTTTGATATGTTGATTATAGGTTTGTGAACTGCAGGAGAGGCCATCGTGACGGTTACTCAGTCTCTTTTGTGAAAGATTTATGAATTAGTAATACGGAGATTTAAGAGAGGTAGAGAAAGGGACTGAACACTGGTGCGATATTTCTATAGTCATAAAAGACAAACCCTCTATAATCCACTCTTCTTCATATGTAAAGACAACACCTACAATTTATGTCTAATTTTTTTTATTTGTACCATACCTAAGACTGTTACACTCATGATTTTTTTACAAGAAAATATAACGATTAATAACATGGCCGCATTACCATTGCCCGGATCTTCAAAGATGCTACATTTCATCGGATGCAGATCTCTCTTTAAGGGGTTTCACGACGCGGGCCGTAACGTACTGACTATCAGCAATGCCTACGTCAAGGTGTGATTCACCAAGATATGTAAACACGGGGGAAAAAAAAAAGGAAGAGAACGTGTGGAAACTAAAGGTGAGGAGCGCGGGCTCTCCCAGGCTTCGGAGTTTGCCAATAACTCCCCAGGGAAGGAGGAGCGGAAGGCACATTCTCGCTGGCATTGAAGGAACTACTGGCAATTTACATTACCTGAGTTTCACATGTCTGTCACAGCCTGCTTGGGATATGACAGGTGCAACCCTCCCTTTTCCTACCTTCCTCCCCTCCCCTCCCCCTTCCAACTAAACCCGCCTCCCAACACTCTAGTGAACCCATCTCCTCTCTCTCCTTCCACCAAACAGAAGACGCCATGTTACTACTACTACTACTACTACTACTACTTTCTCGTACACCTAACCCTCTTCTTCTTTCTTACTATCCCGTGAAACCTCCACCTCCCCAGACTTCCTCCGTCTTCCCCCGCCTTCTCCCACTTCCCTCTTCACCTCATGGCTTTTCCTCACTTCCAGGGACTAAGAACTGTCTCAAATTTAATGTCGTGTTCCTCTTGCCATTGCTAATTGATTTCTGCAACGGGAAATGCGATGCATTTTATATCTCCTTCGTATCCTCCCAAGTTTCTTTTGTTTCCATTCATCTCAATTTCCAGCTTTTTATCCATAAACTTTTTTTTTTTTTAGGAGGGGTGTGGGAGACTGATCACTTTAAATAGTCTTGTAGGTTTTTAGAGTATGATTGCATATTTCCTGTTTAACCTAGGAAATGTTTTGGTGCCGAGGAAATGACACGAAATGACGGTTGTCGTAAATGCTTTATTAGATGTGCAGTTTTTATATCCGAGTTCACCGAGAGTACAGGTATGAACTTCCGTATACATAACTTTCATCACCCAAATTTTAAATTATTGGTTTTTCCTGTCGTAACGACCAACTTACTGCTAGGTGACTGAAAAGCCGACATAATGTTCACTAGAATTATATAATCAGCTTCGATTTCAAAAATGGGCCTTATTTCCCATATTAGTCAGGTTTTACAGGTGTTTGCGACTCCACCTCGGTCTCTTTAACGAAAAAAAGAAACCTTTTCTTCGTCTTTTTAACGAGAAAAGAACCATCTTTAATCCAGATTTTTTTTTTAATCGGCCAGGTTTAATTTAGCAATTATAGCCAGATACAGAAAACACCTCATTTTGAATCTCCTTCTGGCAAAAAGAAGCGCACATGAACTCAAGAACCCTCCCTTTCCCTCGGGGTAGATTTGCAATGGTATAAAGTGGCTATCAGTGTCTTATTTTGGAGACTCCCCGCAGTTGATTTAAATGAAATGATAACCAGCGTTCTTGTCTCCTTAATTCCATCTGTCAATCATTTGGTCAAGTCCTTGAGGTCGTTCTGAAGTTACGCAAGGTCTGGCTGGCGAAGGATTCCGTTCAGGATGCTCATGGAAATTAAACTCCTAATTGTTTTGCTTCTTTCTCTCTTCCTCTCTGTCATCGATGTCTAGAGTGAACTTCCAACGTATTGGTGAAACCGCAATATCCATGACATCAAGGAGCTTTTGGCTCAACTCAAGAAGCTAAGCAGTAGACGACTTCTGTTCTTAGATTAGGAACCGATGAACGTTCCTCTCGTTCATTTGAGAGAGAGAGAGAGAGAGAGAGAGAGAGAGAGAGAGAGAGAGAGAGGGTTGGGAGGTATTTGGGGGGGTGGGGGGGAAGAAGGACTCATTTGTCAACGCGTTAATTCCGAGCAAGGTTCATTGAAAATTAATCCAATATTAATATCCTAAATATATATCCATGTATCATTACTCTCTGATAGAATACGTGATTGACTGACATTTTCATTTATGTGAAATATATGCCATTAATCCAAAACACGATGAAGCCTCATCGGGTGATTAGATTTAAATAATTATAAACATCAGGGTAAGGTAACTATCGCTACGGGCCGTTATGTTTGGAGTGTTACTTAATGAACTTTTGAATTCATTACAGTAATGTATCTGATGTAAAGAACATCCTTTTCATAATGTTATGAATTCCCAACGGACTGGGCCGAAGTAGGTGTATTCCATCGTGCGTGTGTCAACCATCTCAACCTTCTGTAATTATTCGGAGGGCAAAGTCTTGTTTGGGTTTCGCTCTTTGGTGGTCACGCCTGTCCCTCACTTTCTTAGTACCGAATACTACTTTTAGAATTAAAAGCATAGTTGTTACCGGTTCATATATATATATATATATATATATAGTATATATATATATATATATATATATATATATATATATATATATATATATATTCTATATATATATATATAGATATATCTATATATATATTATATAATATCTATCTATATATATATATATAAAATAAAATTAAACCCCTGGCTGGCGGTTTCCTCTTTCCGAGTATTTCAGAAGAATAATTGTTCCTTTTCCAATGGAGAGAAGCAAAATTCAAGGCTGCATATCAAAAGCGAGATTTGTTGTTGTTGTTCTTCGGCGGTGAGGAAAAACATATTTCTGAAATTCACCGACTTTGATTTAGAAACAAGATAGATTTTCAGTGTGACGAAATGGTGGGTTTCATCCATAAATTGCAGCCTAAGACCTCAGGGAAAAAGTGGTGTGGGGTAGATAGATATAGCGACTCTTTTTCATCTTTCAGACGATCTCTTGAAGGAAAATATAGCCCTGTTTGATGGATAGAAAACTCTTATATCTCTAAGACGGAACACTTTTTGGGAACCAGTATTCATCTGGACCACCGAAGTCGTAGAACTATCCAGGGAGGGAGAGAGAGGAAGTGAAGAAAAAAACAGAAATAGATCCCCGAAGTGAGCATAGTTTCGACTGACGGTCATTAATAAAACGATAATAATGGTGATTGATCGCGGCAATCGGCATTATGCTGGTTCCGGGGCCCATAATTATGCAATGAATAATAGT